>NC_069118.1:1591000-1908000 GCF_025612915.1 Magallana angulata
CGTTGTCTATGGAGCTCGCTACGCGAGCGGCGCTTCGCGCCGCCTCGCTGCGCTCGCTATAAAGTCCTTGTTCCTATAAGTTAACACCCTGAGGACTCTCTGATATGTCTTAAGTTTACAGGTATAGGAAATTTACAACATCTTTTACCATGTCTAGACTTTTATGTAACTATACATTGCAGACTTTATTACATTATAGATCTGCTGGTAAATAAAGGTTTAAAGAATTTGAAAACCATAGCAACATTTGATTAAAAAAAATAGAGATGGTATGGTAACAACAGTATTTTCAACATAATTGGCCTGATGAGCAGATCTTTATTAGAGAATGTGACAGACATTAGTAAAGATCCTTTTATTACTTTTTGTATCTGTGTCTTGACAGTGGCAGTGTGCTTGGATACAATGTGAGGCTGCCCTGTAAAACTTGTTTACAGTCCTGTAATAACGGCCATCTCTGGATGTTTTACACAGAGAAAATATCACCTTACCAGAGATTTAACAAGAAAGGTGAGAGTGTTTGAATTTTTTGATAAATGAATCCCTGCAGAGTATCGATTTCATCTTGTATTAAACATTGTCAAGGTAGAACCTCAACACAAAACATACTTTTGAACAGGGGAGGGAGGTGGCCATTAATAAATTAATTTTGCCTATTCTTCTTTTGTCTTCTCTAACCTCAGCTGAATGACCATTGAATTCAGCTCTGCAATGCTTGTTCTAAAATGTTCAGGTCATTTCCACTAGCTCTTCAGTTTAAACTTTATTATGAAAGATATTTGCTTTCTGTAATGTTATTCCACATAGGCGATGCATGTTTTCTGAAAGCAAAATAACATCACTCTTGTGTGAGTGATGATATTTTCACAGTTAAGGTGCCAGACTTAATAATTATATCTGTATCATGTTTTAAGCATATGACTAAGTTAGGAAAGGTAACTCTGCATGTTTTTTTTTTTTTTTTTAGGAGAGGAAGTGTTATTGTGGGGAAATATCCCCGAGATGTCACATGACCATGCCTTGGATTTTCTTATTGACGAATGTCTACGCTAAATCATCCAGCCGGCGTCTATTGTAATCAGCAACTGCACAGAAAATGCAGGAGATCTCAATGAACTAGTTGTGCTTATGTTTCAAATTTGTATGTTATATCTGCAGCATAAAATTCATTTTTGTATAAAACAGGAATTTCATGTACAGTAGCTTCATATGTTCCTGTCTTTTGATGTATCTCATAATTTCAGACTTGTTTGATTCCATTATGTTCAATGTTTTGTGCAATATTAGAGATTATTGGTCTGTTTTCCATGCAGTGTTCAATGTGTCGGGGACAGACTAAGGAGATGCAAGGTAGCCACGCGATGTGGTAGCCATGTTTTGTTTGTGTTTCAGATAAACATCCGCCTGTGATATTTGTATTCAAACTTGTACTTTCTACTGGTAGAGAAATTATTCCAGCATATCTTTGTGATGGATTTGATATGTATAGTGCTATAAAATGTTAAACATTTGGAATATTTAATGTATTTTATTGTATGAGTGCTGTACAGACCTTGTGTTTATTTTGTTTTTCTCTGGTAGACAATCTACATTTATTATTTGGCATTTGTGCTCACAGGTTTTGAGTAAATATGTTTGACAAAGAACTCTGTTTTGGTGGTGTATATAATTTCATATTATTTAGTTGGAAAATTTCTAGGGACTCGCTGATCATTGCACTGAAGGACAGTAAATTTAAAGGTGAAAACGTTTACATAAAGGAAACGGTGAAGAATTTTGGGTTTGCTAATGTAAAGTTCAACCTACATTTTGGTTACTGTAGAACCTTTCCAGACTAGACAGATCTTCTGTACATATGATAACACAATCTCGTGGAATATCATGCTTTATTTAGTGCTCTTACTTCCAGAATACTCAAACATACAAGAACAGGTCAGAGTTACTTGTACATAAAACATGCTTTATTTAGTGCTCTTACTTCCAGAATACTCAAACATACAAGAACAGGTCAGAGTTACTTGTACATAAAACATGTCAACATTTTAAAGAAAAACTTCAAACAAGATATATAAATCTAAAACACAAAAAATATTAATATCACAGATTAAATCAAACTAGTTCTAAATAATTCCATGAAATAAACATTGGACGGAGTCTCATTTTCACAAAGCTAACAGTTATGGTATAGAAGTACAATGTATACTTCTTATGTAAAATTCAAATATCTATAATTTATCATGATAAATATGTCTCTGTAGTTTTCAGTATTAGGTCGAAATTTATCGTAAGATATGCTTACAAAGAATGGGTACACTTTTACAGATATTTATGGAAATAAATCCAACTCTTTTCCTGGATTAAAGTCCCAAATTTGACAATAGTAATCCACTTTTTATTTAAGAGATATTTTGGTACGGGTCTGTGTAATATGTTTATTAAATGTTAATTAATCTGGTCCTTGGTCCTTTGTCTGGTTCCTACTGCTGTGCTAACAGCTTAACCAGCCAGGTCACCATGTCTGTTCCGCGGAGAATGAATCCAAATCCGGGGTCAAACAGCCCCTCCAGATTCCGAATGTTCTGTCTACTGACCTCAAAGGGAATCTGTAACATACAACAGAAAAGCATTAAGATATAAAACGGTATAAAAGCAGAGGTCCCTACAATGCATGGGGCGACACCAAGATGCCGCTCTTGTCTTGTTGTTATCGGTACCATATATGGGCAAAGTGAGTATTGCCTTCTAATAGTTGTACATTCTGTCTGATACTGTTTAAAAATGAACTTGATTCAGACCTGGATTCTTGTATAAATGGTAAAACATGGTTACATCAAACAAGCTTATAATGAATTGACGCTTACAACTAAGCGATTTTTATGCCCTGAGACTTGTTTACATGTTGTAAACTTGACGGACATAACAAATTACGCTTATAACAAGGTAAAATCACCCATCCATGTCACTTCTGCTATACGCGTGTTTTCCTTTTTATATATATATATTATGACTTACGTCTCCGGCGGTGCTGGCGGTCTCCGCCTGGTCTGTAAGGACACCAAGTATGGTGGTCACATCATCCACACACTGCTTCAGTAAACCCTGCAAGGAACCAGTTACACACCAGTAAAACTTGCAGTGGTTTTATACATGTTTTAAGGCATAATTTCAAAAAGAAAATTCATACTATCAACTTCTTTCCTGTCAACTAACTATTCACAAGAGTCTACAGTAATTCTGTTTCTATTATTCAAAATTATCAATGTTGAAGAAATTGAAAAAATCAAAGGGTATCAATTGTTTCCTCCATTGTTCTTGTGCAAACAGCAGACTTTACCTCAAGTTGTTCATCCCTCTGGACTTTCGGGGACAGTGCTTTGATCCTCTGGGTCTTCTTGACTTTAGCAGTGGGGGTGGGGGAGGGGGTCACAGGGTCGCGAGACTTCTTCTCTTTCTCCTGCAGTGAAATCTCTGCTCTCTGAGCCAGCAAGGCTAACCTGTCAATGAGAAATGTAATGTCTTTGAAATGTAATAGGTAATAAAGTTAACAATAATTTTTTTTTAAATCAGCCTAAAGCTTTTTTTGCCCTACTATCATTTTTACCCATTCACTATTAACCATCTAAGAAATCAAGATAAATATATCATTTATCCTGTTCATAATGATATTATGAAACATTTGGACGAAATTGACCAAGCTTTTACAGGTGATAGTTTACAGGTGATAGTTTACCTGTCGTGAAGGTCGTTGAGCTGGGACAAGGTCACCCACTGCAGACCTGGCTGATTGACCTTCTTATTGGACAAAGCATACAGAAGAAGGATTCGGGAGTCAGGGCCCACAGCTTCAGGTCTCTGGGGGTCATTCTCCTCGAGGGACGGCTGGTAGAACTATAAAAGGAAAGGTCAAGGACATTTATTCTGTGACTGGAGAGAGAGTGGAATGATAGAGAAAAAATAAGAGGGTATAGTTAGGAGCAGAGAGAAAGAAAATAAAAGGACAGAGAGAACACATTAAGCCGAATTATTCCATTGATGTGATTTTTATCCCAATATTTTCATGTACATGTATATGTACACACACAAACATAAAATCCTTTAATCAGAATTTGATTTAATCACCAAATCATACCTGGATGGCGACCTCTGTTTCTGAGGGGGTGGTGACGCTTTTGTCAGGGGGTCGGTACTGCTCCAGGTTGGAGCCCGGAGGGGGCGGAGCCTTGCCGATGGCACCCTGATCAGCTGTCTGTATCGCCTCCTCCTGATCTGCAGGTATGGTGAGGTTCTGGGTGTATGACTTGTACAAGACACTCCCATCAAACCTACAACATAAGGACGTAAGGTCAAGTAATGTGATGCTATCAACATAGAGAACTGTTTAACTTACAGTGGATCAAACATTTTAGAATGGAAAATTTATTCATTTATACTGAAACATATTTCTAGTTTTTATAACTACGTTCTAACATACAGGTACATAAAAATCATTTCAACTACCTAAAAAGCAAGGATAAAATCATTAAATGTCTACAGAAGACTGTCATTTGCCTTACTTGACAGTGGCTACAGTGGGCAGGCTGAGAGCAGCGGGGGGATACACAGCACAGCACCGGTCACTGTACACCTGTAGATGGGTTGCTAGGTAGGTGTGGAGCTTGGCGGTCCGTCGTGACCACACCCCACCAAACAGCATTGAGCGCACCACATCATGGTTCACTGTGGTGTCACACTGGGCGTGACTGATGAACCCAAGGTCAAAGTCTGGCCCAAGGTCACCAGGGTCAGCGTTGTCCTGGGGGTTGGGGTCAGATTTACTGCTGGAGGCTGAGATTGTGGAGGTACTACACAGTCGCTGTAAGACTGTCTGGTAACCTACAACATTTATATGGGCTGTCTGTAGTCTACATGTATAGGGCTGGATAACTGTTGTATCATTGTGGCATCGCCAGAATATCACTATGATGCATTAAAACATTGTGTATGCAATGAATCACACACCATGATATAATCATTACCACAGCAGTATATCATCACATCAAATTATCACTACTAGTATCCTACAATACAGCATAAAGAGTATGATTTCATTACCTAGGAAGTGGATCCAGCCCAGGTCCTGCGCACCCTGCTTGGCGCGGTTCACCTGTTCATCGTATGTTTCTACTTTCTTTACTTCCTGGGCTTCTATCAGGGGAGCTAACTCCTCCTCTATCTCATCTGTAAACATAAGATATATGAAATTTACATTTTTTGTTCTTCCCAGTGACATTCTATGATTTTTTTAATCCATCTACAGGAAATCATTTTTTGTAAGTGAGAATTTTATTGGTATTACATGTAATTTCATTCTTCATTCTGACTTGTTAATGTAAACTTTCATTTTCATATTCTCACAAAAATAAGATCCTCTGAATCAACTCTGGTGTACAGAGTTAAATTCTCCCTCCAGTTTTGATAATCAACATGTATTTAGTATACCAATATCAGGTATTGAAAAAAGCCATTTGATCAAAGCTTTGTAACACCTACTTTTATAAACCTTCTTCTTTTCCCCTAACACATAAGCACTGACAAGATCAAGCGCCACAAAGTCAGGGATGTTTTCCTGTGCGGAGTCGGTGAGTTTTTGTGAGGTGACGCTGACGTCTCCCGTCAGCAACATCCTGGCTCTCTGGGCCTCCGTCACCGCGGCAGCACTCCGTATGGCAAGCCACGCCGCGCGGCGCTCCTTCTCCTGGTCGCCCACCTCGTCACTCTTACTGGACTTGGTCCTACTGCTCAGGCGGTCCTTCTTACTCTGTACCAAAAATATATTTGTTTGATATTGTCTGAAGTCTAAATATATGCCTTACTACTGTCTGACGTACTAGCTGCAATAATGGTATTCTCCTGATTTTGTAAATTTGAAGTTTTAGTAAGAAGTACAAATTCTTTGGATCTGGATCTCTATAGAATTACAATAAATATTTGTTATTATGTTGTAAAATTGGAAACTGGCTGCATTATTTCAGCTTGAATCAGACCATTACGCCCAACGTCAACCCCTTAACTGTTCCTGTACAGTCAGTCGAGTCCCACAAATTACAATAATCCATTTTTGTCAAACATCTACTAGTATGGTTAATCCTCTAATCTAAGGTTAAATCTGATAATCCATGCACCAGACACAGAGAATCTGTTACATCAGATACAGGCAGCAGATTGGTGGCATTACAAAGCCATAGGGCAAGATGAGACAGCACAGACAGACAGACAGCACAGACAAACAGACAGATGGACAGACAGACTGTAGAACTGTCACAAACTGATTATGTATGTAGAAACCATGCATAGTTTATTCCAAGCAGTTTGTTACAAGACACGAGCTTCATTATTTAATTAATGATAAGAATACCAGACGCAAGTTTCATTGTTTTGTTTTTAAAGGATCTAAATAACAACAAAAAATTCAAAGTCAAATTTTTTTCTTGAAAAACCCCCCCACAAGAACACTAACATGAAAATGAACTTAAACTAATGCCAGAAGTTGCTAAAGCAAAGGAGAAAAAGTCTTTGAAAATAAACAACAGAAAATGAAGATTCTCAACAAGTTGTTAATTAAAAGCTCCATATCTCTGATTGGTCAGTTGATTTTACCTTCTCTGGAGATGGAGAATCCTATATTAACATTTTTGAAAATGTAAGAAAAAGATTTAAAATGTATATATCTATCTATCGGTACCCACCCTCCCTAAATTATCTTCCCTGTCACTTTATGTATAGAGTAATATTGTACCATATGTCTCATTATACATTGAATTTCATTTTTATAGGGGCATCAAAAACTCAGAAATAAATCCAATCACAAAGTAATGCGTTTTTTTTTCAGATGTTTTGATAAGGAATTCTAGCTATTATTTATAAAATCTTAACATTATCTTCCTATCAAATGTATTAAGTAGTGAGAACCAATATGTTTGTTATGAAAATAATCATTTTTATAACACAGAAAATAAAAAATTGGGCTGATAAAAGGTGGCCCTTTATCCCCACCTCTCTCTGCCCATTACATGTACTATTATACAAATATTGACGGGTTGAGGGCAACATTGATTATATTAGCCCCTGAGGGACGAAATATTGCCCGACGTGAAGCGGAGGGCAATATTTCGTCCCAAGGGGGCTAATATAATCAATGTTGCATGAAAACACAGTCAACATTTGTTTTGTCATATGAAAAAACAAACCAAAATTTAAGAAAGTAATTAAAAACAGATCGCCGTAATTTTCTCAGCTCAACAAAGAATTCACGAATTCAATTTTGTGCAAAGTTCATTTCCAAAATATCCTCAGCATCAAACGGTCACTGGTGATATTCTGCCGACTGGAAGAATTAAAATACAGATGTTCTACCCGATTTTACTTCACAGGAATTCGCAAATCCTTATATCCGTTATGATAGCAAACAGTCGCATTGCGCGTCCGTTGTTTACTTGCCTTGACTGACTGACTATTATGACGTCACCTTGTTTTGGAGTCGCGAAGAGTTATTTACGTCATCGTTTACGAATCAACAAATCAGAGGCGATTATTTGAAATAGAGGGAATGTTCTCTAGATATTATTCTTAGCCGGTCAATATCAAAAAAATATTGACCGGTCAATATTTTTCGGACGAGCTAATATTACAGTTATTGACTATTCGTCTATATAGAGTTATATAGTGAGAATATACTGCTGAATATAACAATATCTATTAGGCATGACCTCCGTGTGTGTGTGTAACAGCCTCCTGCCCCTTACCTTCCAGGACTTGGTTTTTCTGGAGCTGTCTGTTTTGGCACTAGCTGTCTCCGGATCTTGTGTTTCTGTCACCAACTCCAGGGCATTGTTCTCCTTCAGAGCAATCAGTCCAGAACTCTGTAGATACACCAGGGCAATCTCCAGATAGGCCTGTCTCATCAGTCTACAACAGGGCAAAATATCACATTAAACAGGGCAATATAGACTGAACATGAGGGCAATCTCCAGATAGGCCTGTCTCATCAGTCTACAACAGGGCAAAATATCACATTAAACAGGGCAATATAAACTGCACATGAGGGCAATCTCCAGATAGGCCTGTCTCATCAGTCTACAACAGGGAAAATATCACATTAAACAGGGCAATATAGACTGAACTTTAGGGCAATCCCCAGATAGGCCTGTCTCATCAGTCTACAAAGGGCAAAATATAACATTAAACATGGCAATATAAAAGGGCAAACTCCTTTTACAATAAAGAGCAATATATATCTATGGAACCCTAGAAAGGAAAAATACTACATGTATATCTAATCTTTCAGAAGCCATCAGACATAAATAAAGACAAATTCTTTTTTCTTATACCGTACTTCATTCACTTTTTGGCTTACACTGTCAAGATATTAATACATGTACTGCTATTGTAGGTTATACATAAGAGTTCTGGTGGGATTTAAACATGGCTTATGTAAAGAGTTGCATTGACTTGACTACCTCCTACTCCAGTAAAAGCCTTACCCCAGGTCATGGTCATTGTTAAAGCTGGTGGTGATGGCCTCTATCAGAGTCTCCACTGCTTTCCTGGGTGGGAACTTCCCATGGTATACCAACATACGCTGTACCTTTCCTGTCAACGATAAACCCCAAACTTTATTTAATGGAAAATTTAATCTCTTTTTAATTAACTTTATGCAGAGTTTATAACTCTTTTTATTTCAATGCTAAATATTTCTCTACTTTATGAGTCCTGTTTTTATACATTGTTTATACCTAGGTTGAGCAGTATTTCAGCCTCGAGGTTGGCCTCTCGGGTGATGATGGCCTGGGAGAGTTCCTTGGCGGTCATCAGCACCCCCAGGGCTCCGGTCCACAGCTGGGCGGGATCCTTGTCACACCTGTAGGGGAACAACACATACACTGTACTTGTAGTAGTTACCCCATATAATATTGTTGGTTATGTGCAGATACCCGATGGGCGTGGTCATAATGACACGAGGGAGCGTAGCTCCCGAGTGTCGTTATGACCACGCCCATCGGGTATCTGCACATAATCAACAATATCATATGGGGTAAGTTACTTGTACCATAGTTTACAATTATTCATTATATCTTATTATCATGGTAATATCGGGAGTGCACCTGCCTCTAAACAATACGGTGCCAATGCGTTGGTCTTCATATATATAATTGTACTTTGTGAATTTCCCAAATGACTTTCTATCCCCGACAAAGATTAATTATTCTTCCTTTTTTTTTAAATCATAGCCCTAATGAATAGATCGACTTCTCATTGTTTTGATTTTATTTCATATTCATTCATTTTCCGACTTAAAGTATCGATATTTGCTTCAAAGAATTAAACGTATTAACACAATTTCATATGTACGAACCCTAAATTGTGCAATGCTTCTGTTTAAACAATTGAAATTAAATCTAAATTGATGAAGGTAATCATTTTTTTTAAATCTTATTTGATACTCTGTATCAAATTATGTTTTTTAAAAGTGGCTGAAAAAACATGTACATATATATTTTGAACAAAATCAATCAATTTAAGCAAAAAAAATTTATTTGAGAAATGCATGTCGCGAAACCGTGAATGGTTAATGTCAATTTCGATTGGCTACAGCTATTCACTCTGTCCACAAAACAAGTTTTCTATTCAAACGCTTTCCTATCACGTGATTGACTTTCTATAAAACCTTTAAACAGGATACCCCTATTTCATTTAACACACGTTTCTCTACTTGTCCGCACACATGGAGAGGAATATTAAAATAGAGTCTTTCTGACAAAGCCATTGCCGATATTGTTTTGTCTCGAGCTAAAAATGAGATTTATTCGACGAACTCAGTTAGTCGAGTCATTTATCCGTGTTGAGTTTTGGCAATTTTGATCTGGAGGAAACTCTTACTGTGGAATATTATGGACGCGCTAAAACAACCTTGTTGATGTTGTTTTTACTCGAGATAGTGGGCGGAGTTTTAAAAAAGTGTGGGGTTTGCACAAATAACCCACACTTTTAACAATAGAAAACTCGCCAAGCTATGGTACAAATATATATACTCCTCATCACAACCAGGTATATTTTGATCATGGAAAATTGTGTGGGAAATTTTGTTTGATAACCCCACTGTAGTATACCTTAACAGAAGAGCTAGTAAGTTGTTAGAACTTGTTTTTGATCCTTTTGAGTAATCAATAAAATATGTTCAAAACAAAACAACACTATTATTTTCTAATTCAATGAATAAAAGTAAAGAATACCCCTGGAAAATTAAACAAATTATTTCTTTATCAGTCTTGCTATGGTGGTTCTTAAAGGCATAATGGCGTAGTAATACATGTACCAGAATGTCCTTAACACACAGTAGAATGTGTAGCAATTTACATTAATATCTCGTTAAAATCAACTTCCTTTCAAATTAACTACTGGTAATCATTGTCTTTTACAGTTGACAGCAAATCATCAATCAATAAAAATTCCTGCTCTGGTAAATTAAAACCTGCCACTCTATCCAATACTTTTTCACCTGCACAGGTAATAAATCACTGTTTGTCACCTACCCGCTGCGGATGTACTTGGCGGCGTTCCTACCGATGGCGTGCCCCACCCTCAGTTTGATCTGGACCAGCTGTGACAGCTGGGGGAGGTAGATGTTCTTCATGGGACTCACAGGGGCAGAGAACTGAGCCATCTGGTCAGGGTAGTAGTGCTCAATGGTCTCCCCTAGTCGCTCCAACTAAAAGATAGAACATGGCCTTGAATTGCTAGAGTTACAGACTGATTATTTGTCACCTTTGTATCTGGTCTGGTTATTACTACTTCACTATTTGTGTACTTATGCTCTATACACTCGTTACTGACCCAAGTGAGTACTATGTTTTGAGCCTCTATGTACTGACCTGTGTGAGTACTACGTTCTGAGCCTCTATGTACTGACCTGAGTGAGTACTATGTTCTGAGCCTCTATATACTGACCTGTGTGAGTACTATGTTCTGAGCCTCTATATACTGACCTGTGTGAGTATTATGTTCTGAGCCTCTATGTACTGACCTGTGTGAGTACTATGTTCTGAGCCTCTATATACTGACCTGAGTGAGTACTATGTTCTGAGCCTCTATGTACTGACCTGTGTGAGTACTACGTTCTGAGCCTCTATATACTGACCTGAGTGAGTACTATGTTCTGGGCCTCTATATACTGACCTGTGTGAGTATTATGTTCTGAGCCTCTATGTACTGACCTGTGTGAGTACTATGTTCTGAGCCTCTATATACTGACCTGAGTGAGTACTATGTTCTGAGCCTCTATGTACTGACCTGTGTGAGTACTATGTTCTGGGCCTCTATGTACTGACCTGTGTGAGTACTATGTTCTGAGCCTCTATGTACTGACCTGAGTGAGTACTATGTTCTGAGCCTCTATGTACTGACCTGTGTGAGTACTATGTTCTGGGCCTCTATGTACTGACCTGAGTGAGTACTATGTTCTGAGCCTCTATGTACTGGTCGAGTGTGCGTTCTGTGAACAGCACAGTGTCATCCTCCCTGGTGATGGCCTCCAGGTCGGTCCTCAGGACCAGGGCTCGGGTCAGAAGCTGCTCCCCGGGGATTGACAGCTTGGGAATCTTCTGTAGCAGCTGAATTGCATCCTACAGAACCACAAATAAAAGTATCTCTCTGTAATGATTACAAAATCCATTATTTATACACTCAAAAAACCAATTTTTAATCACGACCACTTTATTATGAACAAGTACCAAAGACTTTCATGGTTCATGGCTAGACATATTTGCAAAAGTAAGGTACTTTCTTGATAACTTTGTGAAAGTTCCTTGCATACAAATTAAAATTGGTTTACAGTAATTTAGACACATTTCCTTAGTGAGGTGTAGGTGGTTGGCTATTTGGATAAAAACATTTTGTGGGTAATATGATGCTGTCTGTTATTTGTACGTACCTGCAGCAAGGACAGGGTGTGCTCCAGACTCTTTCCCTCGGTGATGTTGAGGACCGCCCCCTGGAGGAAGAACTCGGCCTGCATCTCTATGTCGCCGCAAGCCTCTGCCTCCCCCAGACCCTCAATACAGTACTGGCGGCAGTCAGCCAGCTCCTGGAGAACTTTGGTCTCAGGATCTGTAACAGCCAAAAAGATGTCTGATGTGTCATAATCTAACGCAAACTGTTTTAAACCCTTTATATCTGTAGTATCTTAAAGTGATATCTATGATATTCAAAATAAAAGTAAGACTGCACATTCAAAATTGAATTTTATGTTCTCTTTATAAAGATGCTGTGGTAACATCAGCTATTAATTTAAGATATCAAATTTATCGATCAAATATCTCCATGACAACAGC
Source organism: Magallana angulata (assembly GCF_025612915.1). Taxonomy (NCBI): domain Eukaryota; kingdom Metazoa; phylum Mollusca; class Bivalvia; order Ostreida; family Ostreidae; genus Magallana; species Magallana angulata. The sequence continues at coordinate 1,603,366 of NC_069118.1, forward strand.
CCTGACCCTTAATCTCTCCCAGACTTCGGATCTCCATCATCAAACACTTGACGAGTGCTTGGCGACAGTCTAACCACAGCCGAGCGTCCAAGCGTGACCGGCTCTGGAAGTTCTGGTACTGGAACTGACTGTTATGTGGGTGGACAATCTTTACATTGGTGTGGGAGTCCTTCTTGGGCCCCACTCCTTTCAGAGAGGATGGTCTGAAAGAGAGGAGTCATAGTGGTAAAGGACCCACTCAATAATGATCAATGGAATTGTATTTATCTGTGGATAACAGAACTCTGGGTGTTAAAGTCTAAACTACGTATACAGCTATGTCAAATATTTTTTTGCAGAAAAAAATCTTCAAGAAAAGTGCTTTCTTAGCATTGTGATGACAAAGTTATAGCTTTCTGTGTGTGTGTGATCTAATTCTCCATCTATTTCATTTGAAAAGAAATGTGATTAAAAGCTCCTCTCTCTATGACATTAGAAAAAGAAAAGAAAAAAGGCAACAATATCAAAACAACATATCTAAAGCAACAGAATATATAAAGTGATATTTCTCCTGATCACATCAGATTGAAAGAGAAATAAAATATTTAACACAGCGTGTGTACAGCAATAACTATTAAACATCTGAAATAAAAAGAGTGTTCTAGAATCTGAAATACAAGTCAGTGCCCATAAAACAAAATACCAAATATGATAAAAGAACAATAGGAAGTTAGTTAATAGATTCCTTTTTGGTTATATCTGTCCAGTACTCAGTATGTTTCTGAAATCCAATGATTGCCATGTCATCTATGTGATTTCAATTAAAGTTGTTTAAATTTGTATTAAGAAAATACACAAATTTATTATCCTTTAACTATTTCAAATTTCCATCACGTTCTAGCAATACATTGCATAGGAACTTACAATTATTTGACTGCCGTCACGAGAAAAGGGCCCTTAAGGTCAAAATTTCACAAACTCACTTTTTTGTCAATTCTGATAAGTCAACTCTTTCTGAATACAAATATACTAAGATATCCAAGATCTTGTGTGTTTTAAACATTTTATGACAATTTTAGTAAGAGATGTTAACACGACTTTGACGTAGCTCGTCGAAAACGTCACGACGTCACGAACGTCAAATTTTTTTTGGGCATTGATATTTTTCTTCTATACTTCCTTTCATCGTCTTGAATTGTTTGAAATGAAGTAGAATTAATTTATAATTTTCTACCACTCTAGAGTTTTTACAATTTTTGCAAAAGAGATCAAAACATTTTAAATATCCGGATATAGTTAAAGTTCTGCACACTAACCCCCCACCCCCCGCACATAAGATAAATAGAAAAAAGGAAATCTAAGGAAAACAAATATCAAACTTCTCCCCAACCTTGAAATAAATCAAAGTTATTTAAGCTGCCGAGAAGCAAATTAAATAAGCAAACATGTAACAAATTAAAAGATTGTTAAATTCGATGCCTATGTTTCCCAATTTCATGGCATTGTAAAATTGCATACACGAATTTATTTTCAAAAAGAGAAATATTTATTCTTTTTAATTTACCTTTGGCACGGAAATTTTATCGCATATTTACTGATATTACTTTTTAAGTATCTTCATAGTTCTGAAGCAAGTTTAAAATCAATTATAGATGTTTTTGAAACTCGGGTGGTATGGTGTTAAATTATTGTCATGATTTCTCTTCTTTTTTATACTTTATCAATACTTAATTCTTATAAAATTACCGATGGAAAAAATCGGCTTTGACTGTCTCACTGAAAAGTAATTACAACTACAAGAATGTAGACAGTTGGTTTGAGAAAAAAGATTTCAACAAAAATGGCATCTTATATTTATAGATTAAAATTTACATCCACTAAGTATGATTCCCTCTATTTCTGTAATTCACAGCTGTATAGAAAAAGACAGGTCTGAAATCAACTCGGTCCAGTCCTAACCATGCTATTTACCGATCGGTCGAAATCTAAAGAAACCTAAGAAAAATCACTGATTGCACGAATTACCGTATATCAGTTTTTTTTCCGCGTCATGTTTTTTCCGCGATTCAGAACTTAGAACTGTATATAACATTTTTTACTATTTCAAAGGCATAGTGGAAATATTATAATATTCAAGATTGTTTAAACTTGTGAGGAAGGAAGGTAAAAGTATCTAAATTGCCGCTCTTAATAATAATAAAAAAATTGGACAATAAAACCATTTACTCGATTTCCTTAATGTTAAATAATTACCGATAACTATTTTCAGAGACGCAAACAGTCATAAATAAATAGATCATGTACCGTTACAGATACCAGTAGCTCGGGTATAATTAGACATCGGTTTACGCAAGAAAAGCGACCATTTTAATAAGGTTGTCAATGGATTATTAAAGAAATTACGAGGCTTACATACTTGTTATCTGGCGCTTGTACGCCGATCCCGCAATTTCTACCTCTAAACTTACTGATCACAGTTCATTGTACTTTAACATACCTGTTTACTTCATAAGAAAAGAAAGAACTAATTTATGAGAACAAAACTTTGTATACGCTGATATATTTTCTGCGATTCGGAAATCGTCGCGAACAAAGCGGAAGTTGGATACACGCGAAAAAAACTGATATATGGTATATACTGATCATGATAATGCCAAACTCAAATTCCCATATCAGACGCGTTTGCTACAGCTTTCATCTATCGTTCTGGTGTACATTAACAATAATTTAATGATCTTTGCTTACTTTTTACGATCAATTCAATTCATTAATTTATTAAATAAAAGATGTAAATATAAACAATTAAATACTTTCTTCGGTCTTCGGTGATACATGCGGGTTATGGCTATAAAGATAGTTACATTTAATAACGCGGGTTACATCGCTACTTTTTTTTTTTGGTTTATTGTTTAAATATACTAGTACACACCTAATTAAGTGTATCAAATACGGCAGACAAACAAAATACAAAAGGCACCCCACGTGCTGAATCTACACTTCTATTCAATTGCTTTGTAAGTTCACGCATACCGTTGTATTTTTGTGGAGCGATTTTTTTAAACCATCATCGTTGAAATATGTAAGCATTTTCACTTTTTTTTTCAAAATGTAAGATTGCAAGTAAATTTCAATAAGACATCTGCATTAATTATGTCTATTCGTTTGCACTAATTGATTGTACAGTGCCGATAGACATAGCTTATACTCTGCAAGAACATTTTTACATATTGACTAAATTTAATTTTCTTATTATCGATGTTACACGATTAATGAATCTCTCTCTCTCTCTCTAGATCTCTCTCTCTCTCTCTCATTGAATACAAATATCGGCCAAGTGATTATCGATTTTAAACAAAATGACAAATTAAATGATGCAAGTTGCATACGGTATTCCGAAGTTTTAAGAAATATCGCGATTCTCGGATTATTTTTATTGCTGTACATTGTAACAAACACACATTTATACACATTGACTATCATCGAAATTTGTATCTTGCATAAAAAAGAAAAGATGAGAAACCATTATCTATGAAGGTGAATTGTACGGCCATGCATGTTATTAATTGTAAATGTCGCACATGTAGTGTTTATATTTATCGATAAACATGAATTAATTTATAAAACGGCAATTTTATCGACTTGATATCGACTTTTTTATCGACTTGACTTCTATATTATAGAAGTATAATGATTGCGTTTACAAACCTGTTTAATTTTGAATCATGTACGTAACTGACTTGAGATGAATATAATCGTATAAAATGCTATAAATCCATGAAAATGTGGTGAGTTTTCAGGCATTATATGACTGATTTTTTTCATGTAAGTTAGCTAAAAAAGTACACACAACATGTGGATTTGGGTTATTAAATTGCACAAGAAAACAAAATATGTTGCGCTCAAATAATAAACAACTTTTTCATTCGTATATGTAAACATATTTTTATGTTGTTTCATTAAAGGCACTTTACATGAAAATGTCACCAAGAATCAGGTCTACCCATGAAATCAAATGCGATACATCAGAGTAGATTTTTACGCTGTCAGAATATTTCTCAAACTCTTCTAATCCGTTAATTATAGCTTTTTAATTCGTTAAATAATTTCAAAATTTGATTGCAAATTCTTAAATTGTAATAGAATATGCGAGAATTTATTTTGTATGTCGGCAGTGGCACTATGACTGAGACATAGCCGCTTCTCTCGTATTCCTTCCTACTAATTCAAAAAGTGTAGAATCGTCTCCCTTGAGGTGAACTTCCAAACTTATGATTTGAAATATTTGACTTGTATTGTTTCACAGTAATTACTGCACAGATAACTGTTAGATTTGAACAATACTGCTCTGCATCGATTCGGTGGGTCTCAGCCTTCAACCCCTCTTATCAACAACGAGTGTGCAGTGTAGTTTTTTTTTTACTTTATTAAATCATACATGTATTGCTCATGCTAACTAAAGTTGTATAATTTTACTCAGAATACTTTATAAATCATCATCGGAAATCCGCGACCAGTTGCGCATTCAGTTAACAGCGTATGCGAGACGGGTTTTTGGTTTTTTAAAATGATTTATAAAAAAGCGATTTCCCAATTAAAGAATATTTTCATCACACACTAGAAAGTAAAATGTGGTGTTTAAGTTTCATAGCGGATGCAAAAGCAGCAATTTTATGACGTCTCAGCATCAACTTTTGTGTAATATTTACGCGTTCGAAATGTGTAGATATTGACGTTACATGTGTATATTTCATTTATCAAATATTTATTTTTTAAATCAACAGGTAATATTTGACTGCAAAAATATTGATCGCAGTATTAAAACAAGTCAAGACTCTAGTTATTCAGAAAACACAACATAGACGAAGAAAAAAAAATAGAAACAGAAAATTTAAAAACTGTGTTTACAAAGCCGCAACTTTGACGTTGTTTTCTGAGCATTGTGACGGCAGTCATTTCTTTTATCAGAGATTTCAGAAGCATTTGATATTGATGAACTGATTATTTCTATGTTTGCCTCTGTTCAACGTACAAGGCAAAAAGAGAACTTAAAAAGATACAAGAAGCTAAATGAGAGGCCGTGTGCTAGACTACATCCAGTTACCTGCCCTTGACATCGACCGTTTCATCTCTGTAATTAACACGTGTTAGTCAGCATTTGTACTCAGGCAGCAAAAATCATATTTATTCATGACATGAAGGACCAAATCCACTGATTACAAATTCAAGGACACAGAATTAAGTGTAAATCTCTCAACTCCAATGTACCAGTAGGTGGAAATACCTTAACTTCTCATCCTTTTCATAAATTCATATTAAACACAACATCAAACTGTGCATCACTTAAAGAATTTACCCCTGAATACACAAACCATTTAATTACATCATTTAATTGTATAATTAAGGATACTGAAACTAATATCAGGTAGCTGAAGATTCTGGTGGTTATTGTATGATGCTAGAGTAAGGATCATGGTCAAGTGAAGAAGACTAATGGTTTGAACTGCTGAGGTGGTGACAGTAAAATGGAATTACTGGCAGTCCTGATATTGTTACAATACAACAATGAACATACATCTAAGGCAAAATGTGCCATTATATTTTTAAATGGGTATTTTGATGTCATTCCTTATAGGTATGCTAGTCCTAATGGACATCTAATATCTACCTCTTGGTTATAGGGGCTTCCTTGCGGGGTTTGAAGAGCTGCGATTTCTTGAGCAGTTTGAGGGCTGACAGGATGATTCGGGCAGCCATTGGAGCGTGCTGTTTCTGTAGAGAGATGGCAGCCTGCTGGTGTTTACACAGAACGACCAACTCCAGCTCTGCCGCCGGGAGAGCATCCAGACCTAGAACATATATATAGTATAGGACGTAATTATTGATGACAAACTAAGCATGAACACATTTAACTTCTATACCCTGGTGCACATCTTTCATACATTGGAAAGACAATAACAGCTTCCAACTTTGCAAAATTTTCATGCACACAAAAATACATTTGGCAAATATTACAACCTGGTAAATGCTACCTGTTTGCTAAGTTCATTAATTTGATGGACCTAACAACTATGCTTCATTACCTGTAATTTCTTATCCACCCACTTTAATCATTTACCTGCTTTGTCGTGCTCGGCGTTCTCGAGGATGACCTCCGCAATAGTGGTCACCATCTGGTCGGCCATGGTGAGTAGCGTCCCCTTGATCAGCTCCAGGGTCAGCGGCTTCTTACTCTGGGTGAAGCGCTTGGTCACATGACCACTGTGATGTTCCTCTTCCTCCTCTTCTCCTGTACAAAAAAGGTCAAAGGTCAAATCGCGAGTATCAATAAAATAAAACGTTTGTGACTTTCACCTCATCTTTCTCTCTATACAAATACAGAAAACATGCATAGAGCAATGTGACAGGGACAACTGGTTCTGATTTACTCTAAATGTACCAGGTAATTCATTATATCCAGTAGGTTTATTACATGTTTTAAGATTTAAGGGGACATGAAACTGACTTTGCTGTAAGTGTGAAATTCTCATATGTGTATTCCCTGTAACCATGTTTTACTATACTTGGCCCCATAGAACAGACATAAATAAGTAAAACATAAGATGTTTGGAAATGGTAAATAAGGAAAAAATATGATTGTGGAGAGTCAAGCTATGGCCAGTCCTATACAGTTTTCTGTGAGTGGTACCAGCTCTCTGTTATCTCACCTCCCTCCTCCTTTCTGGTGTCTGTGGAGGATCGAGTGGACCGCCGCGCCCCGCTACTACCGGTCCCTGACAGCTTCACCCCCTTAGATCCCAGTCCCCCGCGGGAGATGGTACTGATGGTGAACGGCTTCAGGTCCTTCTGTCCATCCGCCAAACTGTCGAAAGATAAAAAGGTTTGGGTGAAAACTCAAAAACAATGATGGATTTTTTATGCATGTAACAGGTTTAAAATTGAATGTAATTATGTTTACAGAGAAGACTTTCTGTTGATAAATTTGTCCAGATACCTAATATAATATTAACTGTAAGGTGATTTCCAAATTTGATACATTAACCATAGAACTTGAATCAATCCCTGATCTTACCAGGTAATACATATCAGTAAGACTTACATGACATCCTCCATTTTGGGGATGACAGGGATGGTGTCGGCCATGGACACAAACAGGTGGGCCTGTACGAGGGACAGGTGACAGGTCATGTGGGGCCCATACAGGGTGGCCAGGCTGGAGGATAACCGCTTGTCCAGGACCATCTCTAGAACCTATAGAACAACAGAACAGAGTCAGGCAAAGGGGCAAAATACTCCAGAACAGGGTCAGACAAAGGGTAGAGTGTTCCATAGACAGCTTCACAATGTATTTGTCTTATGGTACTTTAGTGTGCATAGAATTAACTGGAGCCATTGAATCCAAGACAATTTTACAAGTACCTATTAATATCATACAATGCTAGATGTTTTCACTACCATTGCCAATAAGACTAATATTTGTGACAGTACATTCTTCCTACAATAGAGAAAATGTTTAAGGCTGGTCAAAGGCCTCAACCTGTTCATTCTGTGAGAGAAAGATCTTCTATCTGGCTGAACAGTCCTAAAGCAGATCTTCCTATCACAGAATGGACAGGTTTTGGGCTGTATCCTTGATGTAAGAAGAGGGGGTCACTGACCCTGAGATTGACAGGCTCGGTGATCGGCTTGGAAGTGTTGAACTTGAGTGAGCTCATCTTGGACTCGGTCTGTCGGAAGTGACTGTCGCCAGTTTGTGGAAGCCTCTCTCCATGGAGAAGTCGCTGGAGTGTGATGAAGGCCTCATTAAACAGCCGCAGGTCAGTGAGCACACGGACCTTCAGGACACGCCCATCCACTGACCTCTGGAGGTCACGACACACGAAGGTTGTTAAGTATTGGTTCAAGGTCAGCAATGGCAAAACCTTAACAAAAATTTTTATATTTATAAAACAAATATAAGCATTTAAATCAGCTGCAACCTTTTACTTATACAAGTCATTGATCAGATCTATCATTAAAATAACTCTGTATCAGTTCAGACTTACAAACAGGTTGTGTTTGCCCCTGGCAAGTTCTTCGGTCACCCAGCGTATGGCCGCAATGAGCTGTCTCCCATCACAGCGGAACTTCTCTGACAGCAAGTCAAGCCCAGGAACCAGATTAGTGACCTCACACCCCTCACCGACCTCATACAGGGCATAGTCTCTGTCCGCCCGGGGGTGGGGCAGAGAGGTACGGAACAGGGCCTGGGATAGAGAACATCATAACAGATTAGTTATAGACAAAGAAGTTTAAACATGCAAGCTTGTTCAATCAAGCACAATAATGTAAAAATGAATTGTAATACATCTTTTAGGAGTAAAGTACAATAACACAAAGTATCCAGTATATAAGACTTCCTTACCTTGAAGAAATATCCGGACAGGAAACAGCACTCCATTCGGAGTCCCAGGTCAGAGGTCAATATGTACCTAAAACACAGTATACAGTGCATCACAATGACAAGAAAGCAGTTTGCTTATATCTGCTCAAATATACTTTGTCCTTTAGTTGTTTGCTTCCAGTTCAATTTGCTGGGACTTATAACACAATGTGATTCTTCAATATACTACACAATTTGTTAATTTGTTGCATTATAATCTATGCAACTTACTATGTTGGTGCCAACATGTCCCTTAGCAGACATCCCCACAGACCAATGTGCTACTTACTGTGCTATGTTAGAGGCCAGCACGCACCCGAGGAGACACCCCCACAGACCAATGTGCTACTTACTGTGCTATGTTGGAGGCCAGCACGCCCCCAAGGAGACATCCCCACAGCCCACACTTCTTCAGGAGGTCGGAGCTGATGTCTGTGCTGTCCTTCATCATCTCTCTCCAGGTGTGCAGGGCGTCCGTCGTGCGGAGGGTGTGGTCCAGTGACTCCGCCCACCACTTGTACGCTCCCCTGTAAATGTAACAATACTCATCTTATCAGTCTCTCTTTATATATTCCTGCCTTAATTCAATTATGTTTCCCATAATTAATCACTTCTGTTTGAAAAGTTTATTCTAATATTTAAGATAAATAAACTGGTCCAAATGCTTTTTGCTGGAGGCTGATTTCAACAATAAAATTTTCATTTTGTTTTCTTCTTTATTTAAAGAAGAAAGTTATTTTGTACGGTGCAATTCACCATCATGATGTTAAAAATCAATAGATGAAAGGAGCTTCCCAGGTCAATACCTATTCTTAATGTTATACATATATGTACCTGATGTTTGAGGCGTGGTACTGGAGATTCCCCAGTTCATGCATGGCTTGAGCTGCCTGACTTCTCTGGTTCTTGGCCAACAGCATGGCTACACAGAGAACAAGTTGATTCATATCAAAAGTGCAGTAACGATTGAAAGTACAGCTGAACATACACATGTACATGTATTTGAGCAAAGTATAAATACTTTATATTTTGATTCTGCATTATCTAATCTACAAAACTGTCTATATTGTGTTTTTGTGTACCTATGGTTTTCTCATATGATGAGATCACCGTTCCTAACTGTGACCGGGGCATACAAGTCGTTAGGACATCATTCATGTCCTGGAACTCGTCGCGGCTGATGTCCGGGGGCATAGTGGGCTGTGGTTTGGCGGTGGTCGGGATAAACTCCACCCTGGACACTTGGCGGCTCAGGAAGCCCTCTCCAGCTACAATAAATCCACAAATACCGTATATCTGGCAATTTTGCGATGATCTAATTTTCGCTTTCTTTGCAATATCTTACAAATTGCAAAATATTGAATATGCAGAAATCATATTCTGTATTATTTTCTATAAGACTCTTTTAAAATCACAAAAAAATAACTGACACAAATTAAAACTGCTACATATTTTCCCCATTTTTGCAAATTTTGTGACATGCAATAAAACCCTGTATATACCCTATATGAGAATCACTCTCAATAACGGTTATTGTACACACGAAGTAAAAGGTTAACATCACATTACAATTCCCATGCTGGGCTAAATTAATTTTTCCTGATTTTTCAGCTTTTTAGGCCTCCCCCTTGTAGAGCTAGACTCACTGTTCTGCTGTCCGGCCAGATAGAGGATCAGGAGTTTCCGGCTGTGGTGGAGGGCCCGACAGGTGTACTGGGACTTATCCAGGACTTCCCGCAGAGTCTGGAGACTGAGCGGGACATCCAGTGGGACGGACACCGACTTCTGACCGTCCTTCACTGAAATCAGAAACCATTACACTTTAAAAATTCATCAAATGAGAGAACAGTAGAACTTCAGACAAAAGCAATGTAAGTTTCCAACACTCTGCTGAAATACACCAGTACAAAGTCTGTATCTTTTTTCATATTTTTCATAAGTATTCATGAGTCACAATTTTTTGTGATGCAGTAAAAATCACAGTTTCAATGATTTACCAGTAGATTCATGGTCCTATAAATTCAGTATGCTATCAGATACCATACTTAAATGAACTTTGAATTTAATTTAATTTCTTGAATTTTGTAGATTGCCTAAACAATGAAATCCATGAAAATCAGTGCTTGACAAATACTGCTGAAACCACAGTAAAGTTTACAGAGTAGGCAGCTGTATTTAAATACCTGTATAAATTCCGTGCCCAATGGGATCAATGGCGGCCCCTGGGGGTATCTTGGGGAGGGAGTGGGGGTCGATGACCAGGGTGAGCTGGGTGTGGAGGTACTCCTTGGAGGTGACCACTCCCCCCAGTCTTTGCATCAGCTCACAGTAGTGCTTCTGTGGGGGTGCCTCTCCCCCCAGCTCTTCCAGCAGGGCCATTATCTGTCTCTGGGCCTGGATGAGGATTGGAAGCACCTGCTCTGCATAACGGTCACTGAAACGAAAAAGGTCAGACTGTCACATCTAGCTGAATTTGTAGAGCTAAATTTCATGAATTGACAATTCTTTACAAATTCAAAGGGATGCAACTTCATAGAATCATTTGTATGATCAAAGAAATAATGTGTTAACTTTCATAATTCATTGAGACTGTATTTGAGGGTGAGAAAATTTAATCTTCCAGTTTGTATCACCACACATTTTAATGATTCTAATGTATTTAAACATATTAAGAATAAGTTCAGAGATGTTTACACTTGATAGAACAGAATGAAATCCGCTGACTTACTTGGTGAGTCCACTGAACCTCATGGCAATATCCACCAGCTTCTCCCACTTCTGTTCATAGAACAACAGCTCCAAGACTCGCAGCACAAAGCGAGACACAAACCGAATGTCACACACGCTGGAATCGTCCAATGGGGTCTCAAACCTGAGACTGGCCCCGCCCTTCTCCTCTGTGATGTCACCAGTCCACGTCTCAAATAAATCTCCCAGCTTACGGTTCTTGCTCTTTGCCTACAAGATCATACGGAGAGTTAAAACATTCAACAAGATGTCAATCCCTTATTTCGGATTTTCAAAGAGATATGCTGACTATCAATGAAGAGTGAAACTAATCTAAACAGCACAAACTTGTTTAATAATATAATGATCGGACCGCTAACTTTTGTTTTATTTTACTGCACTATGAAAAGAAGGGATAATGGCAGTGTGTATAGCTTTAGGTACATTTTAGTCTTGGGTAAAAATATTTTAATTCAGCTAGTGTTAACATCTTATTCATAAAGATGCACATGTCCTTAAAATGATTTGACAAATAGTTAAACTATAATCCAAAAGACAATTAAAATACTCCTGAATACTGTGTAAAATTCATAATTCATGCTTATGTCAAAACCCCTCCCTCCCCTAACCACTGGACTATTTGTGAGGTACCTTTTCGGCGTGTTTCTCTAGGTCACTCTGTAGATGGACCAGCATGTCCAACAGACAATCGGAGGCGGTGTACATCGGGAACCAGACAATGGCTCGCAGGTTGTCTATGGAGAGTAGTCCGTCCTCTGGCCCGATCGCCCGCAGCAGGGCAGTGTGGGCACAGTTCCACATGGTGCGACATGAGTTCTGTAGCAAAGTCCAGTGCTGACCTCTGTGGGCCAAAATCTGAAAGCAGGGAAAGATCACTTTAAACAGATATTCAAACAAAAAGCATATGTAATCAACTGCACTTTGAGATAAGAAATACATAATCTTAATACAAAAATACTGTGTATAATTCTTTTATATGACATCATGCTTTTACTATCATCTTTTACATACTAATACTCAAGCTGATTTATAATGACTTTAGACAGCAAAGGATGACACACGTAGGACAGAGGACCACCCCTATACACTTACAATAGCTTCAGATAGCAAAGGATGACACACGTAGGACAGAGGACCAGCCCAATACACTTACAAAGGATGACACACGTAAGACAGAAGACCACCCATATACACTTACAATGGCTTTCTTGTAATGGCTGAACGTCTTGGTCAGACACTCTGTGATTTCCCGGGAGGCTATGATGACGCTGTCCATCTCCCTCTGGGTGTGTTTGGGGGCCACAGGGACGTTACTGGCGTCCGAACGGTAGGTCCTAGGGGTATCCTCCTGCTCCGGGGGGTAGAAGTACATGGGAGGGGGAGCACTGCCTGTAGAGTACCAGAGAGTTAACCAATAAATTGTATCCACACAAATCAAACATTGACATCATTCATCCTGTCTTAAATGGATCAAGAGGGAAATTTTTGTTTTTAAATAGTTCTTATCCAATTTGAATGCTTTGCTTTCTATTTTAATTTCTCTCAAGAAATGCATTTTTCTCTGATGCTTTACTTATACTGTGCAGATAAAGCATCGCATACACATTGAAGCTAACAGCTGTGGATTACACAGTTTGCTATATACTGTATATGGGAGGTGTTTATTTGGAATCATATACATGTATTTATAATTCAGAAGCTGTATGTGATATCTTTAACATTACAAGTCAAGATTTACATTTATAATTAAAAAGCATGAATAATACTGGTACATAGATATAGAGGCACCATGGGAAACTGCAAATAAATAAATAGGCACAAGAACAAAATAACACCAGGTAAAGGTATAGGCTCTCCTAATAATCTGCAGCATGCATACAATTACTACACAAATTGTGACAAAAAAGAAATAAAAGTACAATCCATGGCTTAAATGCTTAAATATGATATCTGCTGAACCCTCATAGAAGAAAGCAAAATACTGTGTGACAATAAAAAAATTCAAGTGCTGTAAAACAAAAACATAAAAAAGGACAAACAACACACAGTGACTGATGTAAGGGGCCCGGTGCTCTGATAAGCTAGGCTACTGATCCCTCTACATACCCCTAATACACCAAATTTATAGAGAATGGCCCAGATAGGGGCTGCTTAATTAAAGGTCTACATGAAGCTACAAGGACAGAGGAAAGCCGCCAGACAAAGAGAGGTGTCTACAGAGAGCCGCGCTAGGCTCGGATAGACCACCACCAGCTATAAGTATTGTACCCTCTTGGCTGGTACCCTCTGTACTGGTACCCTGGGTACTGGTACCCTCTGTCCTCTCAGTCTGGGACTGAGAACCAGGCAAATGGGGGGAATCTCCTTCAATCAGCTGTTCTGGAATCTCTCCTAGAAGTGTAGTTCATCAGAATGGATGCAATGAATTCATTAGTCAATACAGCATCACAGCATAGGGTCATGATTTACATGGGGTATAAGTTGTTTCCCTTTCTTTTTAAATCCCATAAATTACCGGTAATTGTGATTACATGCAATTTATAAAAATTTCTTCATTCACACAAGCATGTGTCATAAAACTTAAATCTGCAAAATAAATGACTACAAAGTAAAACAAAAAAGATTATTGATTAATGATCAAGTATTTTAAGAGTGATACAACATCCCATTCTTTCTGTGGAATCACTTGTAACAACATGGAGTAGCAAGCAAATTTTTCACTGATGCAGTGTACATGTACAGAATAAGAAATTTCTGTGTAATATCAAAGAACATTTCTTGGTTACAAATATAAATGAATCTCCTCCAAGAGTTGACCAATGAGCACTCAGTACCTGTAGCTAAGGCGGCGGCGATCTCTATCCCGGTGGCCGTGGTTTTCGGGCGGCTCTCGTGCTCCGCTAGGTCCAGGGGGTCCAGTCTGGAGGTGTGGAGGCGGGCTAACTCTGCCTCCTCCTCATCCTCTAGTCTCTTCCCACCTCGAGGCTCCACGGGCTTAGCTGGTCCTCCTTCCCAACCAACAACAAGGGTACCAGCTGTCTCATACCCAAACCATTCCTCATCAAGGAAGTTTGTCCTTAAAAGAATCAACAAATGTACATGTATCATTATAGTTATCTAGGCAATTGGAGAAATCTCATCCATATACCTCAATACTAATTGACTTGTGATGGCTTGCATTTACAAACAAATCTCAAATAGCATCATCATTTTTTATTGACAGTATTTTGAATCAATAGATCTGTACTACAAACACTGTCAATAGATTAGTACACTGTTCATACAAGTTGGACTAGACTAGACTACCTGTACATGTTTGAGGTGCCCAGAACTTTGTCCCGAGTTTCCAGTCTTTGTAGGAATGCCGAAAAATGACTCATTCCTTGGAGCAGCACCAGCTAAAACACAACAATCAGAGTTATAGGACCAGCAAATATGTGGAAAATCATGCAAAACTTAATCTTAAAATATATCCAATCTTCTTTTAAAAAAAAAAAATGTCCTAGGCGCTTAAATGTGAATGTACCAGTACTTTGTATTTTAAAATCTTAAAATCAAAAAATTATATCTATGCTTATGCATCATGTATCTCTAATTGTGAAATGTATTCACCAAAGTAACACAGAAATATTTAATAAGTCCTAGTAAATTGATCCGATTTGCTGCAATACCTGGCATCGCCATGGCAACTCATCGACGGTCATCTTCCTGAGCTTCCTCTTTTTGTGCCACTGCCGAAACATGTCCGGGAAGTAGGTGGAAAACGTCTCGATGGCCTTGAGTTCGGCCTCCTCCTGGGCGTGGCGCTGAGCGTCCGTCATTGTGGTATTCACCATCACAGGCTGCGGATATGAATAAAGTACTCTAAATGGCTGACATTCACAATCACATGTTGCAGATAAATAGGATTCGCTTTCAAATTGATGGCTGATAGTAACTACAGATTATTTATAAGTTTCCAATCATTGGAGTAAGATGTAGTCTTATGTCTTAACACCTTATATACAGTAGAATCATTATTTGTGTGGGCCAATTTTCATAGATTTTTAACTTTTCACAGATTAATTTTGTAATGACATGATTTTGTGGATTTACTTGAATGATTAATGAATTGATACTCACTTACACAATTTGTTCAGGATGTAAATTTATGGGTGAGGGGGACCCATGAAATCCAAGAAAATTGATCCACCACCAACTCTTATGATTTCACAATATGTAACAGTCTTGATTTCTATACTTCATTGTATCACAACTTGTTCCATATAGAACACCTGTCTTACCCTGTACTGTCGGCGGCGCCTTGGTTTGGTGGTGCTAGATTTGGCAGCAGCTATTTTGGATCCTGGAACCCGAGGGGTTGTCATTTCCTGTGATTAAAGTGAGCATTACTTTCTGGGATGAAAATCAGTTTTAAGGCATGTCCTGGATTACCTATTAACATTAATAACCTGATTATTTAGCATTTTCTCTATGTTTAGAAATAATTCTTTGCAACCAATTAAATGTTATATCTGTATAGCAAATCAATATCCCTCAAGACTTTCATCTTAACTTCTTGGCTAATCATTTAGGTTGAAGTGTATTACACCTTATCAACTCTCAACTTCAAATTCACAGAAGAACCCGGCCCTCACCAAACATGGGACCTCCCCAGGTCAACAGAATAACCCTACACAATAAGACCCTGCCCACCTTTTCTTTCGTGTACTCCACCATGGCAGCAGCGAATCTCTTGGGGTCGTCCCCGGATACGGTGACCACCCCCGGCTGTTTCCCCAGGTACTGTCGCATCCCAATGATCTGCTCGTTCCTCCTACAACCCAAGTAAAGGGGGACATTAGTATTGTAACACATTATACTCAGGACAGTTGCAGTCAGTAAGTATACACAGTGTCATATTGTATATCCATTTTTTTCATGTGTCACAAAATTTGCGAAAATGGGTAAAGTCTGTAACATTTTTTATTTGTGCCAGTCATTTTTTTGCGATTTTATAAGTTTCTAACAGAAATTAATACAGACTATAATTTTTACGCATTCAATATTTTGAAATTTAAAAGAGATCCCAAAAAAAGTGAAAATTAGATAATTGCGAAAATTACCGGATATACGGTATAATAATTAAAAAGTGAGTATACGTACTTGGTGAGCCACGATGAGGTGTCCTCACACCAGTCCATCACCTGGGTCGCCATCCCCTCCGTCAGGGCTTTCTGGGCCACCTGCACAAAGAACTCCAGGTACCGCTGACGACGCTTGAACTTGACCACTGTAAATAAATAAAAAAATCCTCAACATAAACATCTCTACATGTCGTTGTGACTTGATGTGACTGAAACACTATTGTTGCCAGATTGAAGTTGATTGTTCACACACTGATCGAGGAAAGCAGTACTAGGATATAAAAGTTGTAACTGGCAGTGTGACTGTTGACTCACCCTCTCTATATGCCAGTTTACTGGGCAGGTACGCGATGTAGGCGTGGAGGATGCTGGGATCCTCGTACCCAGACAACTCATGTTCATACTGGGCTGTAACAACACAAATATCATAGATCAGACAGGATTCATTCTAAAACACTGTTAGCATGAACTAAATATTGTCTAATGCAAATTGTGAATACATTAACATGGTTTTAATTTTGCTACGCCTGCATGTTCAAGCTTTTAATTATTACATTAATACATGTATCTTAACTACAGTGAATTCTAAATCAATTCACCTGACCTTATCAACCAATCAATTCATGACAATCTGAAATTGTGGAATTTATCCAATCCAAAGGCAATTTACATTGTTTACTTGAGAAAATCAGTGGAGGTGATAACATATACTGACCTTGCTTGGACAGACTCAGCATATGAGCCTCCAGAGCCTTCAGCTCCTCATTGGCTGGACCCTCTGGCTCCTCCTTTCCTGCCCCTACCCCCGCTCGCTTGGCCCTCTTTCGTTTGAGCGCGTGCAGTGGCAATGAGTCTGAGGCGTCGGTTTTTTCGTCGGCCGAGGTTTCTCCCCCGGACAGGGCCCCTTTCTCTGTGAGGTCGGTCGCCTCCTTCTCCCTGTGTTTCTTGTCCTTGGGGTCTTCCCCCTCCAGAGCCAGTAGGCGTCGCCCCGCCTCGTTGATGTTGTTGGCCAGCTGTTTGTGGCCCCATGACCTCAGTACCTACAAACACACATGCATGTTTAACATATACCCACAGCTCTTGCACCTCAGTACTTAACAACACAAAGTGAGAAAGGCATACAAATATTCATAAATTGATATTATTTATTTATTAAATTTTGTATTATTTTTGAAAGATAAATTCTATTAGTTCGAGAAAAATCTATTTTATGGTTTTTTTTTTAGATTATTCAGGACAAACCTGATTTTAAATGTTATACACTATGATTAAAGTGAACAGACCAGACACCCCAATGACAATTTACTTCCTATCTGGTAATAATGGTCTAACCTTGGCCATGCTGTATGTGATACAGGCCGTCATGTGGTGGAGACTGTCCGCGATACTCTGCTGTCTCTTCTGTCTGAGGCCAGCCGGGATCTCCTGTAGCACCACATGGCACCGTTGTAACACCTGAGAAAGGTTAAAAGTTAAAATCATCAGTAAAGATGCTGAATGTCTGCCTTTATCTTTTAAAAGTAAAATTAATAATTGTGAACTCCCTTTGCAATCAAAATGAATACACTTTTCTTAAATGACCTTTGCATATGACCTTTTGACCTGTAATTTGACCAATGAAATGAATGAATTAAGTTGTGTACCTGGACCACTGCCACTGAGGGGATCTTGTAGAAGATGAGTGGTGCCAGCAGTCCGTAACACTGCACCACCGCCTGCAGGGCCAGGTTAGCCTCATTCAGCCACCCAGCCAACTCCAGGGCCACCAGCATCCGCTCACATTCACGGAGCCGCCTCATCTGTTAACAAAAACAAAACATTGTAAACAAAGGGAGAACAACTTCCTACTGTAAGAAATAAAGAGCTGTAACTTTACCTGTCCAGACAGGAGGGGTCCTTTGTCACAGACCACATCACAGAACAGTTCGCCCTCCTTCACACTCATGTCCACGCTGATGAAGATACTGGTCAGAAACTGTCTCAGCAGGACCGGGGACGACACACACACGATCTTCTGGTTCAACCTGACACACAAACACAGGCACGCAATGTTAGCAAACATTTATTTTTACAGAGGTTTAAACATTTTCTGTGCTATGATAATAATTACTAATATATTCAATTTAGTTTTGAGTTCCATTTTACTTAATAGATAAAATTTTCCCGTGAAACAGCGATATCCTGTGTTTCTAGAAGTTTAGACTTACTTCATTAGAGTGACCTTGAACGCTCCCTCTGACTTAGAGGTGAAGGTCGCAGTCTGTGGAGCCGGGGGTTTGGCAATGAAGTGTCCCCACAAGACATCACAGGCCTGGCGGGCGATGTCATAGCAACCAACCTGGTATGCTATCTGTATAACAGGAAAAGGAATGGCTTCAATATCTTATTACTTTTTTTATTATCTCATATACATGTTCTAAAAGTTGAAGAATTTTTTCTTAATTAATATAAAAGTAACTGTTTTGAGCTTGGCAAATTAAGATAAGAAAATGAAATGGGGTCAAAAAATGTGAAGCATATTTACAATGTCAAATTCTACAAACATTGAATATTTGAGAATGCTATATAAAGTTTCCAATCCAGTTAACAATGAAAGTAATTTGACCTTGTAATTAATTCATGACTTTGAACTTAAACAGGTTCTAATGCTTACGTTGACCTCAAATGTCAGTGCAATTAGAACCTTTCTTTTTTAAAATAGGTCAATAAAGTTTGGAAGAATGTTGCATACAGAAGTACAGAGAGACAAAGAAATAGAAAATAACATGTTGTTAAGGGCAAAAAATGCTTAAAATTCATTGACTGAATGACAAATATCACATGTACTTCAATGTTTAATTAATCCCATTACTTGAATTCTACATAAAAATGAATCACCTCAATCTGTGGATTTCAATAGCCTTTAATCTGTTACTTACAGGAATTCAATGTAAGCAGGGATTTATTTTAAAAAGTCTCACTGCTATAACTAACAAAGCATTAGCGAGAACCAGTCAGTGAACTAGTTCTCCAGGGTCGACCAACTGGTCCAAAAGAGATTGCACCAATAAGTGGGTACTCAATCACTAGTGCCCTAGAAACTGCTAATCCTAATTAATACCAGTAAGTATAATGGATTATCTGGGGTTAAGTCTGTGTTCACAAGGTGTTAGTGCTGTCCTAAATCTCAGGTCATTATTGTTAACCAAGACTCCGGGAGCTAGCAGCGAGGGAACTAGAAGCAATAAGGGACGGTGGGGGACACAGATACAACATGATTGACAGGTGAGATTACAGTCTGTAATGTTTAAACATCATTTATTATGATCATGATTCAATTTTCATTTAAAAATTACTATTAAAATGAACATGAACTTGAGGAGGCAGTATTATTATGCCATCTGAAATCATGTGCCAAGTCTCTGATCAAATATTGTATTCATAATGAAAAATTAAACACATTCAAGTTCAGGTGATACATATCATTTAATGATTATTCCTCCAGTGAGCAGTTCTACCAATCAGATGTGGGTCAGCCCACCGAGCCCCTCCCCAGCTTCTCCCCGGCCGACCTAGTGGTCAGCGAGAAGGACCCCCGACACAAGATTCTGGAGGACACGGACGAGATCGAGCTGTTTGTGATTCCCCGCTACATGGAGGAGGAACAGGAAGTTCAGGAACTGATCGCAACGACCACCAAAACCTACGACAATCTGGTCAACGAGAACGAGGCTTCGCGCCGAGACTGGCACCAAGAGGTGGACGAAATCTTTAACAGGTTTAACATGGACATCAATGCGTCCCGAGAGGAACACCTAACCACCTTACGAACCCATCAGTATCTGCTTAGGAGTCTGATACGCAGCATGCTGAAGACGATAAAAAAGAACCGACAAATCCTAAACAGCAATCGCCTCACAGACATTACCAGGTACAGATCCAAGGTCAAGGAATATAATGACATGCCAAATAAATGCCAGATCAAAATCCCACCCCTGGTCACCAAGACTGTCAAGGGGAAAGAACTGAGAGCTGAGTACGGTCAGCTCAGGACTTCCTTGACACAGACCTACGTTGAGCAGAAGACAGTGGCCAAGGCTTCCTTGCTGGACCAGCATGCAGTGATATCGGCCAGCATTCCCACGGGGCTCAAGAATCTGTGTAAGGTGGCCTGTGTGGGGACCCACGAAGCCTGGGTCAACGGGACGGACCAGGTCCTGACCTGTGTGGACATATTTGGGGCCGTCCAGGGAACTGTCAGAACCACCTGTACCCTCCACCCCAACGACATCAGCATGACCAGGAAAGGGGAACTAGTCTACACCAATTCCTACAACAGGACGGTGAACATCGTGAGGCACGGGAAGTCACAAACGTTTGTGACTACCCCCGAGGGCTGGCATCCCCAGGGGATCTGTGACACCGCCAGTGGAGACTTCCTGGTCAGCATGGTTATGTCAGGTTTCTCCAGCTACAAAGTGGTCTGCTACGATGGACAGACAGCTGAAGTGAAGCGGGAAATCGACACTGACGACAGCGGGGACAACATCTTCACTGGGGGGAAGTACCAAGTCTTTCTGGCCGAGAACATCAATGGGGACATCTGTGCATCGGACCGGAACTCAAAGTCGGTCATCGCCATCGACAAAATCGGAAAAGTTCGCTTCCGCTATGATGGAAAGGCATCTGGGGTGAAGAAGACATTCACTCCCAAACAGATCGTGACTGACTCGGCTGGCCAAGTGATTGTGGCCGACTACAAGAACAACTGTCTACACGTGCTGGATGAAGGAGGCAAGTTTCTGAGACTGGTGGACAACAAGGGGCTGGACCGCCCCACGGGGCTCAGTCTGGACAAGGAGGGGAGGCTGTGGGTGACCTTGTACTACACAGGGGAGGTCAAGGTCATTCAGTACAGGAAATGAACAAGATGTGGTGCTGGGAGAGACATGTGTGAGATGACTGCATTGTGAATTGTGTGATATGTTCTATGTGGGAAATAAATTATGTGGAAAACCTATCTTAGTTGATATTTTGTGTGGTCAGGGAAGGAGTAATCATGTTGATTTATCTGTATGCAAATTGACAGAAATTTGAAATATTTGCTTTGGATTACAAAAATATATAGACTAGAAATCAAATGATGAAATTATTGAGGGCTAAAATTACAGGCTTTGCTTATTTCTTCTCTTTCATATACACAACCAAAGATCAACTGGATCCTCTAATAATCTGATGATACTTGTACAGGGTAAATCTACGGTACCACAACATACTGTAAGCGTTCTACATTTGGAAGTGTATAACAAGAAGGCCACAGGTCTTGACAGTCACCTGAGTACCATAACCCGTAGATGTACCTATCTGGGAGTTTTATATACGGTACTTGTAGAAAAAAAAAAATTTTTTTGCTATATATCTAACATAGTATTATGTAATTTGTTTACAGTATTGCCGAATACATGTATCAATAAACTAACTTATGACATTGACTGGCATACCTGACTGAGGAATCCCCAGGTCATGAGTACTGGGAGGGGGTGGGAGGCTAGGACAGGTTTGGAGCTCTCCCCCACCCCGCCCCCGATCAGCTGACCATCTGAGTTGTACGCAGCCACTGCAAACACATAACGCTCGTTTGGCTGAAGTCCCGACACACGAAGTTCACATCTGTAGCTGGGAACCTACAATAATGGTGTCAGCATTATTCAGTGATTTGAATGGTGTAAAAATAAATTGTTGCCAAACCAATTGGTACTTTATAAACAAACAAAACACGAGGTAAAACATTTTTGTTTCTAAAACACTTAAAACTAAATCCAGACTTTTTAACAAGAATAATAAACTATGAGGTATCTTTCTAGGAGGTTATATTTATCACACTGACCTCCTCTCCAGTCCCGGGGAAGTAATAGTCGTTCAGCCTGACCTTGACATTACTGCCAGAGGACGACCTTGCAAAGATCCGATACCAGGCAACCTGTAAAGTACACAATCATCCTGTAAAGTACACAATCATCCTGTAAAGTACACAATCATCCTGTAAAGTACACAATCATCCTGTAAAGTACACAATCAACCTGTAAAGTACACAATCATCCTGTAAAGTACACAATCATCCTGTAAAGTACACAATCATCCTGTAAAGTACACAATCATCCTGCTATTTACTATGTATTAACATAAATACTATTTATCAATGTCTCAAACTGCATACAAAACTTGTACATGTTTGTGCTTAATTTATTGAGATGCAAACAAAACAAATATATCACCAATCACTCAAGAACAAATCTCATCAACACTTTATATATAGAGGAAAATTTTTACCCCTGCTAAGAATGGGAATGGAGACTTGACTTTTCCTAATTTAATTTTTCTAACCACAACTGTGATAGGGTTATTTTAAAATTGGGTAAAAGTTTAGACAACCATGCTTGAATGAAAATATTACAGTGAAAGAATGACATTAGAGAATATATGTACCGGTAAAAGGCTCATACATCCAAACATTATGGAGAGACATACCCGGTAGACAAAGGGGATTAATCCTTTCATATTTGGGACTATTTACTTATTTTCAAATTTTTTTTTTATAATATAAATCACTTTATGCATGAATTATTGAAACCTTAACATTTATGAATTATATGTGAATATGTTTGCAAGATGGTAAAAATGTGAAAAATTTAAATCTGGGGGTACTGACCTCCTGTCCGTCCTCAGAGCAGAAGGGGGCGGGCTTAAAGACCATCATGGTGTCGGTGCGACACAGCAGTATGGGGGGAGGGGGCACCTTGCGGGGGCCGTCAGCGACCTCGGGGACGTTCGTGTTCTCCATGTAGATCCTCTTCTCTTCTGTCTGACCTTTCTGGATCATGTTGACCGCCTCCTGAAAACACCACAACATTCTTATGAATAGACTGAAAATTATTGGACTGAAAAAAGTAACTCAAATATATCACTGGATTGAAGAGACATCTAAATACGGAAAAACTTCATACTGAATTTTAAGCAAAACTCTTTTCTTGATTTTTAAGACTTCTGAACAAAACCAATGAAATGACATTATTTACCACAAGACATGAAGATATGTCATTGCGAATAATTCTTTTGACAATCTGAACACATCTGATATGTCACAGCATATGTACTGTGTTTGATAATGGATAATCTGTGTACTACTGAGCTTGATGGGGGCGTGGTCTTCCACATACCTGCAGCAGGCCTTTCTGCTCTGTGGTGGTGATCCCCGGGGTACTGAGGAGGAGAGATTTCTGCATGTAAAGGAGGGCCTTGGACAGGTAGTTCTTCTTACAGCCCCCCAGTAACTCCTTGTAGTCCTCAATGTAGGCCGGGCTCGACTCCGTCACACTCTCCTGCAAACATAGTGTACATAATAAATATTCTCTGATGTGAATATCTACATTTTTTCCATATTGGATTGTACAAAACCCATATAATATTTTAGCTATAATTTCTACATTCAACTTTTATGAGTCAGACTCGAACAGTTTAGTCCTGCTTCTATACTCACCTGTTAGGAGAGACTTTACACTCACAATGTATGAGAATATGTTCCAAATTGGATTGTACAAAACCTATATAATGTTTTAGATATAATTTCTACATTCAACTTTTATGAGTCAGACTCGAACAGTTTAGTCCTGCTTCTATACTCACCTGTTAGGAGAGACTTTACACTCACAATGTATGAGAATATGTTCCATATTGGATTGTACAAAACCTATATAATGTTTTAGCTATAATTTCTACATTCAACTTTTATGAGTCAGACTCGAACAGTTTAGTCCTGCTTCTATACTCACCTGTTAGGAGAGACTTTACACTCACAATGTATGAGAATATGTTCTATGACTTTACACCAACCCATTACAAGAACTCTCTATTATCATTACACCCACTTGATTGGAATGGTCTCCTTGCTTGAGCTATTTGACCCCTGCTGTTTCTACACTCACCTGTCTAGAGAGGTCCTTCCTCTTGAACGGTTTGGGTACATTATCCGCGGGGTCCGGACCCATGGAGGCCAGCTTGAGACAGACGCGATGGTACATCAGGATCAGCTCCAGGTGGAGGTCCTTGATTGTGTTCCACACCGCAGTGGCTGACCCCTTGCCCCCCTCCTCCGGGGGTGGGGCCTCTTGCTTTCCCTCCCCCTCCTCGGCTGACTTGACTCCCTCAGTCCTGTTTGTGTCCCTCTGGGATTGGGGCTCTGGGCTGAATACCTCATCCTGTATATCCTAGTTACAACAAAAAAATGTTAAATGCTGAACAGAGGTAAAACACTCAGAAACTACAAAAAATACTTCGTTATGGAGTAAACAGAGAAACTCAAGGGGAGAGTATGCAGATTCTGAACAAAAATACATGTTAACAGCTAAAAGAATGCAACCCATGTTGTTTTAAATCTTAAATCTTGCACTGTTTGACAAATATGTTAATGATTCAGCACACAAAATATTATATTTTTTGATGAAGTTAACTCAAAACTCATCCAAATCAATCCAAACAATCTGATTATAAGTGTCAAAGTGTTTGCTGCTGGGAAGGGAATTCAATGTCTTAGGGAGAATATAAAGGTGCCCCATGCAGACAAATTCTAGGCACCAGATGATGTAAAATGTAGCATGCTTATTGGGTTAGAAATAGAAAAATGTGTGTTGTTTGTGAATTAAACACAAGCTATGAACTGACAAATTTTAATGTCTGTATGATGCTGGGGGAATGAATCTCACATACAGTGTCATGATGGCGGAATGTCAGATGTCAGTTATAGTGTGCTCTGGAATTAGTGAGGCATGTCTGCCTTCCACCAGTGAGTTGGCATGGCAACACAGGTAGTTAGACAGTGACCTTGGGCCACAAGGTCAAGGAGACTTACCAGACTTAACAAGTCACTTGTAATGCTCTTAGCATCAGTGAGATCCAGGTTGGTAGGAGCTCTCTTGGGAGGCATCGTTTGATGCTCCTCTAACTGTATTACCGGTATTATCAGTGTTTACAATGTTTAATTAAATCAATCCAACTTTATAATACATTTAACACACTACCGGTACCGCTAATTATTTTGAGATTCATCCTTTGCTAGATCTTTTTTTCTTAAACAATAATTTGTTTAATTCATAATTAGATAATTTAAATGTTTACAATTCATTTCAAAAGTCTGCATGAAAATACTAATAATGACAACATGAGTTTAATCAAATACTAATTACTTTCACATTTTTCCAAGATTTTGTTTAATCATGCAAATTACTTTGGAGTATTTTACCATTCAATGAAATTATTTAATTAAAAATAGCAATTTTGACATGAGGGGTAGATAAAATATGTCTGACATACCTTGGCCCAACTGACGTCAGCGATGGACTTGCCGTCACTAAGAGCGACAGCCTGGCGAGCGTATGACACGTTCTTGAGACCAAGTTCCAGGATCTCGCGAGCCTGCAGCAGCTGTAAGCGAGGGTTGACATTCAACATGGAGGAGGATAACATGGATGTGCGTGATACCAGGTGGTGCTGGCTTCCTTCCTGTGCGGCCTCATCAAGGGACATCTTGGAACCACGCAGGGCGAACGTTCCCTCTATAACACAGAGATAAGCAAACACGCTTTATACAGTGATCATAGCATTGTACTCATAGACGGAATTTGTTGATTTTAATAACAACTTTAATGAGAAAATCACATGGTTTTAAAAGTTGAAATGGAGTTAATTTTTGTTCTAAATGTCAGAGGGTCTAATATTTTAACAATTTACAGGCAAAATAATGCTAACTTTTATACAAAGATTATATTAACAAGTTTTCATCTGAATTGAACTCCATAGTTTGTTCTTACCTATAGTTTTAAGAAAAAGACACCTTGAAGGAATCTATCATTGCTAACTATAATTATACCAAGACCCTGGGAAAGACTTCATGCAATAGAAAGCTGCCTTTTCTATTAAGTCATCACCTTCCCTTCACAGAGACCCTTCTGCTGCTACACTTAATTTCGACTTAAGCCCAACCCAACTATTGCCCAACTTACTTCCCACTAATAACCAGTAAAACAAGCTTATAGAATGCTCAGTCTGTGTCAATCTAATCGTAGATTAGGAGATGGACAGAATAGAGAGTTCTACAGATATGGTACCACCTGAAAGAAATGTCGCTTTAGATCGACAGCAATTCATTCTTCACTTCAAATTACAACAAAAATCACTACACGTAATTGCACATTTCTGTAAATAATAGTGGTTATTTTAATGGAAAATAAAAAAAAAATAAAGTCACACAAGTCAGAAATAAGTCATGCAGATCAACCAGGCTTGGGGTAATGCTAAATGTAATGGTAATGCATTGCAATGCATTACATGTTTTCAAAGTAATGCTAGTAATGTGTAATGCCTCAAAATTAGCATTACAAGTAATGCTAATGTAATGCATTACTTTCTAAAATCTAGTGTAATGCTGGCATTACATGGCATTACTTTGCATTACTATGCATATTTATGCATGTTCACTTAAAAAAATGTGATGAATAAATGAATAGTTGAAATTGAATTTGTTTAAATTTATTTTTAAAGAAGAAAGAAAGAATTCTAATTGAGAAAAAAATGTTTTAATTGTACATGTTTTATCAAAAAAGGTTTTTAAAATTCATTTTTGAATTGTTTATATTACTAAAGATAACAGCACAATTTCATAACATTTTTAAGAGTGTTGTTATTAAGAGTTTTTAATCATTTAAACAATTTACTCCAATTAGTTTGCACTTCAATAAGAAATGTGTCAACAACACACTATGCCCCCCGGATAATCTGAGTATCAAAACAATCTATTGTTATAAGAAGTGCTAAACACCCCAATCCCCTTCCCTTCGCTATGTCACAATAGAATAGGAGACAGACATGCACCTTTAAAAGCAAAATGAATGCACTGTCCATCCATGATGAAAATCAATATCACTTCCATTATTATAACCTATTTGAAAATAATCTTACTTATTTTCTCTCTCTTTCTCTTTCTCTCTCTCTCTCTCTCTCTCTCTCTCTCTCTCTCTCTCTCTCTCTCTCTCTCTCTCTCTCTCTCTTGTATATTAATTTCACTGTACATTAGTTTGGACTGATAGAAAATACAAGATTTATGTATTTAATTTATTATTGCACTTAAGATATCCTAAGATAAAGATCGTCAAACAGTATTTTCCAGTCCAAGCATTGACTGCTCCTGCAAAACATTTAATTTAGTATAAACCGGAAGGTGGATGCATTTAAAAGATGAACCCTTTGAAACTTCGATCATTAAGTGCAACAGCAATCTTTTGTCTTTAAGTGTCCTCCGTAAAAAGAAATGCGAATAAAATATATTAAGAAATTAGCTGGGAAAAATCATCTGTTTATAAATTAATAAAATTAAGTGTCCAAAATTATAAAGATTTGTGTAATCTGGGGATATATCTATATTTAGCTTTTAAAAACAGCAACTTTTTTCATAAATTGTTTTTTGTTACGCATGTTATCCTGTGTCTCTATTTCATATCTGATATTGTATCATGCCAAATGTCTATAAATACCATTTTACTTATGTAATATGTTGTTCATATTGCCACAATATGATTATATATTGAGCAAATAAAAAATGACTCTGTTTATTCATTGAATTTGAACCTGATACTGAGCATGAAGCTGTAGGTATGTTAGAGAATGTTGTATATTTATAACATTTGCAAAAACTCTTTATTAGCTTTACTTAAAAAAAAGTAATGGTAATGGTAATGCATTACTTTACTCATGTAATGGTAATGTAATGCATTACTTCAAGAAAATCAAGTAATGGTAATGGTAATTCAATGCCCAAATTCATGAAGTAATGGTAATGTAATGCATTACTTTACAATGTAATTCGCCCCAAGCCTGAGATCAACACATGACTGTGTGTCCAATTCATTTTGTAGTAATTTTAAACATATCTAAATATTCCATGTTAAATACATGGTCATGCATCTTTCCTGTAATAAAAAAAGTCAGATGACAAAAGTGTAAGTAGACAGCTAAAATTCAACGAAGCGTGAAGGCAGCAGATGCCTGGATTCGCTCAAGCAGAAAGCCAGATCTGTGTCACTCAAACTCTTACCACGCGTGCTGGACAAACGGAAAGACGTCATTGTGCTCTCCTCGTCCGGAGAAAACTTGGAACTCTGGGTAACTAACTTAGATCGCAAAAATCCTGGAGGGATTATAGCAATACAAGGAAACAGAAAATATGTTAAATAAAGAAAAAATAATCAGAAGCTGGGAAAGGCGCGGATGTTAAAATCAAGCTAATGAGGTACAATAGCTGCAATATAATATGGAAGCTGCAGGTATATTCTTTTAATGAAAAAAGACGTTAGTCATCTTGAAGTTCAACTTCATAAATTCATATGTGCATTACACAGAACTGTATGTGTTGGATGATGTCATCTCTATCTCTCATATACAAGCCTGAGGCTTAATTACATCGTTTCTCCCTTTGCAGGGTTTTTTTTAACAAGAGTGTTTTAATTTCAAGAATGTTGAATCTATTAAAAGTTGTTTCTCAAGCATGTTCAGTTCTATGTTAGAACATAATTCCTCTCATGTGATGCAGAAACATAGATAAACCGATCCCTCATAAATACAATGCAAAATCTGAAATCACCTCTGCCAGAAGTTTACATAATTACATGTATATTAATAATCTGATACCCTTTCTCCCATAACATACTCAGTAGTTAGTTTGGTGCTAACCCATTCCATTGTGACAAGGTTGTAATATAAGAGTGATACAGTATGATATAGACCGAGGGTTTACCTTCGTCCATGTGGGCGCTGCTCTCAAACACAAGGGCGAGCCTGAGGACGACCTCCGCGGTGAGGGCGGGGTCCACGCTGCTGATCCCACACCAACACAGGACTTTGTGTACCACGTCCAGGATGTAGACCCACTGTAAACACAAACAGAAAGGCATACAGGGGGAGGGGCACCCAAGTATACAAACAGGTCAGAAAAACAGTTCAAACATAACTATACAATCAAAGACGAGAATGACAAGATACAGACAAAACAGAAACACACTAATATACATGTATACTGGTAACAACTTTGGAAATATCAATGAAATAACTAAACACATACATGTAAACTAACTGATATGATCATAAAATGAAAGAAGACTCAGATCTTAAGGGGAGAATTGACCTTGTTTGGGTTCTCCATCTTCTGGAGGTACTTGGGGTTTTCGGATGAACCGGACTGGTGTTTCTGGAACATGGATTTGGCTTTGCTCCACAGAAATAGTGCGGCATCTACAACCATGTCTACCTCAATCTTAGAGGGCTGTCAAAGTTAATATCAAATAGGTGAATGGGTAATAATTATCTGAAACATTTCATTGCATGATTTTCTACATCCACTTTAAACCATAGGTAAAATATAAGCAAAATTAACCCAAAACAATTTATTGAAAGATAATTATATTTAATTCTTTTTAAACTATCAGAATAAAAACTTTTAAGCACAAAATGTGCAAAAAAAAATAAGTAGTTAATTGGAAACTAAAGCTAATAGCTATTGTATGCTTTATGATTTTTGTTTCATGTAAATTCTTTATCTAATACAAAAGACAGCAAGCGAATTCACCTACCACAAATGGTCCGTTGACAATGGTCATCATAACCTCCGCGACTTGTGTTAGATCATCGCTTACATTGAACGACCTAGCAGAGGTGGCTAAAACAGAAAAAATTTGAATACACATGCAAAACTTTAAAAAAATAAATCAAACCAGAAAAACTGTTAAAAAGAATTTAAACTACAGGTAATTTTCAGATAATGACAGCAAAAATATTTTCATAGAAAACTTGGTGAGAAATCTTTAAAGAGCAAAATCTGAAACATAGACCCTTTCACAGAAACTGCAGCTCTGCTCTTGAGTGAGGCATATTGAAAGTTTGGCAAAGTTTTAGTAGATATACCTGCTTGCGACTCCGGCGCTGTTTTGGTTTCCGCAGTCTGTGCTCCGTCTTTCTCTACATCGTCGACAACAGACGTCATGTTCCGCTTGTGACGTCTGCTGGGGTTGACTTTCTCCATGGCCAACAGAAGTTCTAATGCTTTCTCATCCCAGCTGAATTTGTTGTCATTCAAGATCTACAGAAAATCAAAACCTCACCCATTAACCATGTGACATTTTCCAAGCAAATTCCATAATATTAAATTAATGACTTTTTTAATGTGATTTATTGTCCTCTGAGTCTTAGAACCATGCACCAATGGCTCATAAAACTAACTGGAAATATTGCTAATGTGTTTTATTAAAAGGAATTGTGATTGCAATCTTTTTCGTGAATAGTTCCAACAGATTTACCTTTAAGTTTGGACTTACCCTGATGTAAGATTTACCTTTAAGTTTGGACTTACCCTGATGTAAGATTTACCTTTAGGTGTGGACTTACCCTGATGTAAGATTTACCTTTAAGTTTGGACTTACCCTGATGTAAGATTTGCCTATAGGTTTGGACTTACCCTGATGTAAGATTTACCTTTAGGTTTGGACTTACCCTGATGTAAGATTTACCTTTAGGTGTGGACTTACCCTGATGTAAGATTTACCTTTAGGTTTGGACTTACCCTGATGTAAGATTTACCTTTATGGTTTGGACTTACCCTGATGTAAGATTTACCTTTAGGTTTGGACTTACCCTGATGTAAGTGAGTACATTCTCGATCAGAGAGTCAAACACTTCCCACTGCTCAAAGCTGTAGGCCAGCTTCACCAGACGGATGGCTCCCTCAATGGAACAACCATCTTCACCTGTTGATAAACAACCACACATTTAGTCCACACTCCAAATGTTGCGTCACTTGGACTTCATCATTGGAGAGAAACAACCATATTTATTTTGTCACTGGTTCGTTTATCTATATTCATACAACATTTATTTGCAGTTCTTTGATAATGCCCCCAAAATGAGGCTACAACATTTTGAGAGATAGAGGATGAAAAAGTATGCTTAAGATACTCAATGTAGCAAACATAGAGGAGAATATACTTTTTCTCTTTCAAAGCTTGAGTTGATCCCACAAAGTGAATTCATCTAAACAATTAATGTACACTTTAGTCTCTAAACATGGAAACAGATAAATATAGTGAACAGTCGCGTTACCTTTGGAGGCCATGTCCATGATGCTGGCGTCCTTCATTATTCCAGCCAGGGCCGGGATGTGGACACTACTGGTTGGCTTGATGGATGACCCCCGGTGACCTCCGCCCCCTGTAAAACACAAACAGACCATGACAGACTGTAACCAAACAAACAAACAGTCAATGACCCACAAAGACCATAATCTCCTGTAATAGATCTGGAAAAAAAGATCTTTTAAAAGTGTTTGAGAAATATAGCACGATACTCAAATAATGGTATAATTTAGTGAAGAAATCTGTATGTGTGGACAGACCTGCTAGGATCTCCTGTCCCGCCATGAACAGCTCGGCGTACACATCCAGTATCTCTACCTCGGAGTCGGAGGCGGGGGGTGCAGTCAGGAGGATCCGGCGGTTGGTGTCCGTCAGACTCTCCAGAATACACAGGAACTGGGCTGCGCTCCCCTCAAACATGTCAGCCATCAACTTCTCCGAGGGTGTGCGGGGCCAGGTCAGCTAAAACGATTCAATCCATTGCTTAAAATCACTATTTAAACAATGATCACTAGAGTAAAGAGTATGATGATTATCATTGATGTGTGTAGTTCTCATAGAGAACTAGAACCAGATTCTCGACTCACATGGGAGGCTTCCTTCAGGTTGGCTCGAGTTTTGGGTCTCAGTAAAGCCTTCGGTTTCCGCCTGGTTTCGTACACAGATCTCTTGAATACCATGACAGCCATCTGTAATAAATACATGTATACCGGGTAATCCTGTTACAAACAATTACAACAACATAGATGATAAACAAGTACATGTATTATAAAAATAACACAACAATATTGTAGATTCCTTATTGTGCGCGAGTACCGTACTTATAAACTGTTTTGAAGCAAATCACAACAGGATAAAATTACAAACACCAAACTTTCATCATAATTTCATATACATGTAGTTCACAACTGTCAGAAAAATAATAGGGTTTTAGAACCTGCGAAAGGTGTGTCTCGCAATTTTATTTTTATTTAAATTATCTGCATTGAGATAGGAATCTACGGTAATATGGATTGAAATAACAAAATACAATCATAATAAATGGTACAAACTCAACAATTTGTGTACAATGTAACAACAATGAAATAGAAATCTATCATAATTGTGAATATACGAATTAACAGAATCGGTCTCTGTAATGACCAGGAGATAACATGGAGATGATAAAAGGCTCACCTTGACTGTGGCCGTCCTGAAAGTGATCTCAGAGAGAGGCGTTTCCACGGAGCTACTCAGGTTCTCTAGGTTACTGAGCTCATTGATCTTGGCGAGCCCTCTTCTTGCAAAGGCCTAAAAAATCATTGACCTGATTAACATTCAAACATAAAAACAATGTCAATCATGGTAATTTTTAAAAAATATCAGTCATTTTACCATTATCAAATATACTGTATACAGGGAAATATTTGCCCCCATTTTATTTTTCACCCTTTCACCTTTGTTGTCAGTGGGCGAATTTATGACTGGGCAAATTCTAATGTCTCATATTATCTCTCTTTAAATACAACTGTGTCTGGCCAATAATTCAATACGGTGCAAAACTGCTATAGCTATTTTCCCATTATGAAAGGATTTACTTTTGTATCATCAGTACGTGACAGAGCATTGAATTTGAATGTACCATCTCCTCCTCTTACCTCCGCATGCTGGGACTGCTTGCAGTCGAAGTAGCACTGACAGACAGCGGTGTAAAGGGTGGACCTCCAGGGGAGGTACTTAACGGCCAGGAGGGGGACAGAGGTCTCCATGCACATACTGGCCCACAGCAGGTACTCCAGGGTCTACAAAAACAGTCAGATTTATATGTGTATAACAGATACAACAACAGTCAATATAACAGTCAGATATTGCAATGTTGATATTCTGTTAAAACAACTAGTACTGTAAGAGATAGAGTAAAGACAACAGTCAGATGTCCTATGTCTGTGTCACACATTACAGTAGATTCATGTAAAATAATATGATGTGTGATATGCGGGTTGTTTCTTTGGAAACCTACCCTTGCTGAGTGTCCGAGTGACATCAGATGGCGGGAAATACTGTAGATGTGGACCGTACCTAAAAAAGATCGCCATGTATCATACTGATAGACTTATCTACAAATACCTTGACTAGAAGAAATTAAAATCTAACCAACTATACAATTGACAACAGACAATGTCTGTTACAAATTAACTCATTACTAATTCATATACTGTAACCAGTTAAATTGATGTTGAATTCCCTACCATTATAGACGAGCCAGCACAGGGTCTCCTTGGGGAGCACCACCTGCATGACGAGACGGAGGAAATTCAGGATGAGGACACACCTCTCCACCGACTGCTTGTTTTGTAGCTTGGGGTCGGCCGCCTTCACCATCTGGTACATACTGATGCTCTTACCCATCAGGGCCCGGAACTACAGGAGATCAAATTCAAACATAGTTAAGAATATACAGTTGAACTTCGATATCTCGAACACTAATGATATGTAGAATACAATGAATATGTTGAAGGGATTTGTTAGTTCCATCCACTTATTTTTTAAGTATTTAATTTTTGATATCTCAAATACTTGGATATCTTAAAGATTTTAAACAGTTCCATCTAGTTTGAGATATCCAAATTCAGACTGTAAATCAAACACTCCCAAATAACCTTTCAATAACATATGTATAATGATTACTGAAGCATAATCCCTCTGAGTCTTATGCATACAACTGGACTGACTTACAGTGAGGCCTGCATTATCGGATTCAAATCCTCCCGGAAAGAAGATCTTCTTGAAGGCCTCAACATCAGTGATTTCCTCGACATTCAGGTTACCGAAGTGCATCAGGTATCTGTCATAGCACTGCCACAGGGCAATACTGTACTCCTACAGAAACAAGAGAAGTCTATAATACATCATATAGCACTGCCACAGGGCAATACTGTACTCCTCCGGAAACAAGAGAGGTCCAGAATTCATCATAATTATATAGCACTTAATAAGTAATTTGTTCTTTAAAATTTAGTGAACAGTCCAATAATTTTGATAATACCAAGGAGAATATGTTGTTGATAAATTTATTGATATTGTGATGGTGAAGCGCACATACACTTTTTATGAAGATAAACTCTAGCTATCAGAGTTTTATTTCATGTAATGATGTTCAGAGATCGTTGAAAGGGATACTGACCTTCACTAACACAAGGAAGTCTCCCACTTCTATCAGCTTGCTCTGGTAGTACTCTTTGGGAAGCTTGGGTTCATACTTGTTCCACAGCTCAAACAAGGTGTCAGATCTGTAAAGAAAATGAGCATTATACTATAGCTACAAATTAGGAGCATGCAAGTATGTGTAAAATGATGACATGTGAGAGAAATAAAGACAGGCCAGATTGGGATTCAAACCAGGGCCCCTGAATCTTTAGTCAGTTGCTTAACCACCCTAGCAATCCTGCAATTAAACTGGTGACATGTCTGCGCCCCCCCCCCCCCTTTATAAATGATCTTGATCACCCTCGAGGATCAACATCTGTGGTGCTTTACCCTGACAGTTCCCGGGGTTGGTCACAGTACCAAATGTTGTGGGTTGGGAGAATTCATGATGGACTATTCTGGGTTTAAAATGTCAGTCTGGTCCTTCATAATTATTCCCCCCTAGCCCCTGCTACAGGTGAATAATGGCATTATGATGCATTTGCACTAAGGGTTCTTTTTTTTTTTTTACGTTCAATAATATCAGGAACAAATATGTCTTTAACAACTTACGCTCTTGATGAAGGTTCTTCGTCTGGCTTTTTGTATCCGGGTGCATTTCTTTTCCTCATATAGCCCATAAACTTTTTGATCTCTTGATCCAGGGATTGGAACACGGGGTTGTTTTTGTCCTTGTTGTAAAAGGTACTCGGCTGGCCGCGGTTAGCGACATTTGCCGCAGCACTCCGCAGAATGGCTGCCATTTCCCTTCAACTTTCTCCTCAGTCACTTCTATGAAATTCTATTATCAATCATATATCATTAATATATCTTTCACATTTCGGTCTAATCGACGCTTTGCGTTTCTATGGAAGAACGATAACTCGTGCGGGCACTTGCTTATTTTTAGAAACTTGTGGATAGGAGAATAATTTTCCGGTAAATTGTATTTATAAGGAATAACGTTATATTTATAAATCTTATTCGGCCATATATTTGATTGTAATTATTACATTCTCTTTAAACATAGATCATTTATTATGGGTAATAATTATTGTCCTTTTTAAAATTTAAATATGAAATCCGAGATGAACAAGATCCCAGATGATTTTTACATTTCAAAGTAGTCTCCACATGCTTCCGGTGTAATTTCACCATTGGGAGAAAAACCGGCGAAGTGGTGGCATATTGTTGAGTATATAGGTATTTTGATTAAAGAGAGGGATGAAAAATTAACAATGATTTGTCTAGTTTAGTGATTGGTCTTGATAATCAATTTTTTTTAAACTTTTAATAAATTTTCTTCTTTCAACAATACATCTTAATGGTAAACATGAATTCGTTCACATTATAACGCAATTTACAGCTGAGAAGATTTAATTTGTTGATGTTTGAAGACTGTAATATAGTTTGTTTATAAAATAGAACTTGTAGGAACATACTAAAGACCTGAAATACTACTGACCTGAAAGACCTGATATTTTATATAAATGATACTTTTATAAGATTTTAGTCAAATGAAATTATTTTGTGGGGGTTTAAATCATATTTCCAGGTATAATTTTGTTTAAAAAATATCATAATGGTCAGTTATTCAAGCAGAAATATGAAAGACCTGAAAATTTGAATTGACCTGAAAATTTCAAATGACCTGAAATTTTATATAATTGATATAGATGATACTTTTATAAGATTTTGGTCAAATGAAATTACTTTGTGGGGGTTTAAATCATATTTCCAGGTATAATTTTGTTTAAAAAAATATCGTAATGATCCGTTATTCAAGCAGAAATGTAAAAGACCTGAAAATTTGAATTGACCTGAAATTTTCAAATGACCTGAAATTTTAAATGATTGATACATTTCTATGTTCTGTGTCAATTTTAATGTCTATTGTTGAGTTTTTAACATATTTCCAGGTAAATATGTGTTAAAATATATCAAACCGAAACATGGGCTGTTAGATGACCTACACAACTACACCATCACACAATTTCAGGTCAGCCCAAATTTTCAGGTCAATTCAAATATTCAGGTTTTTCATATTCCTGTGTAAATAATATATTTTAACACTTATATACCTGGAAATATAATAAAAACTCACAAATAAACATTAAAACTGATACAGAACATATAGAAATGTGTCAATTATATATAATTTCAGGTCAGCCCAGATTTTCAGGTCTTTCGTATTCCTGCGTAAATAATTGATCAGTATGATATATTTTAACACTTATATACCTGGAAATATGATTAAAAACCCACAAATAGACCAATTTATGCAAATATGGTCAAATGATATAAATTGTTCTTCCAGAGGTCAAGTGTATAAAAATTTACATATTTTGGCTTTGAGAAGTATCTTGATATTTTACCTGTAAAACTAAGAAAAAAATTCATTAAATTTCGTACATCAAACCATCGTTTTCCTGTAGAGATAGGCAGATGGTATAACATTCCTTTGAATGAGAGGTTAAGTCTTTTGTGTAATAAAGGTCTTATTGGAGATGAATTTCATTATATTTTAGAATGTTCGGCACTAGAAGAAATAAGGAAAAAATACATAAACACAAAATATTTGAAAAGACCAAATTTTTTTAAGTTTTCTGAACTCATGACTAATTGCAATTGTAAATCGCTAAGAAAATTATATGATTTATTTCAAAATTTTTTGATGCTGTCTGCTCCTCTTAGTTGTTTTCCTATTATGATCCTTTATACTAAAATCTAACATAAGTAGTGATTCTATAGTCTGTTCTTTTTTATTTATATTTTTTCCCTGTATGAAAATGTACCTGTTTGTCTGCACCTCTGACGATTTGTATTTGTATGTATTATATATATGTTCCTCTTGTACCAAATTATTTGGTCTGAGTGAATAAACTGAACTTGAACTTGACATTAAAACTGACACAGAACTTAGAAATGTTTCAATTATGTATAATTTCAGGTCAGCTCAAATTTTCAGGTCAATTCAAATTTTAATGTCTTTCGTACTCCTACATAAATAATTGATCAGTATGATATATTTTAACACTTATATACCTGGAAATAGGATAAAAACTTACAAAAAGACATAAATATTGACACAAAACATAGAAATGTATCAATCATTTAAAATTTCAGGTCATTTGAAAATTTCAGGTCAATTCAAATTCTCAGGTCTTTCATATTTCTGCATGAATAACTGGTCATTATGATATTTTTTAAACAAAGTTATACCTGGAAATATGATTTAAACCCCCACAAGTAATTTTATTTGATAAAAATCTTAGAAAAGTATCATTTATATAAACTTTCAGGTCTTTCAGGTCATTAGTATTTCAGGTCTTTAGTACGTCCCGAACTTGTATTCGCTTTTTACGACTTCACACAGGGTTGGAAATTCACCAAAAATAGCAGCCATCCACAGGGCTGGCTACTTTCTAAAGTTACCAGCCCTGCCCAAAATCTGCCAGTCCGGATAAAAATGTTCATTATTATGAATGAACTATATATAAAGCTTAATATTTACATCTGTAGCACAGGCCCCTCGAAATCTAACTTTTACAAGTATTTAAACCATATCTAAACATGGGATGGTGTAAAAGTAGTCCGGGACATATGTCCCGGACATATGTCCCGCGATGTCCCAATTTTCTATTTCGCGTCTAACTTATTTTCCAGTTACTTTTTTCAAAAACCGTTAATCGGATATCAAATGGCATCTAAATCTAAGTCGATGGTATTCTTTCTGCTTCTTAAAAAACACTAATAAGTTAAAAATCGCCAATTTTCCTTCGTCGAAAGTGTAAATGTAGTCCCGAGAAATCGACAATGTTTTTTTGATTTCCGGTTTTTGTTTTGCCTTTGTATATACATTAAATATACATATTTCTATGTGCTTTTTCTTGTTGTCGTCTCTTTATTATTTGTTTATGGTAGAAATATTAATTATTTATCAACTTTTAACCTTAAAAGCAGTTATTTACACCTTTTCCTGCGGGACATTGAAGTTTACGTACAGCTGAAAAGATATAGTACAATTGGAAACCCAAATAATGCTTATTATTAAGTTTATATTAATTAACATGCTTAAAAAATTAAACTATTCATCTACATGTATATAATTATAAACCCTCTTTTAGAAGCCAGCTAACTATGTCATAATCATGAACTTTCTAAACAATTTTAAAGATTGAAAAGTGACAATAATGATATCAAATGTTGAAAGGGATTAAAATAATAACAGTGATTAATTGTGATAAAGATTTATTTATTCGGTCAGATAAACTCCATTTAACTGCTAATTGTCTTTTGGTCTCACAACACTTTTTTTCTGTAGGTTCAAAATATGGTTGAGGCAAAATAATTCCAGATTTCTCCTTTTGGTTTTCAAGCACATGAGTAACTTGGATGTAAACAAACTCTTGTATCTTTGTGTTTATTAGCTACTAAATTGTTTAAGAATTATTGTTTTAAAAGTTGTAAAGGGAGATTTCCCCAGAAGTTTGTTTAAAAGTAACTACCCATATCTAAATATGCGTACTGTTGGGCTGTCTTTTGAAGTTTCGCCCCCATCCGCCTAAGAAACAGACCCTCTCTGCGTTCGGACCGACTCTTATTTCCAACCCTGCTTCATCACACACACCAGATTTATATGTCAAACATGAATTTATATCACTGTAGACCCTGTATCTGTATATATACTGTAGAAGCAAAAATATTCATTAAGGATTCAATTTCGTTATTGTCGTTGGCAGTATTTATCAACGAAATTAAATTCATGTCAAATTTTACACCCAAATATTTATAAGTACAGAGTTGATGCAATATTCATTTTAGAGATTATGATATATGACAAAATTTAATCCCATTGATATTTTTTTTTTTCGATTATAAAAAGAAATTTTAACCCAACGAATTTATGTGCTCCTACAGTATATGCTGTTCATACGTGCAATGTTTAGATTTCATATTGTTTTAAAGAAAAAATGCCAAAAAAAGGAAAGAAATCCAAAGAGGAAGAACTCTGGAATGACGAAGAAGAGGAGAAGGCCTTGGAAGAGAAGATGAAGAAACTGGCAACAGAAGATGGTGCTGGGGGGAAGGAGAAGAAAAAGAAGAACAAGAAATCTAAACTAGCTCAATTAGCAGAGCTGATGGCGGCAGAGGATAACGAAGAAGATGAAGAAGATGGTAAGGATTTTTAGAAAGATTATTATTGAAATAGTACAAAGAAAGAGCAATGTTAAATTGTCAAGATTAACTTACTGAACTAACTAATTTTACATTTATTATTTTCATGACTAGAACTTTTGTTTGCAAATTCTTTAGTCATTTTTTCCCTGGATTCATAGTTATAGATGAGAAAAGTTACCACTGGTTCCTCTGTTATCACTTTCTTAAACTCTTTTTATAGCATTTAATATACCATGAATTAATGGCCATCAGAATAGATTTAAATAAAGGAATTCCATAGCTGAACATTAGATTCTTAAATTTATTTACATTGACCATGCCAAACATGTAATAGTATTTTTACCAGAACCTGACCTTATGTAAAATGAATTCTTTCCAGTATATCTTACTAATTATTAGCTCACCTGAGCCAAAGGCTCAAGTGAGCTTTTCTGATCACAATTTGTCCGTTGTCTGTCGTTGTCGTCGTTGTCGTTGTCGTCGTTGTCGTTGTTAACTTTTCACATTTTCATCTTCTTCTCAAGAACCACTGGGCAGATTTCAACCAAATTTGACACGAAGCACCACTAGGTGAAGGGGATTCAAGTTTGTTCAAATGAAGGGCCACGCCCTCTTTAAAGGGGAGATAATTGAGAATTATTGAAAATTTGTTGGTATTTTTCAAAAATCTTCTTCTCAAAAACTATTTGGCCTGAAAAGCTAAAACTTGTGTGGAGGCATCATCAGGTAATGTAGATTCAAGTTTGTTCAAATCATGGTCCCCGGAGGTAGGGAGGGGCCACAATTGGGGGATCATGTTTTACATAGGAATATATAGAGAACATCTTTAAGAATCTTCTTCTCGAAAACTATTTGGCCAGAAAAGCTCAAATTAAAATTGGAGCATCCACAGGTAGTGCAGATTCAAATCTGTCCAAATCATGGTCCCCGGGGGTAGGATTGGGCCACAATTGGGGGATCAAGTTTTACAAAGGATTATATAGAGAAAATCTTTAAAAATCTTCTTCTCAGAAATTATTAGGCCAGAAAAGCTCAATTTCAATCGGAATCATCTTCAGGTAGTGTAGATTTAAGTTTGTTCAAATCATAGTCCCCGGGGGTAGGATGGGGCCACAATTGGGGGATCATGTTTTACTGAGGAATATATAGAGAAAATCTTTAAAAATCTTCTTCTAAAAAACTATTAGGCCAGGAAAGCTCAAATTTGAGTGGAAGCATCCTCAGATAGTGTAGATTCAAGTTTGTTCAAATCATGGTCCCTGGGGGTAGGGTGGGGCCACAAAAGGGGGATGAATTTTTACAAAGGAATATATAGAGAAAATCTTAAAAAATCTTCTTCTAAAAAACTATTAGGCCAGAAAAGCTCAAATTATAATGGAATCATCTTCAGGTAGTGTAGATTCAAGCTCCTTCAAATCATGGTCCCCAGGGGTAGGGTGGGGCCAAAATCGGGGGATCAAGTTTTACATAGGAATATATAGAGAAAATCTATAAAAATCTTCTTCTCAAAAACAATTAGGCCAGAAAAGATCAAATTAAAATGGAAGCATCCTCAGATAGTGTAGATTCAAGTTTGTTCAAATCATAGTCCCCGGGGGTAGGGTGGGGCCACAATGGGGGGATCAAGTTTAACATAGCAATATTTATTAAAAATCTTCTTCTCAAAAACTATTAGGTCAGGAAAGCTCAAACTTAAATGAAAGCATCCTCAGGTAGTGTAGATTCAAGTTTGTTCAAATTATGGTCCCTGGGGGTAGGGTGGGGCCACAATGGGGGATCAAGTTTTACATTGGAATATATAGAGAAAATATTTAAAAATCTTCTTCTCAAAAACTATTTGACCAGGAAAGCTCAAATTTGAGTGGAAGCATCCTCAGATAGTGTAGATTCAAGTTTGTTCAAATCATGGTCCCTGGGGGTAGGGTGGGGCCACAATGGGGGATACATTTTTATACATAGAGAAAATCTCTAAAAAATCTTCTTCTCAAAACTATTAGGCCAGGAAAGCCCAAATCTGAGTGAGAGCATTTCCAAATCGTATAGATTCAAGTTTGTTAAAATAATAGTCCAGTGGTATGGTGAGGCCACAGTGGGGGATGAATTTTTACATAGGAATATATAGAGAAAATCTTTAAAAATCTTCTTTTTAAAGACCATTTGGCCAGAAAAGCTTTAGCTTGTGTAGAGGCATCATCGGGGAGTGTAAATTCAAAATCACAGTCCCTAGTGGTAGGGTGGGGCCGTGATGGCGGTTTGAATTTTTACATAGGAATATATAGAGAAAATCTTAAAAAATATTCTGGGATAGTTTTTCGGTCCAAAACTCAGTACTTAGTGTGAAAGCACAGGTTATGCAGATATAAGTTTGATGAAGCCATGATACCCTAGAGAAAAGTGGGGCCACAAAATGAGGGGGGGGGGGGGTATAAAGGAATAGAGAAAAATCTTCTTACAGGTACAACAACAAAAGGGGCTTGGTATTTACCAAAAGAAAGAGGTGGATAAAAATTGGCAGATTTTCAATTTTTTTATCAAGATCTAATGTACTTAGTTGTCAAGATAGTTTGATACTGTAATGCTAATTTGATCAGAATTAAGGCAATTGTTGCTCAGGTGAGCGATGTGGCCCCTGGGCCTCTTGTTAACCATACAAATGTAAATTTAGAAAAAATGGAACCAGTAAAACCAAAAGATAAAGAGAAAGGTAAAGCCAAAGCTGAGAAGAAGGAGGAGGTCAAGTTTGATTATTATCAATCGGAGGAGGAAGCAGAAGAGAATAAGGAGGAGGAATCCGAGGAACCTGCAGTCCAAGAAAACAAACCAAAACTCAGTAAAAAGGAGCTCAAGAAACTAAAAAAACAGGCGGAGTATCAGAAACAACTGGAAAGCATGGAGGCTGGCGGCGTGGAAAACTTCACTGTGTCTCAGGCGGAAAAGTCCGCCAAAGCTACCGTTCTGGATAGCCAGGACATCAAAGTAGAGAACTTCTCAATTGCTGCCAAGGGCAAGGATCTGTTTGTGAATGCCAGCTTGTACATCACGGCGGGCAGGCGTTACGGACTTGTGGGGCCAAACGGGCACGGCAAGACCACACTGCTCAACCACATGGCCAAGAAAATTCTGAACATTCCACAGGGCATTGACATCCTTCTTTGTGAACAAGAAATAGTGGCTGACGAGACAAAGTCTATTGATTCCGTGCTGAAGGCGGACAAGGTCCGTACAGCTCTGCTGGAGGAAGAGAAGAAACTACTGGTGGAAGTCGAGAAAGGAAACACCAAGATTAATGATCGACTCAAAGAGGTGAGTTCAGTCTCAGTCAGTTTACCCCTGTGGTATGCCTCCTTCACCCCTTCCACCTTTAAGGTTCAATACTAATTACTTTTACTGTAAGTATTTGGTTAGATCTAATGATGATTTATATCTGTCTTCTGTTTTCATATTTTTCTATTTTTGTGTAATTTATTTTATAAGTTATTATTTCATTATTCCATTATACATTATTGTGGAGAAAAAAATGATTAAAGATAGAAAAGTGTGTACTCTCATTTGCACTATTTTGTAAGTAATTCTCTCATTCTTTTAACACACAGTCATTTATTGCCCTAAAGTTTTGAAAGCACCGTAATTGATTCATTAATAATTTTGGAAGCCTTTTGTTTTTTTCACAGGTCTATGATGAATTGCGAGCAATTGGAGCCGACGCAGCTGAACCCAAGGCGAGGAGAATCCTGGCTGGTCTGGGGTTTACGCTGGAGATGATGGAGCGCCCTACAAAGAACCTGTCTGGTGGGTGGAGGATGAGGGTGTCTCTGGCCCGAGCCCTGTTCCTGGAGCCCACCCTCCTGATGCTGGATGAACCGACCAACCATCTTGATCTGAATGCTGTCATCTGGCTGGATAACTACCTCCAGATGTGGAAGAAGACCTTGCTAGTGGTTTCTCACGACCAGAGTTTCTTGGATAATGTTTGTACAGATATTATTCATCTGGATCAGCATAAGTTGTTCTACTATCGTGGAAATTATGCCACATTTAAGAAGATGTTG
The DNA here is from genome assembly GCF_025612915.1 of Magallana angulata. NCBI lineage: Eukaryota > Metazoa > Mollusca > Bivalvia > Ostreida > Ostreidae > Magallana > Magallana angulata. Next base: position 1,647,239 of record NC_069118.1, read on the forward strand.
AAGCAAAAAAGAAAAGAACAGGCCAAAGCGTACGAGAAACAGGAGAAGATGTTGAGGGAAATGAAAATGTCTGGAAAGTCAACAAAAGTGGCTGAGGCAAAACAGAAAGAGGCTTTGACAAGAAAGCAGGAGAAGAATAGGAACAAGAAAATGCAGGCTGCTGTGGAGGAGGAGAGTAAGCCAACAGAATTGCTGCAGAAACCAAGAGACTACATCGTCAAATTCCACTTCCCAAACCCAACCCCACTAAATCCCCCTATTCTAGGTCTTAATAGCGTGAATTTTGCTTATGGCAATAACCCCCCTCTGTTTGTGAATTTGGATTTTGGTATAGACATGAGTTCTAGAGTGGCTATTGTGGGCCCAAATGGTGTTGGTAAGTCAACATTCTTAAAACTTCTCGTTGGGGACTTGGAGCCCCAGACAGGAGAAATGATAAAAAATCACAGATTGAGAATTGGAAAGTATGATCAGCATTCTGCTGACCAGCTAAACATGGACGAAACACCATGTGAATATCTACAAAGACTATTCAATATGCCTTATCAAGATTCAAGAAAAATGCTTGGAAAATTCGGACTTGCTAGTCACGCCCATACAATAAAAATTCGAGATCTATCAGGAGGACAAAAGTCTCGCGTTGCACTTGCAGATCTGTCGTGTCGGGCAGCTGACGTGTTAATTCTGGATGAACCAACCAACAATTTAGATATTGAGTCAATTGACGCGCTGGCGGAGGCAATAAATGAGTTTGAGGGAGGAGTGATCATCGTCTCTCACGACGAACGTCTGATCCGAGAGACAGACTGTCAGCTGTGGGTGGTGGAGAATCGTTCCATCAACGAGGTGGACGGAGACTTTGACGATTACAGGCGAGAACTCTTGGAGTCTCTGGGAGAGGAAGTGGTGATAGCGCAGCCCAACGAAATAGACCAGTAATACAGATAGAGGGCGCTGTTATTTATGTCACGGGGAGCTAAACACCATCGATGGTTGTGTTTGCATTTGAAACATCTCTGATCATATCTTTAGATATCAAAGAGTAAAACTATCTCCTGAGCTCAGTACATGTATTAAGATATTTTGAAAAATCATGCGTCGTTTGGTTTAGCTATGACAAAATGTTTACAAAATTTCGGTTGTCAATTATGAAAACTAAAAAATACTGAACATATTTTCTGACTAGTTGACAGTATGAAGCTTGTGGTTCTTACACAGACAAGTATAAAGTTAGTAAGATTTTCTCTTCTCTTTGAAATACACAAAAGATTTACTCATTTTTGAACAGCATGCATTGTAGAGGAGACCATTTCCATAGCAGTTAAAATATATCTTTGTTACGGTATTATGTTTATCTTTAAAAAAGTTATTCCACCCTTTCTAAATGTTTTACTTTTAAAATAATAATTTTTTTTCTATGTAATTTGATTGTACATGTATTTAATGTATGTATACTGTTTCTTAATATCTAAAAAAAAATCATTATGATGGGAAATTAACTTCTTGTTTGAGCATCTACACAAATGAATAATAGAAGTTAGATTACTGCTCTTAGTATACTTTCTGTATGTATTATTGATTACTACTCTTAGTATACTTTCTGTATGTATTATTGATTAACATTCTTAAATCATTTGAATGAGAAGTTTTTTTTCAAAATTATATTTTCTTCTTTTAATGGAACATACTGTAAAAATACCCCCCAAAACATGCATATGTTGAGCAAACCTTTAATAAAATTCACTTTGTTCATATTAAATGCTTTGTTTTTTTGAGTGAATATTTCTTTTTTGAACAAACGCTGTAAAAAAAAAAATGAAGACCTTGCAAGTTGTCAGAACTTGCATGTCTTAACCTTTTGTATTTTCTGACAAGTGAAAAGCTGTCAGTGTGACAGCAAACCTGGTTTTCTTTTATGTGAATTGTATCCATAATCCGTGTCAACCCGTATCCAGTGAAATGGAGTACCCTATATGCAATATTTTGCCAAAAAATGACTAAGTTCAAAAGCTGTAATTTTTTTTTGATTACCAGAAATCAAAATCCTAGCAATATGCACACTTCTGATATATGTACGATTGATCTTCAAAAGAACAACTTCCTATCTTGAAAACTGTAGGAGGAGTTATCCATACAATGAGGGTACCCTATATGCAATATTTTGCCAAAAGATGACTTAAGTTCAAAAGCTGGTATTTTTTTCATAAATTATCGGAAATCAAAATCCTAGAAATATATACACCTCTGATATATGAACAATTGATCTGCAAAAGAACAACTTCCTACCTTAAAAACTGTAGGAGGAGTTATCCGTACAATGAGGGTACCCTTTTGGCAGCCGCCCACCCGCCATTTTCACCATTTTAATGACTGGATTTTTCCGTTGGAAAACCCGGTTAAAAATCAATAAAATTTGTTCAAATCAAAGGTCTGTAAATAATGACTTAAGTTTACATATGTGCCAGAAATGATAGAACCTTAATTGTAGATTTTTTTTCAGAGATGCTCCTTGTGTGATACTTTAAAAGATATCGATCTGCTTTCACAGCTTTTAAAAATTTGATAATTAAGACCCATGATCAGATCAATGTACTCTCCCTGCAGTTTCATCTTGGCACCAGTGAAATGCTCGTCTGTACGCTTATTGAAAGAAAGTGATAATGGCTGCAGAGAGGTATCTTTATTATATGGATAACTGCAATGTCTTACAATCTGTTACAACTAACTGTTACTTGCAATTTAGGGTATTATTTGAAATACAGTACCCATTGTTAAAAAAAATTAGTACATGTACTTCTACATGTAGTTCATGTATTATAAGTGCTAATAAACTGGTAGATATTAATTCTTAATTCAATATTCTACAAACCTAAGGTTTAAAGATGTTTAAAAAAGCATGTGAAAGAAAATAACATTGTAAGGAATATTAAAAATATGTTTATTTGTAACAAATACATGAACTAAATTCACTCTTGAATTCTCAATTTTACACAAGAATCACTCATAGATACTGGTAACAAAAATGAGAGAATAAAAAATGCAAATCAGTAAATTCACTTACCTATGAAATAAAACAAAAATATTGAAATACTTTTAATGGCAGAAAGCATGGGTAAAATTACTAAAGGGAATTCACCAAATAAACTTATCTACTAAAAGTGATGATAAAATACAGGGAATAAAATTCCTGCATTGTTGCACACACATAGAAACACAGGATGATTTAACAAAGGTGACATTATTTTAAGGCAGAGTCCAATATTTCTTTGAAATATTAAAAAGAAACGGCTTCAAGATAACAGTGGTTGACTGTCGGTGTATTGTTGGAGGTTAGAGTACAATAATCATCAGACGCGACTCTGGTCCAGGCCGGTGTTCAGTGAGTGGTTACGGTACATACCGCACTGGCCCAGGTGCTGCAGAGAGAACAAACAACAACAATAAACAACAAACTTAATATGGCCTTCATCTACACACATTTTTATATGCCTGTTGATAGCAGAGATAGGAATAAATTATGTCTTTGCTGATAGCAACCCAAATCAGTGTACATGTATATTTGGTGAAATAAATACAAACATATGTGCTAGACAAACTTATAATCGGAGAAACATTTAGAAAATGACATTAATGTGGAAATTCATCATGAAACAATGAATTACATTTGTTGACACTGTTAAAATCTTGAGTGCTTGACTATTACATGTGTATTATAAATAATTCTCCAATTTATGATATGGTTGCATGATATTATCTTGTGCATTATAGAGAAGTAGATTGGTACAAGTAAAAAGAAAGGTTATAATGCAAGCCAAATAAGTGTACATGCATAACAAAGAAATAAGTTTAACGAACCATTGAGAGCTTAATTTGTTAGTGGCTTAATAACATTCTAAGATTTTTAGGATTTACTGACCATTGAGAACTTTTGTGAGCGGGCGTGGAATGTGGTGGGCATAGTGTGGACGGATGGAGCCTTTGCGCCGTAGTCAGAGGCGCTGGTCCTGTACATGGGGTGCTGGGTCTTACCCCCATATCCCTGGAACCACTCTGTAATCAAAACAGGCATCATTCAGTCACATGAATTGTCATTCCTTGGAGGAGTGCAAAGAGAAGTTACAGAGATGTTTTATATCATTTTTATTGTATTGTAAGTTTTTTGGAATTTGGTAAAAGATTTAAGGGTCAATCTGTTTTAATGAGTCCACTTATATAGATTTCTACTTATATAAATGCCTGCCAATTAAATCAAGGGGTCTGATTTTAATCAATCAGACTGTTGAAATATATGATTCAGATCGTAATAATATCAATTTATCATACTTCAGAGATGAGGATATATCATTTGGTAATGTACACCAAGTTACAAATCTAAAAATTACACATAGCTACATAAATTGAAAATCAATCATCAAAACTGAATCTAAGTATTAATTTCATTGAAATTTTATGTATCCAATTTATTTTAACATAATTTTTAAAGGAATAGAGACTATCAATGTGTTGCCAACATTTTGAATGACATGAATATACAATATATACAATTTTGGGGCCACAAACCTGGGTTCTCGAATCTGTTTGGAACATTTTCTGTTCTGTAAAATTCTGAGGTTTTTGCACCAACAGGGACACCACCTGGTCCCATCTGCTGCTGAAAGAAACAAAACAAGATGAATAATTGAAGAATATATTATCAACAGAAGCACTGTAATACAGTTGCATGGTAACTATATAGGCCATAACGGTGAGCAATTCCACTATGATAACATTTTTGCATCAGCAGAAACTCTTATAGGCAAAAATATTATTAACATTTCTCTCCTTCAAATTGAGGCCTCAAGACTGAAACTTCATTGTTGTTATTATCCACAATATCAAAATCAATATTGTGTGTGCAATGTCTGAATGATTGATTAATTAGTCAAACGAATCTGAAAGGGACGATGTTAATAAAATTCTTGTGTCATGGGAATGAAAAGAATTTGGTTTCTGTCTATCATATACTTATTTTTCCAAACTTACTTGAGCTTGCTCTGCCATCTTAAATAGTTCTCAATCCAAACAGCTGAATGCAAGTATCGAGGTTGCTATGACGCTACGTCACTTCCCAAAATGAAAAGTGAGACCTCGATCCCGATTAGAATAATAAACCGATAAATACGTAAGGAAAGGGGCTGTTAATTAACACCAGATAATTGTCAAAGATTACAAAGGTTTTAATTTTATTTGATAAGAAAGAACTTTTCCTTAAAGTCGTGTTTTACAACAACAACAAAAAAATGAATTAAAAAAAACCAAAAAAAAAACCAAACCAAAAAAACCCCCAACAACTTATTAGTTTCACCGGGTCTTAATTTTTCGAATCGTTTTATAAACAAAGTAAATATTGTTCACTTTCTACCAACGTATGTATATCCTATATTAAATTCTCAGCCAATGGCTAACTATATTTGTATACTGTACATGTATGTATGACTTGCGCCACATGTGTTTTTTTGTCAATAAACTGAATTAAAATATTGAACTGAAATTATGAAATAGTTGATTTAGTTGTAAAACACAGCCATTTCTGATTCTGAGTGTTACTGTTGGTTATACACAAACAACATCTAATTTAATTATCATTTGACCGTGAATAGGATCCACGCAAGGAGGTGGGGTAAGTTGTGTGTATATTGTTGCGGGGGGGGGGGGGGGGCTGGAAAATTAAGCTAAGCTTAATAAAATCCATGTAGTAAAATCCTTTTAAATAGGCTTTGGACACCCCATCCTTACAAACAGAATTAAAATATATATTTTCATTTTCACTGATTCATCGAACTTTAAAAAAAAAGCTATTTTAGTTATTTTTTTGGGGGGGGGGGGGGGGGGGGGAGGGGTGTCAATTACATTGCAGATTGCACATTGTGTTTAAGAAAATCGTATATTTCTCTCAGTCTGAAATACTGTGACACAAAATTCATAAATGTACAAAATCCTCTACACGAGGTTAATTACAGGATGCACGAACATTCCGAAATATTGATTACAAATGAAACACTTTAAAATCTGCATCTGACGCATTCACTATATGACACTCTCGGATGTGCATAAAAAATTCAAATAACGCTGAATATTGCAGCAACACATTTTTTCAAGTATAAATGATACAATCACCATATTCGCCAAAATAATATAGTCCACGTAAAACAATTAGACACACTCTAACAGTAATTACGGAATCACTCTGATTTAGGCTGAGTGGGATGAGCTTTGACAACAGTTCTAGTACTAATAGTGACGACTTTGAGTTTGGCTGTATGGCACTCCGTCACCCAAGCTCGGTCCTCGCCGTCCACTGCAATCCCGACACACCCAGTCACCCCATGGGAGCGGTCAATGACCCCTAGCAACCGCGTGTCCCGGTCCAGAACGTGTATGACGTCATTACCCGTGTCCGTCAGCAGGATCCGACACAGAGAGTCCGTGGCCAGACAGCCGGGATTAAAATCACCTCCCACGTGACCGCCCGAGTACTTAAATCGAACACACCCAGCTTTGTTTAGAATAAGCAACACTTTAGCCTGGCAGTCTACAACACATATATCCCTGTTCTTATTTTCTTTCACAAATATGGCTAGATCCCCCGGGGTAAAGAGTGCCCTCCCCCTCTGGTCGAACTGGATCACGTGACGGATTTTCTTGCCGTCGTATCGTCGAATTTTCTTCTCTGAATAATCCGCGTTTGACATCCCCACCAATAGTTCGCCGGAAGATGTATAACATATTCCCGAGGGGCGCCATTTCCGGAAGCATAGAACTGTTTTGACCTGCCTGTTCTTATATTTCAGTATTCTCCTCTGGAAGTGGTCAGAGTACACTATCCGCCCCTCCGGACTGAGGGCAAGATCCGTCGGACGCCTACCGGATAGCGTTTGAAAAATATCCCGGACATTGCTTTTGTCTTTCATGCTCCAAGCTTCTATGACGTCATCAATGCCACTGACCCAGGCCCCTGACGACCCCAGACAAACCACCCTCCGGGGAATGTCACATCCAGTCTGTATGGTATCAACGAGCAAGGGTTTGCAGACTCCGTCAACATGGCCTCCTGACTCTCTGTTTGGTCCGAGTCCGTCTGTCACTGAACTAAGAATCGTCCTGTTGTCGACTCCATACAATCCAACCTGTTTATCCATTATCTATTTTTCTCTACAAACACATCACAACGTCGACCAGAGACTTGTGGTGTCAAATGATAGCTTTCTATACCAAAAGCTCAAAGCCCTGTCCACGTGCGAGTAATGGAAACATATATGCTTAAATGCATTATTATATTATATAAAACAACTGACAATTAATCGCGGCAGTAATAATGTTATACTTTATATCCTAACTTGTCTGCATGCTGCTTTACGATTTTATCGTCACAGGGTTAATTTCGGAATTTCGAGGGAAATCTTAACCTCAAGTGATATTGTCGGTGTAGCAAACAAGGAAACATGTGTACTGTGTGTGCTATATATGTGTGTACTCTGTGTACGTACTTTGTGTACGCGCATCAGTATTTTTAATCAAAACGATTAAAGAGCCATTTTCCGTAACATGGTTACAAACAGGAAGAAAATGCAAGCACAAAATGTAAATAATCCGAGGCGATCATTAGGTAAAACTGTGCTCTTATCTGTACATAAAACTTAATATTTCAACACGCCAATTCTTTATCATATCAATTAACATTACATGTATTTACTATACCAAGTAAGTCAATATTTAAGAAATCAATTTATTTCACTTGCGGTATGACGTGTATTTTATGTCGCTCTTTAGCAATATCTGCTGCAATACATGTATTTATGACATATTATTTTTTCAATTGATTAAATTGTATTTTACAACTTATTACGGACTGTTATTCACATTTTGTGAAAGCAATTTAGAGACGTTGCATGTTGAAGCAAAATTGTATTACTTTTCAACAATATCCATATCAACCTTAATTTGAGGGGAGAATCAAGATTAAGCGAGGCAAATGTGGAGGAAGTAAATATCAGTCCCCTTCTCTGGTCCATCAATGAGAGTTCTGCAGAAGTATGAACTGATACATTAATTTGTTTGTTTGTTGTTGTTTTTTATTGTGCCTTATCCTTGTATGAATGGGATTACTTTGTAGCTGTATCAATATTGAAGCTTAGTCGCCTCGCCAAAATTCCTATTGAATAAAATAATCATCATTATCATCATCATCATCATCATCAATAAATTAGTAGTGAGGCATGCAGTGGCAACACGGGACGACGGCTTCTCTTCTTTGAAAAAATATGTTTTATATCTACACCGCGTTTATAAATAGAAAAAAATAAATGTGCCAATTGGCTCCTCTGTCACCATGCTACGTGCCTAAAGTAACTGATCGTTTGCGTACCCAGCATCACAAAAAATATTCTTAAACTGCATGCAAGAGGGAGAAACGGAGAGTTTAGGCACTTCTATTATAACTCAGTACCTGTACAAATTGTGTCAAACCAAAAAGCAAACCGTATGTTTGTAGAAATTTAATGGCAGATACACATGCTCGTATGCATTAAACAATTGTACATCTCATACACATGATGAAAAGAGTTAATTCGTTAGTTCTTTAATTTGAAGTAGTTGTTGTGTAGGAACACGAGTCTGTCCACGTGATCACTCGACAGCAGCCTCCGCTGAGATCCATCCCTGTCAGCTTCCGCCACAAACATCTGGTCAGGTGATCGAGAAGTGGCGGGAACACAGAGGTAGGTCTTCGCGACACGTGACAATGTGGTGAAGATTGATTGGCGGTGGTTCCACCACACAAACGGAGATGTGGTTCTCTGCTCCATGGTGTGGTACTGATCAATTTCAGCCAACACCCCCTCCTCCTTGGCCGTGTTCATTGTTGATTTCTTGCTACCTATGACGTCAGCAAGCCAGTCGTCTGATTTAGAAGAAGTTGTTGCATTCTCTTCCTTGTCATCATTTTTTAGCTTCTTTGCGCTTGGTTCGTAGTCTCTCTCGTTGTTGATCACAATGACAGAACACGGAGACCCGCCCTTTTCACTCTGTATCACGATCTCCTCCTCGCCGGAAGTGTCCGACCCACGGCGGTACAGCTCTGTCGCTACCTCCGACAACACATCACGTGCGAGAACGCGCTCTTCTTTCTCCACGAAGAGGAGGTCTTTATATCTTGGATCTAGAAAACTGGCAACTAGAAGGAACTTTCTAACATTCGCATCGGAGTAAGCTGAATATAAAGTCCTCCATATTGTTTCCTTAAAGTCCTTGACGACGGATGAATCGCTAGTTTTCGGTGAGAGAGAAACTTGAAGTTTCTTTATGATGGGTAGAATCATCGAGGCAATGATGGGTCTCTGCGAGCACAATAAATCTACAGCAGTCTTCAAGGGTCCCAGTACAGCGCACACGTCATCAAGTCGCTTACAGAAGACGTCACAGTCAATATCGTCGACCTTCTTCATTAATGTGATTAATTCTTTCTGCTCCATCAGTTTTGTCAAGACGTCGTAAGTAAATAACCAGCCATGGCGGTTCTGTTTATCTTGTGTAGCAATAAATGTGGACGAATCAGATCTGTCGTCACTGAAGCTTTGCACCAATTGTTTCTGTATTCGCTCAACGCCGGATATGACCTCTCTGACGGATTCCAGATCGAGGCCAGCAAGTGCTGCTGTGTTTATAGCTTCGGCTAAACAATGGACGACCTGTATATTGGAATGATTCGACTGTCTTACATCCCCAATAGATAAAACCGTCATGGATTCCTGAAAGTCCCATTTGTTCCTAATTTTTTCCAGATCCTCCGTTACGCTGCCACAATCGGAGTTGGTTGCTAGGGTGTAAGTTTCCACTTCCCACAATGTGTTGACCACGTGAACGTTGTAAGTGACGTAATTTTCCCGCGATGCTGAGGTCCATTTATCGTACGTTAGGGCCACTGCCTCACAATTTTTCAGAATGTCAGATAAAGAATGGTTTAGGATATCGTGGTGCTGCGACATAAATGATTCACAAAATCGTCGACATTTCTCGTGGTCAAATGATGGATCCGCCGCTAACATCATATTGACGAAAGCAGAGTTGTCCACAGCTTCCGGCGCCTCAAAGCGGTCAATCAGATATTCGGCGATCATCGTATTCAGCGCCAAAGGGGACCTCAGGGTGTTTCCGTACACTTCAGATATCAGCGGATGGAATGTATCTTTCTGGGCGCTGGTTACTATATTCTCTCCATCCGTTGGACTCGGCAAGATTCTTGGTTTAGCGATAGGTGAGGTAAGCCCGGAGACATCCGCCAGAGGGTGTGGCTGTTTCTTGCCGCCGTACCCGTGCCGAGCGAGGTGTGTGTGTAGATTAGTGGTATTCCCGGAGTATCGTACCGCCGTGTAGCAGTGACGACAGATAGCGTGCGATTTATCGAGATGTCCATCCTCTCCCATGTAAAATCCAAAGTGTCCCCAGACCGTGCTCTTAGTTTTCCCGGGAAACCCATACAGGGTTGGCCGTGCCCCCGACGCCTGTATGTTCTGATACACGGCCATCGCGTCCTCCTTTTTTATCTGACTCTCGTCCATCGTGTCCGCCATGAACTGTCGATAACGCACGCCTGTTTCCTCTATTCGCGCCTGCGCACATCTGGTCTCCGATAAATCGCGATAACAAAGGAGGCCAGCGATCGATCAGAGCTGAGAGATTACCGCACTACGGGAAGTTACACTCGATGGAGCGCGCAATCGATTGACCTGGTTTATACCGAGATAAGCTGCACACGTATATATAGTCTAAAAATAGCGACGATCTCTTGTTGACAAGTTTTTATGTGTATACGTTACAAATCTACAGGCACGTATACATGTGTATTTATCGTATTATACACACATCGCCGATTTAACAATGTTTGTAAATAGACAAATGTGTTTTAAGCTCATTGCAGGGACCGGGTTATGTCACATGTGTATATACATATAGTAAGCCGAATTATATATAGCGTGTTCAGTGCATGGTACGGGAAGGCCATCGATATCCCATGCATTCGGTGTAGCGTCAAATATTTTTAAATTTTTTTCACACTAAAAAAATTGGTAATGTAATATGCGACAGAGAGCGGGTCAAAGTATCAGCACAATTTGCAATAATCTGTTTTATAAAACAATTTAGATGAGAGCGGTTGATGTTTTTACAATTAAAGTTAAAAAAAAAAAAAATCTAGCGTACTATAAAATGTTCAGTTCATGTTTTGTAAATTTTTACTTTCTGGTATACTGACTTTTAGTTTACTTATTCTTTTCAGTTCCTACAATAATCTTGTTGACGTTGCACACATTTTGTGATAGATAGATAGATAGATAGATAGATAGATAGATAGATAGATAGATAAATTATCAAAGTGAATTAAATCTGATTAAAATCAGATCATTGATCCACTCCTTTATTTTTTATTCATTGCGGCTACAAGAGGACCTCCATGCATCAACTATTATTAAAACAATTTGAAAATATTGAGCGAGTTTAAATATAATTAAAGGAGCGGATCTTGGGTCTGATTTTAATCAGACTGACAGTGTTCAAAGTCTGCTTATTAGATATTTCTTTGTTTTTATCACGAGGAAGAGTTTTACATATCTTTTACTGTGGCACTTATGCGCCGTTTTTCCTTTGATGACTGGTGTACAATAATTTCCAATACTTGTCCTTAACCCGAGTAGGCGTGGCATATCACCGTACAATAACTTTAGAATTTACAAGTTATTGTACTGTATGAATCGAAAGAAGGCATGGTGATAGTACCGTACAATAATTTTTGAATTATTGTACAGTGAAAAAAAAGCAAACTTCCACAAAACTTATGCTTTAATCAATTTTATAACAACTCTAAACTCAAATTCTTCTCCACAAACACCTGTACAGCTGCTGAACGTCCTTGTGTAATTTTTAACACAGACAACATAAAATTTAACAAAAAATTGAAAAATATACGTTTCGTGTAGTTTAACAACCTATCTGGCTACTAACTATACTTTAAAACTGAAACGTAATGTTGCAGTTTTTAAATTCTCCAAACGGGAATCCGGGCACTCGTCACGCCTCCGTTTCATTTCTAGATACAGCAGTTATTGTATGACTATTAGTCCAACAAATAAAACTTATTTATTGTAATTAAAATATCGACCTTTAAACAAGGGCATGTTTTATTATTAATTTAATAATATTTTATTTGTTTTTATTATATTTAATCTTTTATAACGTTTCATATTTGAAATAAAACGTTGACTTTTGTAAATACGTTTGTAAAATTGGGCATTTAGATTTTGCAATTCAAAAGATACATACATTGTATGTGTGTGATCTTTTCCTGATATAAAGTTTGCAGTTTCCGTATAACTTTCCATAAAATTTTATGTAGACCCCCCCCCCCCCCCCCCCCCCAGCGCAAGCATTTTAGAAATTAGACCGAAGATCGGAGCTTCATCAATATTATCGTACTCCTGTTATTCTCGAACACAGAATTTTACCAAGTAGATATTTTAAAACCGATCTTAATTTTGATGCTTACAAAATAATTTTTCGCGCTAATAAACCTTACGGAGTTTTGTCCATTATACACAAAATATCCTCATAATGAAGCATTTTTATAACTTTCAAAGTATTTGCGTCAGATGTGTACACGGCATTCCATGTTTATTATTACATATAACTACGAAATTAAAAATGCCTATGTCTTATACATGTATATATGTAGCTCCAATTGGGGTTGACGGACCGTACGTGTTCCATGGAGCTTCATTTCTGCAGCTAGTCTCATTACTCCCCATTTCAAGTCAAGCTATGATTACAAATACTCACGTCTTTAATGAATAACAGTTTATTTTAGTAATACTAGTGTAACAGACACTTTTTGTATGTTCTGTTTATTTTGAAGTCAATGTTACAACTTACAAGTGATCTGACATTTTGACTGGATGAACTGAGATCCTCAGATATTATTATTATTATACACAACAACCCTCTACTAAATGTAACAAAAATATTGCACAACTATTTCATGAAATCGGAAATCACAAATGGCATAAATATAAAACAAATAATTCAGGAATTCCTGAAGTGACAAAAATACAATTCTCTTCTCCCCTGTTTCTGACCTGTACTTCTCGGATCATAAAATAAAGAACTGCCTTTCTATTGGTCAGCATTATCATCAGACAAGATTGTCAGTAAAAATTTACACAAAACTGCAACATATTTTAAGCTGAAGAATTTAGCACTGAACACAGAAACAGTTCCCTACCCTTTGACCGGGATCAATAAACAAGCATAATAATAAATACATGATACATCTGAAATGTTCCTAGCAGGTGCTTGGTGAACTGATGCACATGGGGATTGGGGATCTTCAAAAGCTGTTTTCTTCAACAGAAAAGTATATTTCTTCTATTTTGTCCAAAAGAAAAAAAGATTAAAATTTAGATTTTAAATTCCCAATTTTGTCATCAAAAAATGGAATATGAAATTGAACTTAGAATACTTCTTCATATCAAGTATAATTTCTCTCTGAATGTAAGATTAGTATTAGTAATATTTTTAGCAGATTACATGCCTAAGGGTGGTAAATAGAAATTCTATGCATCCATGGCATCAAGCTTAAAAATGTCGGGTTGAAATCTGATACCTCCATAAACTGCCATTTTTTTCCATTTGAAATATAAACGCCTAAATAAAAATACAAATGTATTCAACAAAAATTAGCTTTGTGTCACAACTATGATAGTAAACAAATGATATATGGTATGTACACACCATTAAACCTGTTTATTTCATATCTATATTACCATAAATGCTATTCTTTTCAACATGACAATTTTACAAAATGAAGATATTAAAGAAGATAAGTTATTTTGTCTGTGAGATTCAGAGGGTTGTCTCCCTCCTTTTATATAAAACAAAAGAAAACAAATAAACTCTATCTTCAGTTAAACCTATGTATGATTTTTGTAATAATTGTGGCATTAATGAAATCAGAAAGGGTAAATCAAATCTTTACAATTTAATTTTCCTTCATAGTAATTATTAACAAAAAACTTAACATTAAAAAAGAAACAAATGAATCTGCAAAATATTTACACACATATTTCAAAATCTGACCTTCATCAGAAGTACTAATTCACTAAAGTACACAATTAAGGAGCTAACTCATAATTTTTAAATAGCGTTGTATCAATATCATATTGTATTCGATCCTTCCTCTGAAGAACCGCTATATAAGCACCTTGAGTGACAAAAGTCTCTTGATTACTAGCTTTCTTTGTACATGCCTACAAGTCTATGATGATGGACTTAAAGCTCCCATTAATATCACTAGGCAAGAAAACATCCGCAGAAAATGTGAGTCCTAGGCTGAGGCCTGGTAATAGTCTCGGACTGGAGCGACGTCGTCTTCTGTCACGTTGACTGAGCCGTTGGGGAGGAGCGAGGACGGGCGAGTGTAGTAGGACCCCGACTGGTGGTCGAAGTGCGTGCTGTCGAAGCTGACACTCATGTTGTCGCCGTCCTCGGTCTTGCGGACGTTAGACTGGTACGGCATGCTGACAGTGTCTTCCTCCGGAATCTCGTCCACCTGACTCTTGTAGGAGAACAGGATTCGCGGCTGTGTGTGCCTGAAGCGAAAGTAAGTGTAAACTTTACAGTAAAATATGTGTAAACTTTATTGTAAAATATGTGTAAACTCTACATTAAATTACATTTAAATTATACATCAAAATACATGTTAACTATACATCAAAAACCATGTAAACTTTATACAAAATTAGATTCAGATACTAGTAATTTTTCTAAGCTATTGTCGGAATTACTGGGGTACCTGTAGATTATATCCATATTACTGGTATAGATATAGATAATAATTCAGTATCTTAATTTATAAAAAATATTAAGGAAAAACATTACAAAGCCTCATCAATGGTTCATGAAATTGGATTCATTGCACACATCAATATTGGTGGTCAGCTTTCAGCATATCAAAGAAATAAACAGAGGTCACACTTACATAAAGAACTTCCTTAGAAACACCAGATACACAAGAGGCACAAAACAAGTAAAGTAGATATAAGATGTCAAATCCACCAGGCTGAAAAGAAAAACATCCCAAATTTTTTAGATTGACAACAGAGCCCATCTGCCTTTTTTTTATTACATGTATTAGAACAGAGATGGTAAATATTGATTCATTTAAACATGTATTCAAATTTGAAATGGTTACCATATTTTTTTAATGCATGAATTTGATACATAGTTGTAGATTTTTTATTTTATATTCTGCATTCCACATTTCTGTATCGAATTATGAGAATATAAAATCACAAGTATCGAACTTTTGTTGCTATTTCAAAAAGTAAACTGGTACCAGAAAAATAACAGCAAAATTATAAAAGTTGGATTCTTCAAGCTATTTTAAGCAGATACGTGCAATAATTCCCTGCGTTTTATTAAGATTTAGAGTAATGATTCTCTCTCATGAGATGAAATGGGATGGAGAATGAATTCCGGGCAGACTTACCACATTCCTTCCTGAATTTCTCCATACAACATCCCGCTCCCAATGGCCTGGGCAAGATTAAGGAAGGCCAAAAATGCAGCATAGCGGTAAAAAGATTTCTTGGCTGAAAGTCCAAAGTTCAAAATTCATAATTTTTAAAACTTTCCTCTTTTAAAATAATTGATAATTTATGAATTATAGAGTACTGACTTTGCTCAGTACTGTGTAGGTGGATTTCTAAAATATCTTAACAATATTCATCATCCATTTGAAATACTCACGTGGAAGAGACCACCTTTCCTTCAGACTTGTCCATGGTAAAATAAATATCACTGTGTACACCTGTAAAATTATCAGTTCTTATTATAAAGGTACATTCTGTACATTTCCCTACTTGCTATGTATATCTTTTGTGTAAGCATCATTCAAGAATTCCTAATTCATTGATTAAACTCACAAGGAAAAAGACAAGAGAGCTGGTGAGCCAGAAAATCATCCCTCCATGGGCGAAGATGTCAAAGTCCTGGTACGTTTCGTTGGAGCCTTTCTGTACATGAAACTGAGGATCGGGGTACTCAAACTCCAGGGTGCCCTGAATCAATGAAAGAAAGAAATGACATAACTTAAGTGTGAAAAACGCATCTTGCTGCTCTAATGTCGAAACAAAATACTGAGATAAACTAATAAAAAGTGTATTGAGCCCATTCTCATGTCTCTTCAAAGGTGAACAATACCGTAAACTCTTCTATACCTTACATCTTATCTGCCTACACGAGTATGTGAGGGCCACACATGATGTCACTTATTATATCATACCTGTGTACACGAGTATATGAGGGCCACACATGATGTCACTAATAACACTCTCTGTATGGATTTTCTGCTGTCCAAATGACCTACAAAATAATACAAGAGCCAGTCAGTAAAAAACTGATCACTCCACAATACACAGAATGGTCTGATCATTCTGCAGCAGTATCTAAATTCAGCTTTATTCAAACCTTTGAATAACATGAATATGTATCCGCTTTACACAAAATTTTGAATAACGTGAATAAGTTATCACCTATACATATGCAAACTTCTGAATAACATGAATAAGTATTAAACAAACTTTTGAAAACATGAATATGTATCAGCTTTATATAAAATTTGAATAACATGAATAAGTACAGTACGTTTCACAAGAGAACTCACCGAATGCCAGTCCAAACACAATAACATGAATAAGCACAGTACATTTCACAAGAGAACTCACCGAATGCCAGTCCAAACACAATGATGGACATTTCTGTCCCCAGCAAGAAAAACCTCAGGACCAGCCACAACACCTGTAAACAAGGTTCATATACACAATAAAAGCACACACTAACTTTAAACAACTATCTAACTAATGCAATATGCTAACAGTTAAATACATTTAATAATGCAGCCCTCTTCATAAACAATATTCTAATAATTTCTAACAGAATGTTAAAAAATTCAACCTCAAAACTGGAGCTAGAGCTAGGGAATCACATATTTACATGTGTTTATGAATCATCTGTTCTCTGAGTTTGTGATTGGTTCTTTCCAAGTTTATTTTTGGGCACAGTCCTCTCACCTTGTCTGTAATATCCCCTGCCAATATGGATGCATTGACTGTCATTGATACCACACATCTCAGGACGCTGATTACAGCAACAAGACACACCTATGTATCAGGTAAAAATTACAATACCTGTACTGCATGAAAACTGAACAGAAATCAGAAAGACTTCCCGTCTGAGAAACATTGTCATAATCATCTATTTATAAAAATCAAAATATAATACATGTATCATAATATGATATAACAAAACAAAATATAACTACATGTATTAAAATCAGATCAGTAAATCAATGAAAAAAATATTTCCTGACTATAGGGACAAGTAATGAACTCACTAGAACATAGAATGCTGTGAATATGGGACTGCTGGTACTCCTGAGTTTGGTGACGGCAGATTTTGATTTGTAGAAGAGGAAAATCAGGAAGAAAACATTCGGTATAAGGACAATCAGGTCCCACACTCTGACCCTGCAAACCAATGCTGATTGTTCAATCGACGAGAGAGAGAGAGAGAGAGAGAGAGAGAGAAAGAGAGATTTTTTATTGTAGTTTTTCTTCTGCTATATTGTGATTACCTTGATTCTCCAATATCATCGTACAGTATGGCTTGACACACTGGTTCAGTGATGGTAAAGGATGGAAGAGGTGTATCATTTCCTTTTGAAGGGATATACCCAGGGGTAGTGCTCAAATTGTGTCCTGTAGGCAGATTCCCGGATCCCTGCCCCAATCCTGTTGGATTGTTTCCAAGGGACAATTTAAGCTGACTAGACATGGATATCTGGATAGGATAAACAGATTTTTATACTGGTGTGCGACCAGTTCTCGTCGAGTACCATTGCTCGCCAGTGCATTGTGACATGACATTTTATCAACACATAAAATTATATAAAAAAATGAAGTCACAATGTACTGGCGAGAAATAGTTCTTGGTGCGAACTGGTCGCACACCAGTAGTGATTATACAAAATTCATTTGAATTTTCTCAAAATGCCATTTATAATTAAGTTAATAAGTATATATAATTAGGAAAAGAAATACAACGTACAATGCAAACAAGAAATTAAATAAATATTGCAACGTAAACTTAAGACAAAACCGATGGAAACAATATGGTAAAACAACTTTGACCCAAGAAAAGAAATCCTACAGTAGGAGTTCCCGGCATTTGATCAGACTTATAATTAACAAACACCAATATCTGTGTCAACGAAATACATCAATCAAATCACTAATTTTTTATGTTAAAGAACAATAAAATGGCTCTGTTTACCTCACTGATTACCGATCCTAATGTAACATTTTAGTCAATTTTTGGAAATGCGTCAACTTTGTTTGGCAACACCAGCTTCCTGACATTACAATAAGAATTTACAGCATCTCGAGCTCGACCAATATTGTGTCTCCTTACACAGAATTTATTAATTCACAAAATATTTTACAATGTTGCATCCAAAGTTTTTAGTTTCCATAAACGATTAATCATCATTAAACTGACAATAACCATTGGGAATATAATATGCATCGGGTATGGTATTCTAAATGTCAACTTTCACTTTGAAAAATGTTTACTACTTGTTTCTTGGAAGTCTTTATTTCCAGTGAAGAATGTTTTAACTAAAGTTGAACTGTTGATCGGAGAGGGAAAATGAAACTTTTTGTAGTTTAATACTTGAAAAGTGAAAGGTGATACAATGAGTTGCTTCAAAGGAAAAATGCGGGAATATCAAAATATTTCCTTGGACCGCTTTGATGGTTTGAACCTGAAGTCCACCGTTTATTTCCTCTCTCACTGTCACTGTGGTGAGTTTTTATTTCCAAAGAGCCACAGTTCTGAAGCTACAGAAAAGCTAGAAGTCGAACCATTAAGGTTCTCCTACCCTTAGCCTCAACATATTTTTTTCATCATAAAAATGCTATTTGTCCTTCAAACTGAAATAAAAAGAAATTTATTAATGGTATCCATGCATTTTTGCAGATAAATTTCCTACGGTGGATATAATGGAATAAATATACAAGTTGAGAATAAATAAATTAAGAAAAAAAAAGTTGTACCGGTGCATCGGTTGCTCAAACCCCTTTACCTAATTATGTAGTAGATAACCATGGACCCACTAAGCCAAGCATTAAAATGATTTTATTGAATAACTGATTGTAGTATCAACACTAGACGACTAGTTAAATTTAACTTCATAAAAAAAACAGATTTATGGTATGAATAAAAAATGTGGATGATTTAGAGTTATGGAACATGTTTCATCGTCTTTAGAATGGTTGTGTTCCCTTTAACATGCATGTAAACAAAGGAGACAAAAGAGTTGAATCAAGAAGATCCAATCTCAGTTAAGATTTGACAGGGATATTGAAGTCTTTATGATATGACACACACATCAGATTGTGCATGAATTATAATGTTTTTAGAGCAGAGCCCCAATGCATATATGAATCTCAGTAGTCAATCAATGAAAGCCCATATATAAGATGAGCATTAGCATAAGGATCGAAATACTAGGATTTGATATTAAAGCATTCACAGATACACTTTGTATACCTTAATTCACAGATCACATGGAAGGACTTGCTTCTGCAGAATTCCTTGACAGGCTGTCATCTAGGTAAGGGAGAGGAGTCTGTATGTAAAGGCTTACCAGTAATTTAAGATTTTATTTTATTCTAAATAATGTAACAGAAAGGAAGGAAACCTATATGACCAGATAGACAGTATGTACATCATGTATTAAGATGTTCCTCTAACTGAGCTATCTTCCCACTCCAAATGGTCCGACAGTCACACATTTAATTGCCTTGAAAAGATAAACAGCACTTATTCTTAATTAAGGTATTACCATGATTACTGATGTATAAACGTTGATGTTGTAGATCTTTGTTATTCCAAATTTTCAGAAATGACATTTTCCTTTACTGCTCGGAGGTTACAAAAATTCTGTTGATGGAAAAACTCGCCAAATTGGAAAAGTTTGTGGTAAGCACACAAAATGTAATTATGCAGGACTGGGGTGTAATTTATAGATATTGTGATTCAGACATTTTCTTTATTTCATTTAATGAAGTTATTTTATGAATGCACATATGTACCTGTAATATGATTGATGAATTAAAATTAATCGTATAAATTTAAAGGCTGTGAATTTCATTAAAGTGATCTGTTCTTATTTTAGAAAATATTAAAGGTTGGTGAACCATCATGTATTCCCATTCCAGCTCAAAATTCAACAAAGGTAAGAATTTACGATAAACATGAGTGCAAATTACATTTCATGTCTCTAGCTATTATAGAAATAATCTTTGATGTCACTATAATTCCATGATACTGTTAGTAACTGTATCTTTTCCAGACGGAGAAAGTGACAGTGACCTTGATTCATGCCAGCCACTGCCCAGGCTCTGTCATGTAAGTTACCATAGAAACACAGGGTCTGTCATGTAAGTTACCATAGAAACCTATGTCATGCAAGTTACCATAGAACATGTAGAAACCCAATATATGTCATATAAGTTACCATAGAAACACAGGGATTGTCATGTAAGTTACCATAGAAATACAGGGTCTGTCATGTAAGTTACCATAGAAACACAGGGTTTGCCATGTAAGTTACCCTAGAACCACATGGTTTGCTATGTAAGTTATCATAGATACACAGGGTTTGCTATGCAATTTTATGCATTGTAGTGTTCATTGGAACAGTACTGGTATATGCTATTTTTCTCAGCTAGTTTAATCATATTTTAACAACGTTATGCAAGTTAGATGATTATTTTAACTGGAAGTCATTAGATCTGACATGTTTAAACTATAGGCTTTAAGCAGTGTACTTTGTGGTAATTTGTAGGTTCCTGTTTGAGGGGTTTGATGGGACAGCCTTGTACACTGGAGATTTTCGATGGGAGTCCGATCAGATTCAGAATGTTCCAGCACTTCATGTAGATCAAAGGTAAAACAAATATTATTTTGATTTCTAGTAAACCCAAAAGTACAGTACGGGTAATCAGGACTGAAACAAATATAACTTTGTTTGGAATTAATATAATACAAACTGATATTAATTAACTATGTTGGATATGAAAAATTAAGTGAATATTTTGTATTCCTGCCTTTTGTTTAATTGAGTTTTTATTGCCATATGTGTACCTTTTGACTGTATCATTGTTGTTGCATAGAGTGAAGCCCCTGGCCAGTCTGTATGTGGACACTACCTTCTGCCACCCCAACAGTTTCCTGATCCCTTCCCGCCGGACAATCATCAAGGTCGTGTGTGACCTAGTTACAGAGTGGACCTCCAAGGGGAGTAACCACGTGGTTCATTTCACTCCCAGGGCCAATTACGGCCATGAACCTCTGCTGAAGGAGGTAGCACAGACCCTGGGGTGCAAGGTCTGAAGTTTATTGCTATTTTACATTATTGAAAAATTGTGACAAATTGATTGATTTAATGAAGATTGCTGTTTTGCAGATATGCAGAATTTAAATTTTTTTAAAGATTTTATGATTAAAAAATATACACTATTTGATATTTCAATACATATACTTGTAAATAGTGCTTTAAGTTTGTTTAATATAAGTCCTATTTCTTACTTTATGCATGTTTATAATATACCAAGCCTCTTTTTTACAAGGTGCATGTCAAGAAAGACAAGGAAAACATCTACAACCAGATGTCAGAGCTGCAGGGAGTGTTCACATCAGACTCAACAGCCACTCCGCTTCATGCTTGTGGAATGAAGGTATAAATTATATCTCAACAGCCACTCCGCTTCATGCTTGTGGAATGAAGGTATAAATTATATCTCAACAGCCACTCCGCTTCATGCTTGTGGAATGAAGGTATAAATTATATCTCAACAGCCACTCCGCTTCATGCTTGTGGAATGAAGGTATAAATTATATCACCATGCTGTTAAGTACTAATCCCAGAAATTATATTAACTGGACTTGTGCATATTTTTAAAGCATTTTCTTGCTACAAAACTCTGTATCACGTTGCAATTTTTATATTGTTATATCATTAAGAAATTACTTGAAGTGTTCATTATTTCTGTTGCAATAACTTTTGATATTAAGGTGTATGGAAAACCCCCCCGCCTGCCGTGTAACTTGAGGGGTAACCTGAAGGTCATGGTCATCTTACCATCCACCATGTTCTTCACCCAGTCCGTCCACGTCAGTGAGCGTGAGATCGTTCTCCAGGACCGGGGGATGTACCGGGTCTGCTACTGCTTCCATTCATCCATGCAGGAGGTGCGCGACCTAGTGACCTACTTACAGCCCAGACAGGTTTTTCCTAACGTCAAGCCAGTGGAGGATAAAACACTCCGTCAGGTGTGTCTTACAGAGCATTAATGAGTGTAGATACATACCCTCTCTATTTTGGGGGAATATTTCTTGCCTGTACTAATATGTATAACAATTCATTTCCATGTACTTTAAGTCTAAAAATAAAACAATATGGGAGAAATACTACATATGAAATACTTCATAATTAGCTATTTTATTTGAATGTTTCTTCCACATGTAGGTACAGCAGCGTTTGAATGAGTTCCTGAAGTTGAAGCACAGTTCCCGTGTGAGGGAGGCCATGGATTCCCAGCGTCCACTCGGTCTGCTGAAAGGAACCTTTAAGAAGAGGAAGAAAAAACCCTCGGGTATCATTCCATTTATCATCCTTCTTTCTTGTGTTAAGGTAATCACCCAAGGAAATCTGTGTGATATGGAGACTTGATAAAGATATCAGAATACTGTATGCGGGGAAATATTTGCCCGCTTTATTTTTGCCCCATTCATTCTTGTACTCAGTTGGCAAAGTTAAGACTGCATGGGTGAATTCAAACAGTGTATATTAGAAAAAGTATTCATTTGACATACAGCCTACTCCGGATATATTGAAATTCAGGGAACCATGCAAATTATTTCAATATATCCGTATTTCAATATAAGCGAATTTGACTGACGTGAAGCCGCCATTTTTGAAAGTTCAATCCCGGTGTAAGCATAGAAAACCAAACCCGAACAAATTACGGTATTAGATCATCATTTATCTATTACAATAAACGGATTACATGGAACATTAGTCCTTGAAAGTTTGATTAAAATTATATCCGAAAGTTTTGTAAGTTTCGTTTTGTGTCTATCTTAAACCTCATCATAATTTCGGATCGCATTCTTTTACGTTTTAGAAAAACGTTAGAAAAAAATCACACTCAAACGCTTCAAATATTGCTGAACGCTGCTTGTATATCATCGTAAGTGTACACGCGATAATCTCAAAATCCTTAGCTATTTCGAATTTAGGCTTTGTTCTTTCATCAATAGCCATAACTAGTTTGTATTTAGCGTCCGGAGATAAGGTATTTCTTTTCTGTGGGGTTTCCATATTACGTCTAGCCTCAATACATCCGTATTCGTAAAAACAAAAAATTAAACAATTTAATAAAAGTATAAAAACACCCATGAAGAGAACTAATCAATTCACACCTTTGTATATCAACCGGTCAGTCTGGCATAATTACTGTCACCAACCGTGACGACAGCCGCCAGGGAGAACTTCAATATAACCGTTATAAAAAAAACTAATTATCACCTTTGGGGACCGATCAGTGGCTTCAATATAAGCGATATTTCAAAATAACCGATTTCATTATATCCGTGAAATCAATGCAAAGAATATGAGAGGCAAAAACTGGGGATTTATTTCTATTTCAAATAAGCGGAATTTCAAAATAAGCGAGTTCAATATAAGTGGAGTAAGCTGTATTCCATTTCTGAGCAAGTTCAAGATGGGATAAAAATGTTTTCAAGTGTAGAAGGGCCAAAAAAAAAACCCTCCTCAAAACACAGGACAAAAATAACCCTGTATACCGAAATTATTTTAAAAGTAATATTTTCCCCACAAGTAGAAGCTGCCTGAATGTTATGTGTTGTCTGATAAATGTGCTTTAGGAAACAAAGTAGGCTGTGCCTGCTGACTAACTGAATCATTTCAACCAATCTTTTCTGTGTCGTTGTAGAAACATCGAGTGAGTCAGAGGAACTTTTATTTGGATCACAGAGTTTGTCACCAAAGAAATTCAGCAATGCTATTGTATCACCAGCTAAGAATAACCACAAAGAGGAAACGGAAGATGAGGAGGGTGATCATAGTTCCTATGATGGCAGTTGTCATAGCGACAGTGAGCTCAGCGGGATCTGTGAGTTGGAGGAGGAGAGGTATGTTGGTGTAGATTATGTACGATCGTGTATAGAGGTTTGCTTCAAAGCATACTATAATGTACATATAATCATTATACAGAATTATTCTCGTAGTAATATGCTGTGATTGAGCGAAATAGGATTTCGCTTAAGAGAAAGAAATTTTGTATTCAATGATTTATTATTGTTATTTGTCAGATGCAATATACTGTATACCGAAAAATAAATCTTATTTACTCTGAAAAACATTTTCATGGATACAAAATTTGAAATATTCCATGGTTTCAAAGAGAATAGTTCATCCTTACATAACCTGTTTTATCCACTAGGTATTTGCTTTACTAGTACTCTGTCACGTAAATCAAGAATACTTTAGGATTTTTCTTTTTTTCCAATGAATATACCATTGTTGTGTACATAATACATTTTTTTATTTTAGTTCCCAGTCACTTTCCACTCCTCGGCAGAGCTTACTGGAGGCCATCAATTCCCTAGATGGCAGCCAATCAGAAAGCTTGTCTCACAGAATTGTGGTGTATGACGACTGTGAACAAACTGAAGGAAAGGCTCTCTCATTGGAAGAATTAAACAAACAATACCAGTAAGTTTCCATCTTTCTGGTGACTTAGACTTTGTTTTCCACTTTTTCCATCATTACATGTTACTTGTTATACAAAATGAATTAAAAAAACCTGTTAATGTGCGACTTTGTGTCAATTCTGTTATGTTCTGAATTGTTCAAAAATCATATGACTGACCTACCTGTACATGTAACTTACACCTACATTATTTATAAAAAGTCAAATTGAGTTTCAAAATGTATGCTTATGTATAAGTATGTATCAATAATTTTAATTCATTATAATTCATTATGATAAGAAACATAGAAACATTTTGTCCTGATATATTGAATCTGTTCATTAACAGGGAAGGTGAGGAAGACATTGACTCAGGGTCCGTGTCTGACCAGGGGGACCCTGACCCTGACAGAGACAGTTCCCCACCCCCAGAGACAACAAACATTGATAAAGAAAGTGAAATCAGTGGATCTAATAAACAAGGAGAAGATGCTCCAAACAACAGTAAGTCCGAGTCAGTTGAATTATCTGATGGTGAACCAGCTTCAGGCTCTGGTGATTCTAACTACAATGGAAGCAGTGATTTGTTTGATGGAAAACTAGATGAAATGAGCAAGAAAAGTACAATCAGTGAAAAATCAAGCTACCTCTCTGATTTACACATCACTCCAAGCAGCTGTCATAGCCAATCAAATGTTTCTTCTAGAACTGGTAATACCCAATCAAATGCATATTTATCTATAAGTGACTGTGATAGCCAATCAAATGTTTCTTCTAGAACCGGTAATAGCCAATCAAATACATATATATCTATTAGTGACTGTGATAGCCAATCAAATGTATTCGTCAGCCACTGTGATAGTGAATCAAATGTACCTGGTAGCAAATGTGATAGCCAATCAAATTCATCCAATGGGAACAGTGGTAACCAATCAAATTCTTTAACTAAAAATTTAAATAATAAATCAACCAATAGCAATGTCTGTGATATTAAAGAATCTCAAGGATTTGATCCTCATTCACTGGAGCATGACCAGGTGGATTTGGATCAGTTGTCTGATGAGCTGGATATTCATTGTTCAGAGGAGAAAGAGGATGATAGAAACCATGTCATTGTCATTACAGATGAAAGTGAGTCAGATGTTGAAGATTGTCCGACGTAGATTTCCTCTCAGGAGTTGAAGACCACCACTGATGTAAATGCAACAAGGAAAAGAAAGCACAAAGAAGACTTAGATGACATTGATGCACTGTTCGAGGTAGAGTCTTCAGATTCTGACGATGATGATGTCAAAATTGTTGAGGACCCTAAACCTACATGTAGAACCAGTAAAGCTGAAAATTACAACAGAAATACTCGTAAAGTCGTGCATGATAGTTCAGGACCTAGCACCAGTTTACTGAATTTCTCAAGAACTAGCAACAGTTTACAGGAGGAATCGGACAGCGATGCAACTCTTCCACCCAGTCAGAATTCGTACTCCGAGTCTCCACAGAAACGAAGACTTTCGTCAGAGGACAGTGTAGAAATCATTGATAATACAACACTGAGTTTTAGTACTCAGGAAAATTCTCACCGAACACCCAGAAAACTACAGCAGACATCTATGGACCATTATGTCTCTCCTCTGGAAGATTCCCCAGAAAAATTTAGTCCTAGCATTGTTAAAAGAAGAAAAAGGTGTACTAAAAAGTTAAATGTTAGTCATAGGAAATTGATGTACAAGAGCAATGGGGAGGAGTGTAGTGGGGATGAAGAGGTGGTGGATCTAACATTATGAGGACATCTCCGACTCTTTTTTGCTTCATTTTACAAAGCAATATAGGACTTACAACCAAATTAACAAATGCATATCTTTCATAAACTAATCAATGATTCAAATTTTTTATACCCCCGCTCAGAAGGAGAGGGGGTATACTGTTTTACCCTTGTGTGTCTGTCTGTCTGTCTGTCTGTCCGTCCGTCTGTCTGTCTGTCTGTCTGCCTGTCTGCCTGTCCGTCCTTAACAAAAATTTCTGTCACATTTATCTCAGCAACTATTTATCGCAGATGCTTGAAATTTTAAAACAGTGTTTGTTAAGGCATGCCATATCGTGGGATATATTTTTGTACCAATCGGGTGTCAACTTCCTGTTAAATGACGACTTTGCTTATTTTTTAACCAAAATTTTCGTCAAAGATTTCTCAGCAACTGTTTATCGCAGATGCTTGAAATTTTTACACAGTATTTGTATAGGCATGCCATATCGTGGGATATATTTTTGTACCAATCAGACGTCAACTTCCTGTTAAATGACAAACTTTGTTTATTTTTAGCAAAACTTTTCAAACAAAATTCCGTCAAAGATTTCTCAGCAACTATTTATCGCAGATGCTTGAAATTTGTACACAATATTTGTATAGGCATGCCATATCGTGGGATATATTTCTGTACCAATCGGGTGTCAACTTCCTGTTAAATGATGACTTTGTTTATTTTTAGCCAAAATTTTCAAATAAATTTTCCTCAAAGATTTCTCAGCAGCTATTTATCGCAGATGCTTGAAATTTTAACACACTATTTGTTTAGGCATGTCATATTGTGGGATATATTTTTGTATCAACCGGACGTCAACTTCCTGTTAAATAATGACTTTGTTTATTTTTTGCCAAAATTTTCAAACAAATTTTCGTCAAAGATTTCTCAGCAGCTATTTATCGGAGATGCTTGAAATTTTTACACAGTGTTTGTTAAGGCAAGCCATATCGTGGGATATATTTTTGTACCAATCGGACGTCATCTTCCTGTTAAATGAGTACTTTGTTTATTTTAGCCAAAATTTTCAAACAAATTTTCCTCAAAGATTTCTCAGCAGCTATTTATCGCAGATGCTTGAAATTTTAACACAATATTTGTTTAGGCATGCCATATTGTGGGATATATTTCTGTACCAATCGGATGCCAGCTTTCTGTTAAATGTTTGCTTATTTTGCATATTCACATCAGAGCGGGGGTATCACTAGTGAGCATTGGCTCACAGATATCTTGTTTAATCCGTAAAACATGTAGTTCAAAATTTTTAAATAGTTTGGAAATCCATGGTTTTATTCAAATTTTGTTCATTCTGATTTCAGGATTATTCCATTAGACCAGAAAGATGTTTAACATGTCTTAATTTTGTAAAAACGGACTCAGAGATCATATTATATAATGAAAATTTTTATTAACAGTGATAGGATTTACGACTAGATTTCTGATGAGTTTATATTAATTTAAAGCTAGCTCAAGATAAATGTATTTTGTTGTGCTGTATTGTATTTGTTATTTCAAGAGATTTTTAATTTGTAATTTTTACCAAAATGCAATTCATGTATTTACCATTTATATTTATCATTGTGAATTAATTTCATCTTTTTTCAATTCTTGTATGAAATAACCTTTTTTTTCTAGTCAAATATTAAAATTTAAATTATTCCAACTGGTCTTGTTGAAGAATACACACATGTCAATGCAAATCTCAAGAATCTTTGAACCAACAGGAGCTGATATGGTTGAATTAACTATATATTAGAAATATATATTAAGGTGGAATAACACACCTGGTAAAGGTCACTCAAATTCATAGTAAATTATTTGAATATGAAAGATATAATGATAAATAAACTGTACATTCAATATGTATGTCAAATAAGCGAAAAATTTGCAGTATGGGGATAAAAAATGAATATCTAAAATGTTCAATTAGTAAAGTAACTACAAAAGCCCCAGCGGGATTCGAACTTGGGATGTACCAATCATAAGCCCAACTCTTTATTCACTAGGCTTTAGAGCTGTTGATAAAATCCTTATAAAAGGAAACGTTGTTTCGATCAGAGGTCAGCCATTTTGTGATGATATGTTATTTCACCTTAAGAAAGACACTTAATTAAGGAGGCTGAGTGATTGACTTACATGTACCTTAAAATACTAGGTATAAACTATTATCTAGTAAAGAAAAATTTCTGAAATTTTAGCTTTAAAAATTTGAATATTTTTCTATATGTTAAATAGAGATCTTCTTCCCAGAGAGATTCATTAAGTCTAAAGTTGACAAGAACCATCCAGCCCACTTAATACCCATGTCGCCTGTAAACCATTCTGTTTGATAAAATAACCTTACATATCAATAACTGACCATCAAAATACCCTTGCTTTAATACTTGGCAACTAAACTTAGAGTAGCTCACTTGCAATATAATTTTCATTTTACTACTTCCTATTTTTTTGTATAAGTGAGTCTGACATATTTCACTGTTAATTACCATTATGTTGCGGCTCAAGGAGCTCTCTTTTTACTATTGGTTCTAATCCATGTACATCTGTGTAAAATCACAAGAAATGTCAGTGGCAGACTTTTTGAAAAAATCTTTCCTGCTACCAGCTATATAAAATTATGATTAATTTTTGGAATAAGCAATATGATATTCTAGCGATTTGATAGAAAATGGTGTAATTATGTTTTTGGTAAATTAAGGAATCTGCAGTATATTTTAAAACATGTAACTGTAAAAAAATACAAAATACACAAAGCAATTGTTTCATTTGACATTTATTTGACACAATCATGTTAACGACAGTATAAAAATACAGGAAATGTTAGAACATGTGTACACCGTGATGTCATCAAAGGTCAGAGGGCAACTTAAAATAGGTCAAACTGATTATGTAACCAATCAATAGGGAGCATATGCATTTGAACATGTACACCCAACAAGTATGTATAGCTAGAGGAATCTCCTAATGAAATGCACATAAACTGAATCAAATTTTACACAGGTCTGTGTTTCATGTTATTCAAAGTTCCAAGAATACAAAGTATACAGAGGCTAGAGCTTGTAGCATCTTAAACTCAAAATACAGTGTTTTTTCTGCTGTAGAGAATTGTGCATCTGGTTTCATCAACGTTATAGAATTTTTTCTTAAACAGTGACTGAAAAGTGACGGTGTTGAATATTTTGATATTTACCGGTACGACTGTAAATGTATTATATTTGGCGTGTACGATATTTGGCGGAAAATAGTTTTAAACAAGTCATGGATATGAATTAGCGCAATCCTCAATGTGACTATTCTTATACATATATGCATTGCATATAGCGATGTACTTGATTTAGCGGAAGCCGCATTCTGCCAAAAGCGCTAAATAGAATACACAGCCAAATGTAGTACGTATCTTGCATGTACAGTTAATGTGCATGCAGTTTGCTAAAGGAGATGAAGTGTTAGGTAGATGCTTCTAGCTAGATGTACACACTCAAATGGCTTCCCTCTTCTACTTCTAATGTGTCAAATGTTAAAAAATGCTTAATTTATGATTCCAAATACTACAGTGAATGACAAATGGCCAGATATTCTTCCGAGTCAACACTTAAAACAGTGTTTCATGCTGTGCTGTTTGTTTGGAGGTGGGGAGATTGGAATCTATGAATGGAATACCGTATTCCAAACAGGTTGAGCTATAACCTTCAAAATTCTGGACCAGGTATAATTATTAATAAACATTCACCTATTAAAAAATCCAGCTGTTAACAGTGTCAAATATTGAGTGAATTTAAAACCTTATGTCAACACATTAGCAACAAAATGACTTCAATTTGTTATGCTATCTAAACTAATTGGAAAAAAATCTTATAAATTAACATTTGCAGCATTTGCTGTTAGATATTATATGTACTATGATAGAAAAATTTGGATCTCAGGATCCACGGGATTAGGAAATATAAAAGAACATTACATTGGCAAAGTTTTATTCATTACATTAACACAATGACTCTCCAAAAAAGAAAGAAAGGGAAAATGGGCCGGAATATCTCTATGTAATTATAATCAATATTAGAGATATCATAAGTTTCTCAGGCCAAAATTTCAAAATATTAAGTGACGTGCCAAATGTAATATGTTTACAGTATTATCATTTCTTTTTCTGGCATCTTCTTTGTTTTCTAGAATATTATCATAGATGAATAAAATGAGTACCATACACAAGGTATGGATGCACAGATCAATCTTCAGAGCACGTCTTATGTCTAAACTAACCACAATGCCTGGGAAGTTATAAACTAACCACATCGCCTATTAGGTTATTATGCAATCATTCATTCAAATTGAAGTATTTAGGCTTATATGTATTATATAAGAGAGAGAGACAGAGAGAGAGAGAGAGAGAGAGAGAGAGAGAGAGAGGGGGGAGGGTTACATGACATACTACAACCTAGAGGTATATAATGCACATAATCATCACAGGAAAAAAACATCACAACCAAAGTTCAAAAATGAAATCCATTTATCACAGAGAGAAAACTGAGTAGAAAAAGAAAAAGATCACAACACAATGTCTTCACAACGATAAAAAAAAAATCAACCCTAGCATTCTAAAATCGGCGTCCCTTTATAGAACTGCTATCACTAAGCACTCTTTTTCATTCTGGATTCTGTTTTGATAAAAAAATTACATTTTACAGGCATTGCTTTAGAAGCTAATACCCCTGTGTGGTATTTTATGAGTGCAATAAAAATGAACATTAAATTTTCTGCTATAAATCTAAAAATTACAATTCATAAATAAACAGAGATCCATTTCTAACTAAAACAGGAAATTAAAAAGAATGACCATAAAGAAATTCTCTATTCTCACAGACTCTACAACCTACAGGATAGAGATACATGTATAAAATACAAAAACCAGGACAATTCTGAGATCAATCCAAAATCCGAGATACAGTCTCACCAGACGGGAGCTCTCTCACGCAAAACAACAAAATATAAAAAGTACACATAATATTGTATAAGATTGAGTTTTCATAAAGATTGAATAAATAAACAATCTACAAGTTCTGGTGGCATCATAGACACATAGTAATTTGTCTTGTTCCCGATATCCCCTTGTTCATTGGCAGCATGAACAGAAAAAGGAATTCATATCCAATCAATGACTCTCTTACAGTTAAAGGGATGATGCTTTGCCAATGACAACCAATCAAAAAACCTCTAACAATCTGACATAAAACAGACTTTCAATGATTCCAACCAATCCCTGACTCTCTAACACATAAGACACACTCTCCAGGACATCCACATAAATGAAACCATTCTTCCTTGTAGATGTGTAAAAAAAAACAAACCAAAATCCTCGGCCTCAACTCGGGTATAAAGTGCTTTCTCTAAGAAGTAAACACAAGCTATCAACAGTACCATTCTGCTTTGGAAAGACTAAAAAAAAAGTGCCAGCACTGAATTCAAGAAATGAATTCATTACATTCCAAGCACTTCATCGGCTGATCAAACACCAGCACTAACAAGCCAGCCATTGGGTGTCATTCATCATTCTCTGATCCTGCAGACGTCTAGCAGCAGCTGAAATCCCACAGCTTCACCGTTTTATCGTACGACCCTGACACGATTATAAAGTCATTGAACTGCATGCAGGTCACGCCGTCCGTGTGATTTCTCAAGGTCACCAGTCGTTCTCCCGTCTCCAAGTTCCAAACCTAGAGAAAATCATTGTGCATTACAGTAAGATATTGATACATGTATCAACAGTTGTAAAGTCATTGGAAGCAAAATATGACCTTGAAAATGACCAACCTTGAAGATCAGTTCTAAAATGTCGGGTCAAAGATTTAAGTAGTACATGTAAACAATAACATATTAACAATTAACATAAAAAATGACATGTATTCAGCATGTATTATATGTATTCAGTGCATGATGTTCATTTTAAGTTAGCATAGTACCAGTATCATACTGAATAAATAAGTTTTATTACTGTAAAAGTGGTTATTTACGCTGGCGTATTGTTAAGCAGATGTGTGATTTACCACTTTAAATTTGATTTTTGTAACATACGCGTGGGTACATTTTATGCAGTTTTAACTTACCACCTAACTAGTGTAAATTTCCCCCACGCGTAAATAGCCACTTTTACAGTAAGCCGAATTCCCACAACAATAGAGTGGTTACCTTAATGGTTTTGTCATCAGCTGCACTGACTAGTCTCCAACTGTCGGCCTGAAGACACCTGAAACAAGACAGAGACATGGTCAATGACAGGGGCAGAGTCAGAGGGGAAATCCCAGTCAAACAAGACACAGACATGGTTAATGACAGGGGCAGAGTCAGAGGGGAAATCCCAGTCAAACAAGACACAGACATGGTTAATGACAGGGGCAGAGTCAGAGGGGAAATCCCAATGAAACAAGACACAGACATGGTTAATGACAGGGGCAGAGTCAGAGGGGAAATCCCAGTCAAACAAGACACAGACATGGTCAATGACAGGGGCAGAGTCAGAGGGGAAATCCCAGTGAAACAAGACACAGACATGGTTAATGACAGAGGCAGAGTCAGAGGGGAAATCCCAGTGAAACAAGACACAGACATGGTTAATGACAGGGGCAGAGTCAGAGGGGAAATCCCAGTGAAACAAGACACAGACATGGTTAATGACAGGGGCAGAGTCAGAGGGGAAATCCCAGTCAAACAAGACACAGACATGGTTAATGACAGGGGCAGAGTCAGAGGGGAAATCCCAGTCAAACAAGACACAGACATGGTTAATGACAGGGGCAGAGGGGAAATTGGAGCGAAATCAGAAAGAAAGGCATCATCTGGCCATGCCCAATACCTACCTGACGACCCCAGTGTGACCTTCAGCATCCTTCCAGTCGATCGTGTTCACACAGCTCCCGTTGTGGATGTCCCAGAATTTCAGTGTACAGTCCAAAGAGCCGCTCACAATGCGCGTTGAGTCAAACTGGAGGCAGGTCACCGCGTCCTGATGTCCCATCAACGTCCGCAGACATGCTCCCTCATAGTTCCACACCTTTCAATCACAACACAGAATCAAAACTGACTCTAGAACACTTGAGAAATCATCAGCAAAGAGTACAGGATGTGAGTTAAAACAATTGGCACCTTAAGGTCTTGTTAACTATTGGTAGTGCTAGCATTGTGTTACCCTTGGATATCTGAGAGCAGTCTTTTTAACTTCTTTGTTTTGCTGGCATTGTACTTATTCTACGTACGCTAGGGTAAACAACTACTGCATGTATCGAGTTATATTTATGGATATTTTGACAAAAACTTTTTACTGGTATTTGTTTAGTTGTGCTGATATTGTATATAGTATTACATGTACTCTACAAGTATACATGGTCAATACACAAGTACTCACTTTGATGGTCTTGTCACATGATCCCGAGACAAGTTTGGTGTCATTAAAATGGACACACAACACTGCTGCCTGATGGCCCCTAATAACAGAAAGACAAAAACTTACCAACAATGAGGGTGGAAAACAGACATTGCTTCATTATAGTATTGTTTTACAAAATAAACAAAAATCTTATGACAATATTTTTATCCCCACATAGAATAGTTAGATATTGATTCTTCTAAATTAGTTTCTAAATAAAACAACTCAGACTTATTTTATAGATCCCTTCCGGGAGAGTGTTTTTTTGCATTCTCACTTTTACAGTACCAGACTGAGTGTTTAACTCTTCCTCCCGTACTTTATTATACCCCATCCCTCACCTGAGAGTAATCCTGCATTCACCACTCTTGCTGTCCCACACTTAGAGTGTTATACCCCCCCTTTTTTTTTTGGCTGTCCCACACTTTGAGCAGTATACCCCCCCCCCCCCCCTTTTTGATATAGCCCCACACCCCTCACCTGAGAGTAATCCTGCATTCTCCGCTCTTGCTAACCCATACTTAGAGTGTTATTACCCCCCCCCCCCCTTTTTTTTTTTTTTTTTTTGCTGTCCCACACTTTGAGAGTTATAACCCCCCTTTAATGATATAGGCCCCCTCCCCTTACCTGAGAGTAATCCTGCATTCACCACTCTTGATGTCCCACACTTTGAGCGTTTTGTCATATGAGCCACTCACCACTTTGTCATCATCAACCTGTCACCAGAGAAAGGTGATAAAATGTACAGAGCAGCATAATGTGGAAAACTCAATGATCTTCTCCATAGGAATGAGATGAGTTTTACACAATTCAGGTGTAATATAATGTCACTGAGGGCAGTTCAACAGTGTTGAAACGGAAAACTTGCACTTAATAAAAAAACACCAATATAGCCTTAATTACATGAGTCATTGACAGGTCTGATGTACCTTTACCTGTGACGTATGTTTGACTTACCTGTAGACACCTGACTGTGTCTGTGTGGCCAATCATGGTCACCTTACAGGCGATGCTGGACCAGCTCTCCTGAGTGGACAAATCCCAAACCTATAAAACATACAGATGTTTACAACGGTCAGTGCTTAATCTATCATTTCAATCTTACATACATGTATATACTATATACAGGGTTATTTTTACCTTGTGTTATTTTCGCCCTTCTTCACTTGCAAATGGTTTCACCCCATCTTGAATTTGCCCAAACAAAGTTGTGTTTAAAGAGAAATTATCTGAGACTTTGTAATTCGCCCATCTTATATTTGCTTGCTGACAATGAGGGCGAAAGGGGCGAAAATAAAACGGGGGGGAATATTTCCCTGTATTCAGTAAATAGCATGCTATATTATTTGAGTAACTTTCATTAATATATGATAAAATATCTGAGGAAAGAAAAATGCTTAGAAAGGGTGGGGGGGGGGGGACTGATCTCCTTATTAATTTAAGTGAGAGTGATTTGAGAGTGGAGCTATGAATAAGGAAAGGGGCTGATAATTTGGCAGTTAGAAAATATGCCAGAACAAATCAAGATGATGAGGTGTGCATGTTGAGTGAGGCTAAAAATGGACGATGTTGAGAAAGACATTGAAGATGATGTCACAAGGGAGGTTCAGAATTTGAGTAGGGTAAGGTTAGAGAGAAGCTGAGGAAGAGATGGAGGTGAAGATTGGGAGGGGTTGGGTAGGACCTCTGCGTTGACTGACCTTGATGGATTTATCGGTTGAGCCGCTGACCAATCGTTTGCCCTCCAGATGAAGGCAGCGGACCGTCCCGCTGTGTCCCACCAGGGTCTGCACTGACCACTGAGCATTAGTCCGAATGTTCCACACCTAATAAACAGCATACATCAAATCTGTTTTTACTGAGCCACTGGACTACAGTATATTGAAACAATCACATATTTTGAACATTTCTGTAGAAGTTTCTTGTTAAAACCTTGAGAAAAGCTGGTAAACCAATCAGGTACTACAATTCATTTAATAAAATCTTTAGGGTTTTTTTTTTTATAATTGTGGAATCTATATTCAACTACCACTATATACAAGCAGTTTTTTTAAGCTGATTCATGAAAATGAATAAATGGTATCTACAAAATTCCAGCAGTTTGATCCACCAATAACCCGAGGATTGGCAGACAAGCCTGCTAGCGACACTGACTACTGACCTTGATGGTTTTATCGGAGGATCCACTGACGATTCTCGTGTCGTCAAACTGGACACAGGAGATCCCTACAATGGAGAATCTCAACGTCAGGCGAGTCAGGAATCAATAAATATACAGGAGATAAGTAACATATTAGTGCATATGTTTATATTTTTTAACAATTTAAAACCATTTATAATGAAAGGCCTTCTGCCCTCTGGCTGATATTGGTGTCTTGGGCTGATAAAAGGTGTACGGTAATATGAAGAAAAGGTAAGTATTATTATTTATATATAACCACACATTTATGAAATTCCAAGCCTAATACATGTTTAAGTTATACATGTTCTTGTAATCACTTGGGTTCCTGAAATTCATTCTACGCATTGTGTACTGAGAGGGAGTAAATGTAGTGCAATCTTCTATTCTTCTATCTCTGTAATGACTATTACAGTACTAGTTCTGTAAAAATGGTTTTTTACGCTGGTGGCAAAGTACACGTTTTTGGGGGGTTTAACAATAGGCGGAATTGTCATTTACCACACACAAGTTCTGCTTTTTTTACCATATGTGCGGGGGTAATTTACGCGGTTTTAAGCTTACCGCATAACTAGTGTAAATTTCCCTTATGTGCAAATAACCACTTTTACAGTATTCCTTTTATCATATTTTCACTGCATGACTCTGTGTAGTTTTCTGTGCACTTTACAGAAAGATGTCCTTGTAATTCATGAATTAGAATTCATCCTTCATCTTATTCCTACGGTAGCAAATTACTGATAATGCCTCTGTCACAGTGTTGCATGATTAAGTCAGATTTAAGTGTACAAAAACCCGAGATTTTGTGATGCAGAAATGCCTGTATCTCAGTAGTTCACCTTGCAGCAAGGATGTCAAATCAGCGGGCAGGTAATTATGTCACAGGTAAAAACTCACAGCCAGGTGAAATTAGTAGGTCAAATTGATTGGAACAAATAAGGTTTTATATTTCTACCTGTCTGATACATAATTATTGTTTAAATAGTTATTTCTAGGAAAAGTCTCATCAAGGCCATACGAAGGTTTCATAATCAAGATGATTAACACCTGTCTAACAATTAACACCTGTCTAACACCTTCTTTACCTGATCCAGCAGTGAATATAATATATCATTTCACATATATCATAATACGAGCTTTTCTAATTCCAACATGATCTTCTTACAAGTTGAATGAGTATGATGATAACCTCAC
The DNA here is from genome assembly GCF_025612915.1 of Magallana angulata. Classification (NCBI taxonomy): domain Eukaryota; kingdom Metazoa; phylum Mollusca; class Bivalvia; order Ostreida; family Ostreidae; genus Magallana; species Magallana angulata. The sequence goes on from NC_069118.1 coordinate 1,684,748, forward strand.
ACAAGATCCAGTGACATTTCTAATGCTCTTGTACGTGCTAACCCATATTATTAAGGTCTTCCGTTTCCAACGGAAGACCTTATAGTGATTGTAATGTTTCTTATTATTATTATTATTATTATTTTTTTTTTGTCCGTTTTTTGTCCACAAGATTTCTCAGAGATGGCTGGATGGATTTTCTTGAAATTTTCAGGACTGACAGAAAATTATAATATCTCCAGGCGTTTTTTTCATTTTTTCAAATTTCACTTCCTGTCGTCCGATTCCTGTCCCGCGACAAAAAGCTATGGACAATGAGATCTCAGAAACGATAAAGACTTGAACATCCAAACTTTGAGGGATGATAGACCTATAGTTGTAGATGTGTTTAAACTATTTTGTTTTGTTCGTCGTAACTTCTGGTCGTCACCGGAAGCTCTTAAAAAATTATGCTTTTACGCATTTAATATATTTCTCGGAGAATTGAAATATAAGTATTAATGCTTACATATGTCATCTATCCGATGATTAATAAACATAAAAATTCTACTTCCGGTGAGATATCTCAAATATCTCATGAAGCCTTTTTTAAAGTAAATGTTTGAACCCCGAGATCTCAGAAACTGTAAGTGATCAAAACACGAAACTTACAGGGATGATAGACATTTGATAGAAGATGTGTTTAACCGTTTTTATTTTGTCGACCGTCACTTCCGGTCCACACAGGAAGAGTTCAAACAAATCAAGTTTTTTAAAAAGTTAACTCGATTTTTCAGAGATGGCTGGATGGATTTTCTTGAAATTTTCAGGACTGACAGAAAATTATAATATCTCCAGGCGTTTTTTTCATTTTTTCAAATTTCACTTCCTGTCGTCCGATTCCTGTCCCGCGACAAAAAGCTATGGACAATGAGATCTCAGAAACGATAAAGACTTGAACATCCAAACTTTGAGGGATGATAGACCTATAGCTGTAGATGTGTTTAAACTATTTTGTTTTGTTCGTCGTAACTTCCGGTCGTCACCGGAAGCTCTTAAAAAATTATGCTTTTACGCATTTAATATATTTCTCGGAGAATTGAAATATAAGTATACATGCTTACATATGTCATCTATCCGATGATTAATAAACATAAAAATTCTACTTCCGGTGAGATATCTCAAATATCTCATGAAGCCTTTTTTAAAGTAAATGTTTGAACCCCGAGATCTCAGAAACTGTAAGTGATCAAAACACGAAACTTACAGGGATGATAGACATTTGATAGAAGATGTGTTTAACCGTTTTTACTTGGTCGACCGTCACTTCCGGTCCACACAGGAAGAGTTCAAACAAATCAAGTTTTTTAAAAAGTTAACTCGATTTTTCAGAGATGCATGGATGGATTTTCTTGAAATTTATAGGACTGATAGAGAACGAAAATATCTCTAGGCATTTTTTTCATTTTTTCAAAATTCCCTTCCTGTCGTCCGTTTCCTGTCCCGAGACAAAAAGCTATGGACAATGAGATCTCAGAAACGATAAAGACTTGAACATCCAAACTTTGAGGGATGATAGACCTAAAGTTGTAGATGTGTTTAAACTATTTTGTTTTGTTCGTCGTAACTTCCGGTCGTCACCGGAAGCTCTTCAAAAATTATGTTTTTACGCATTTAATATATTTCTCGGAGAATTGAAATATAAGTATTAATGCTTACATATGTCATCTATCCGATGATTAATAAACATAAAAATTCTTCTTCCGGTGAGATATCTCAAATATCTCATGAAGCCTTTTTTAAAGTAAATGTTTGAACCCCGAGATCTCAGAAACTGTAAGTGATCAAGACACGAAACTTACAGGGATGATAGACATTTGATAGAAGGTGTGTTTAACCGTTTTTATTTTGTCGACCGTCACTTCCGGTCCACACAGGAAGAGTTCAAACAAATCAAGTTTTTTAAAAGTTTAACCCGATTTCTCAGAGATGCATGGATCGATTTTCTTGAAATTTATAGGACTGATAGAGAACGAAAATATCTCTAGGCGTTTTTTCCTTTTTTTTAAAATTCACTTCCTGTCGTCCGTTTCCTGTCCCGCGATAAAAAGCTATGGACAATGAGATCTCAGAAACGATAAAGACTTGAACATCCAAACTTTGAGGGATGATAGACCTATAGCTGTAGATGTGTTTAAACTATTTTGTATTGTTCGTCGTAACTTCCGGTCGTCACCGGAAGCACTTCAAAAATTATGTTTTTACGCATTTTATTTGTTTAACACTGAAATGATATAAAGGTATAAACGCTTTCATATGTCATCTATCCGATGATTGATAAACAAAAAAAATTACTTCCGGTGAGATATCTCAAATATCTCAGGTAGTCTTTTTAAAACAAATATTATGACAGCGAAGTCTCATAAACTGTAAGTGACCAAGACACAAAACTTACACGGATGATAGACATTTGATAGAAGATGTGTTTAACAGTTTTTATTTTGTCGACCGTCACTTCCGGTCCACACCGGGAGAGTTCAAACAATTCATGTTGTTTAAGAGATATACTGCTTCTGTTTGACAAAGTAAGACAAATTGATAGTCAATTAAGTCCTGTTGTCTAATGGTTATGTAATACTGAGAGAAGCAATGTCTTACAGTTAAATTGATACATGTATATCAAAACGGAAGACCTTTTTGTTGCTTTTGCAACAAGAGTCTTTATTATTTTTTTTTGTCCGTTTTTTGTCCACACGATTTCTCACAGATGGCTGGATAGATTCTCTTGAAATTTCGAGGACTGATAGAAAAAGATAATGTCTGTAGGCGTTTTTTTTTCATTTTGTCAAAATTTACTTTCTGTCGTCCGTTTCCTGTCCAGCGACAAAAAGCTATGGACAATGAGATCTCAGAAACGATAAAGACTTGAACCTCCAAACTTTGAGGGATGATAGACCTATAGTTGTAGATGTGTTTAAACTATTTTGTTTTGTTCGTCGTAACTTCCGGTCGTCACCGGAAGCTCTTCAAAAATTATGCTTTTACGCATTTAATGTATTTCTCGGAGAATTGAAGTATAAGTATACATGCTTACATATGTCATCTATCCGATGATTAATAAACATAAAAATTCTTCTTCCGGTGAGATATCTCAAATATCTCATGAAGCCTTTTTTAAAATAAATGTTTGAACCCCGAGATCTCAGAAACTGTAAGTGATCAAGACACGAAACTTACAGGGATGATAGACATTTGATAGAAGGTCTGTTTAACCGTTTTTATTTTGTCGACCGTCACTTCCGGTCCACACAGGAAGAGTTCAAACAAATCAAGTTTTTTAAAAGTTTAACCCGATTTCTCAGAGATGCATGGATGGATTTTCTTGAAATTTTTAGGACTGATAGGGAACAATAAAATCTAGAGGAGTTTTTTTTTTCAATTTATCAAAGTTCACTTCCTGTCCTCCGTTTCCTGTCCCGCGACAAAAAGCTATGGACAATGAGATCTCAGAAACCATAAAGACTTGAACATCGAAACTTTGAGGGATGATAGACCTATTGTTGTAGATGTGTTTAAACTATTTTGTTGTGTTCGTCGTAACTTCCGGTCGTCACCGGAAGCACTTCAAAAATTATGTTTTTACACATTTTATTTCTTTAATACAAAATTGAAATATAAGTATAAGCACTTTCATATGTCATCTATCCGATGATAAATAAACAAAAAAATACTTCCGGTGAGATATCTCAAATATCTCAGGTACTCTTTTTAAAACAACTATTATTACAGCGAGATCTCATAAACTGTAAGTGACCAAGACACAAAGCTTACATGGCTGGTAGACATTTGATAGAAGATGTGTTTAACCGCTCTCATTTTGTCAACAGTCACTTCCGGTCCACACCCGAAGAGTTCAAACAATTCAAGTTGGTTAAGAGTTTAACTGTTTTTGTTTGACAATGTAAGACAAATTAAAAGCCAATAAAGTCCTGTTGTGTAATGGTTAAGAAATACTAACTTTCATTTTCATCAAACACTTCCGTTTGTCCGTTTCCTGTCCCGAAACAAAAAACCTTGATTCCTAGAGATCTTAAAAACGGTGATGACTTGAATAATCAAACTTTGTGGGGTGATAGAAGTATGTATGTACATGTGTTTACACTATAATGTATTGTTCGGCGTAACTTCCGGTCGTCACCGGAAGCACTTAAAAAATTTCGGGTTTTTTTCAAATGTTATTCATTTTACATAAAAAGAAAATATCAGTATATAATCTACATATGTCATCTATATAATGTTAAATTAGCAAATAAATTTTACTTCCGGTGAGAAATCTCAAATATATCTGTGTAACTTTCATCTTTACAAATTTAATGTCCGCGAGATTTTTGTCACTGTAAGTGATTCAGACACGAAGCTCTCTTGATTAATAGAAATTTGATTGGGGATGTGTTTAATGGGTTTAATTCTGTCAACTTTAAGAACCGGTTCTTACCGGAAGGGTTCAAACAAATCATGTTTTTAACAAGTTTAATTGATTTTATTGGGTGATTTATCTAGCCTGATAAACAGTGATGTACGCTAAGCAAATGTACGAGAAATACCAGCTTTTGTTTTTATTAATCACTTCCGTTTGTCTGTTGTCCCGAGACAAAAACTATTGTTTCAAAGAGATCTTAGATTTGGCAGAGACGTGAACAACCAAACTCTGAGGAAGGATTAACTTATGATTGTACAAATGGTTAACATTTTTGTTTAGATCGGCGTTGCTTCCGGTCGTCACAGAAAGTACTTCAAAAATTGATTTTTTTTTCATTCTCGTTGTTTTACATGTAAGTAACGTCTGGATATATCATTCACAATAATTATCATATCCACTTCTTTTTCTATGTGAGAGAAGCAATGTCTTATAGTTAAATTGATACATGTATATCAAAACGGAAGACCTTTTTGTTGCTTTTGCAACAAGTGTCTAGTTTTTAAATATCATTTTTCACAAAACTCGTTAAGGAGGCCGGATGGTCAACTGATTGCTCATCAGATCAACTTTAACCTTTAAATATGTTATTTAGGGCAAAAAATTATTATTTAGTAAAGAAAAAATCCAGTCTTAAAAAAGTCTTAGCTTTAAAATTTTAATACTGTATACAGGGTTATTTTTGCCTCATATATTTTTTACCCTTCTACACTTGCAAAATGATTCGCCCAGCCTTGAATTGGCCCAGACACAGTTGTGTTTAAAGAAAAATAATTAAAAGCATTGAAATCCGCCCGGTCTCAAATTCGCCCTCGGACAATGATGGTGAAAGGGGCGAAATAAAAACGCGGGTGAATATTTCCCTGTATAAAAACTGGGGCGAATATTTCCCTGTATAAAAATGGGGGCGAATATTTCCCTGTGTACAATATTTTCTTACATTTTTGGACAGAGCTCTTCTTTTCACAGAAATTATTAAACTATTAAAATGTCAACAACTAAACTATTGAAATGTAAACAACTAAACTACTGAAATGTCAACAACTAAACTATTAAAATGTCAACAACTAAACTATCAAAATGTCAACAACTAAACTATCAAAATGTCAACAACTAAACTATTGAAATGTCAACAACTAAACTATTGAAATGTCAAGAACTAAACTATTAAAATGTCAACGACTAAACTATTAAAATGTCAATGACTAAACTATTAAAATATCAATGACTAAACTATTTAAATATTAAAATGTCAACAACTAAACTATTAAAATGTCAACAACTAAACTATTAAAATGTCAACAACTAAACTATTAAAATGTCAACAACCATCTAGACCTCTTAATGCAGCTTTTTAATCACAAGGAATTTTAATGCATTTTTGTTCCTGATTAATTTGACAGTTTCATGAAACAACTAAATGAGTGCAGTTTTGAGTAGATATTTGTGGAGCATGGGGGTGGGGGGGGATGAGGTGGTGTTACCTTGAGAGTGGCCCTCAAACGTCCGTACTGTACACCGACCGCTCAGCCAGTTATTTCGAAGCCGAAACCGCTCAGCGAACACTTTCTTCCACTAAAAATAGAAAAATTATGACAAATTTCAAATCGTTACAGGTACAAATTTATGGGGCCTTTTTAAAAAAAATAATGTTCATTTTAAATTCTTTAGCCTAATTACTTAAGTCTTGAAATTTTCTATAAGAGTGTGAATTTGCTCAATTTAAGCAACTGTTAATCAATATTCTGTGTAATAGTTAAAAGCAATGCAAACAGCATTTTGATTGATATTGTAATACCATGTTAATAACACTCCAGGAATAAAATAATAAAGATGAAATGAAAGCACGAAAAATTAATTTCACAGAGTGAGGAACATTTCAGTCAAATTTCTGGAAGAAAAAATGTCTGTCCTAGAGGGAATTGAGCAAGCTTATTACCAACAATTTACCATGATTCCGAAGATAACTCACAAAATTAACATTGTGAGCAATGGTTAAATTATTCCTACGAGAGTCTCAAACATTGATCCAGTAAAGTCAAAGCATATTTAGAGGGGAAATTCAGCCATCACAATGCTTGTGGGCTTAATTTCAACTTCTTAAGCCTTTCTGAGAAATGGAAAATACAAGCTTCGATCCTTGTATTACACAGGTGTCCCCAGCAACATCTTTTTTTAAATGTTATACATGTAATAGATATTGCATGCAATGGAGGTAAGAATGGAAATTGCCACCAATACAAAATTATGATTTTCTAAAGTTCCAATTTTTCGATATTATCACATACAAGATGCAGTATTTTTCACACAGTACCCGGGATACTGTTGGAAATTTTATAAAATGCAAACCCTTTCTCAAATATTGTATGTCAACTGGTTTATTTAACCAGTAATGAATTTGCTTTGTTTTTAATGCTGAAGAACTACAAGTATTGTGAGCCATGTGTGCATAATCTGTGCAGTCGCGGTTTTTTTTCCTATTGCTAGATTAAGCATCCTTACAATTGGTAAAGGACAATGTTCGGTATAGTCAAATATCTGCCCCCGATTTCAACCAATTTTTAATTAGTATCATATAAAAATAAAAATCACAAATCATTGTATAGAGGATGCCATTAACTTTAATCTTGATTTTAGTCATCATTGCTCATTCGCTGTTTATCTATGACGTCACCTAAATGACGTAATTCCCGCAAATGTGCAAACAAATGAAAATATTCTCATTTTTGTTCTATATTTTGCATTCGAAAGTATAGAGCGCAGGTCTGCTCAAGTGCGATTTTAACATATATTTTTCTTCAGATAGTAATACACATTATACTAATAAATGGTACTTTAGCAAGCCTGCGCTCGATGTTTCCCAGTCGAAAAACCATCAGAAAACACCCATATTTAACCACAAAACATCAATTTATCAAAATAATGCAATCTTCATGACGTCATTTCTACATTATGACGTCACTGTGGTGATAACCTTTTACACCTTTATTTCCAATATGATTTTAACTATCTCTCACCTTATTTTTAAAGCTCTTTCTAAAACTTCGATTTTGGGGGCAAAAAATGCATTAAACCGCACATAGTCCTTTTTCACAATTCAGAAGAAAATGCCTCTGAGTTATCGGATTCAGCTAATTTCATGAAAGTAATATAAATGTATTAAAATCATTTTGAAGAATCCTCTTACTGCGGCTTTCATCAATATTTTGTGCGCATTTATTTCTGTGGATTTTTTCAAAAATGCACTGTTTCCAAGATAAGTTAACTCTGAGACATAGACTCTACTAACATAAATCACGTTAATTGTAACGTTGTGAGATTTCTTACTGTAGTAAATATTTGAGTTTGTTAATCAGCTCAACAAAATCCACTAAAATTGTTGCAAATATTGATGACACTACGGTATCTGTCAAATTCAGAGGTTCACTTTACAACTTCCAATTTACCAATCCGAGGAGACACTGAACTCTACCTAGCTCGCACTTCTATCTTGTTCTCTGAAGCCACATTGTCACAATAATCAATGTTTAAATATTCCAGGTGCCAAATGAAGTTCTTCCAGATTAGATATGACAGGTATTTGGTTTACTAAGACAGTAAAATTACCAGAATTTATGGTTGTAAAATGTACCATTTACACCAAAAAATACATTTTTAAACAAATAATAAAACACTCCTTACACATGAATAATGTACTCTTTAACTGATGACCATGAGCATGAATTATTCTCACAACCTTTTGGGGTTTTTTTCTACAAAACTATCTCCAATATTCCATTGACAACTGCTGTCATTCAAAATCATGTGACAGAAATAAAATTTCAAAGTTTGAGTTGATATGATATAAATTCTGAATTCCGGAACATCTTTGATACACAATCACAAACTCATTGCAGTAAAAAGATTCAAACTTTTAGTACATGCTCAACTTCTATTCTTTTATTTAACTGTGTTAAAAAGAAAGAAATGACCAAGATGATGAGAATGCCCTGTGAGTGTCTCATTAAAAAATACCCAGTTTACCATTCTAGATACGTAAAATGAAAACATAAAATTAGAATTTTTTTTTAGCTCAAATCATGTCTTAGTCCCATTAAAAAATGTTGTGGAAAATAGCATAAGACAGACCTACTTCATACAAACTGCCATAAGACCGACCTACTTCATACAAACTGCCACACAATAAGTCAGCTGACTTCTCTGCTTCATCTATTACCAGTATTTCTATTTCTCAAGAAGAAGATTTTCATTTTTCAATTATAAATGTATGAGAATGCTAGGGGTAATACATCCCTACATTGTGTTTGAAAAGGCAGAAAAGCCAACAGTTCTACATACTGTTGCTGTTTATTTTTCATTTGTCCTTGTTCTAAAATTGGTGAGATTTGAAGAATCAAAAGATGTTTAAAGATTTCTTTCAAATATAAATTAAACCTTGAACTACTTCTGTTTCTGTAGCTGACTGAATTTATCTCTCCTAAATTCCAAATTCAAAAAAAAAACCGAAATTGCAAAACAGGCACAGAAATTCATTTTTGATTTAAGCATTGCACGATTTCCTCTATTACAAGCTTTAATAATTGTTGGTTGCTAGCATTCATTAGCTATTGAAAGGATAAATTCACAACAGACTGAATTGATGCGCAGTAGAACCAGATCATCAAAGAAGCTTAAAATGATTAAAGCATTATTGCTCCATAAAACGCTCAACTAACCATGATGCTGCCCCCAGTCATGTGACTGATGACTTGTTTGTGCTCTGCTGCCTTGGAGAGCCTCCACTTTTGTTGACAGCAGAACTTCCTCCAGAGTGATGGGTCCTCTGTGATGTAACGCCACACCCAGCAAACCTGAGCCGCTCGACACAGACTCACTGTAAACAATGGACATGAGTCAGAGTTATTTTATTTAAAGACACTGAGCTATAGATAAATGACACACAGACACAGACTCAGAGGTCTGTCACATGAGGATAACTAAAAAAAATCACAGACTCAGAGTTATCTCAAACAACAGACAAAAAATAATAGACTAAAAAATACCTATAAAACACAGACTCATAGAATCTCAAAAAGATGCACAAAGCCTCAGATATATTATATAACACAAGGACTCAAAGATACCACAAATAACAGATACAACTCAAATATATCTCATATGAGAACATAGGTTCAGCAATATTCTCAGATAAGGACTAAGAGGCATCTCAAATAACATACACAGACTCAGAGAGATCTCAAAAGAACTACATGAATGTAGACATACTTAGAAATGTCTCAAAAGAAACACAGACTGTACACTAAGAATATCCTAAATGACATGAATATATGTAAACAAACCAAAATATATCTCAAATGACATGCGCAAATGTAGATAGATCCAGAAATATCTCAAATGACATTCAATTATGTAAAAAGATCCAGAAAAATATCTCAAATAACATGCAGATATGTATGTAGGTCAAGAAAAACATTTCAAATGACATGCAGATATCTAGAAAGACCCAGATAAATATCTCAAATATTATACAGATATCTAGATAGTCCCAGATAAATATCTCAAATGACATGCAGATATCTAGAAAGACCCAGATAAATATCTCAAATGTTATGCAGATATCTAGATAGACCTATAGAAACATCTAACATGACATGCAGATATCTAGATAGCCCCAGATAAATATCTCAAATGACATGCAGATATCTAGATAGCCCCAGATAAATATCTCAAATGACATACAGATATCTAGAAAGACCCAGAGAAATATCTCAAATGACATACAGATATCTAGAACGACCCAGAGAAATATCTCAAATGACATACAGGTATCTAGAAAGACCCAGAGAAATATATCAAATGACATACAGATATCTAGATAGACCTAGAGAAACATCTAACATGACATACAAATATCTAAATAGACCTAGAGAAACATCTAACATGACAAACAGATATCTAGATGGACCAAGAGAAACATCTAACATGATATACAGATATCTAGATAGACCTAGAGAAATATCTAACATGACTTACAGGTATCTAGATAGACCTAGAGAAATATCTAACATGATATACAGATATCTAAATAGACCTAGAGAAACATCTAACATGACATACAGGTATCTAGATAGACCTAGAGAAATATCTCAAACAACATACAGGTATCTAGATAGACCTAGAGAAACATCTAACATGACTTACAGGTATCTAGATAGACCTAGAGAAATATCTCAAATGACATACAGGTATCTAGATAGACCTAGAGAAACATCTAACATGACATACAGGTATCTATATAGACCTAGAGAAACATGACATACAGATATCTAGATAGACCTAGAGAAACATGACATACAGATATCTAGATAGACCTAGAGAAACATGACATACAGATATCTAGATAGATCTATAGATCATGACATACAGATATCTAGATAGACCTAGAGAAAAATCTAACATGTCATACAGATATCTAGATAGACCTAAAGAAACATCTAACATGACATACAGATAAGCAGGTAGACCCAGAAATATCAAACACAACAGAGACAGAGTAAGATTTATCTTAAATGACAGGTGTACACCAAAAATATCACAAACATAGGGCAAAGATATACTCAGATATCTCAAAAGGTAGACAGAATAGGATATATCTCTAAGTTCACAGATTCAGAGCTATCTTAGATGACATATAGATAGACACTCTGAAGTCTCAAATTACATAATTTAACAGTCTCAGAGATGTCTTGTATGTCATAAATTTAGAGCCATCTCAACAAATGACTGATGTAGAAAGACTCATATATCTCAAATGAAATAATCATACAAAAGAAGGATAATAATACCCTCTTTATAAGTTCTGAGGGAAATGAATGAACAGGTAAATCCTAAGTTATACCTATCTATCATTAATATGATGTATTTTGTTTTAGCATGGATGACTCACCTGGGTCCAAGTAAGACATTATCCTGGTTGCTATAGTAGCGGGCAGCCAGGTGATGATGTCCTGACAGTTGGGGGGACATCCCTTGTGGAGCTGGGAGGACACTCGCACCGACAGAAGGTGATTCTGGGGGAGGTCACAGTCCTTCTGTACAAAGTCATTGACAAGGTCATTTATTCTGGCTCAAGGCCAACGGAAATACATACACTCTCAATAATGACAATATTCAAGGTCATTCATTTTCTTACATATATGTTTTGGAGATCTAGAAATTCTATTAGCGTTTTAGTCAATGCATATGTAGTTAAAGGGAAGACATAATTCAGTTTTATCTTGTATTTAACGAGGCCAAGTACAGTTCAAGTATGCACGCTTTTGCGCAGCGTTTTATTTGCATTGTGACGTCACCTTTTTGCTTGATTGACGCCATGGCCTTCTGGTTTTAACATATCAGTAGAAATTCATGAAAAATTTTAATCAAAAAATCTAGGGCAGAAAAAATTAGACTCTGCCTAGTTAAATTGGAACCAAACATCTTGAAAGCAAAATCAATACTAAGCACATTTTTAACAATGGTAATTCCTTGTACATGGTAATTTAATTTTCAGCTCTTTAGTGAAGAAAGTAAGACAAGTTTTTGTTTAAAATGACATTATATTTACCAATTTCAAAGATAACGTTAGTTGAACCTATATATCTGATGTTAGTACTCTGAGATACTGTGACATTCCTTGTACATGTTGTATGATATCAACAATTTTTTCCAGCCAATAAAATACTGTATTAAGGGTTATTTTCGTCCTGTGTGATTTTCGCCCTTCTACACTTGTAATTCACAGCTGACAACAAGGTGCGAAAATAAAACAGGGGGCGAATTTTCCCCTGTATACAGTAGCACAAAGAAGAATTACGTTATATTTCATATCACTGATTTTTTTTTACCAAAAATGTTCCAACATAATTAACTGATTTTTTTTTTTTACCAAAAATGTTCCAACATTTGTTACACACTTCAAACTGCCTATCCTCTTTGTGATACAGAATCAGCTGCCATTACATTAGCTCATTTATGAAATATTCATTGGCTATTTATTCTGCGGTCAGTTTACAAAGATTATAAAAAAGGAGCACAGAACAAAAGTTAAGATTGTTAAGCGGACCCCTGGGGAACCAAACTATCGGATCAATCATGAATTCAATACATCAGACCAGCATTCACTTGACAACTTTCATTCATAATCTACCCACTGCTTGTAATAACATATGCTGTAAATAATTCATTATTATTTAAAAAAAAACCCAACAAAACCCACGTCATTCATTCATTCCAATGGCAGAAATAGGTCAATGGATTTAAGCATGATATAACAATGGAAATAACATCATCTGCCCAACATTGTATTGTTGTGGTGAGATTTATAATTCAAGATTACATGTAACATATTGTACTCACCCGGTTTTTGAACTTACCAGGAGTCTATTGATCAGGGTATTTTTCTGGATGTCGTTGAATTCATTGAACCAGCGTAGAATTGTCTGAATACAAAAATAAATCAAAACTCCCAGATTTATAGCATTTTTGAACTTACTGTTTTTCCCCATGAATTTCTATTTCAGCATTGAAAAATAACTAAATCAGCTTTAAGCTCTTTGAGTGTGTGAGAACAATACAACCCAAAACTACTTGTTATATATGTATTATATAAATAGTGCCTGTTTGGGAGGGTAACAGTTGAAATTGACACCCCTGAGAAAAATATTGTCAGCCAACGCGAAGCAGAGGTCAATAATTCGGATTTTGAGGGGTGTCAATTTAAGCTGTTACCCTCCCAAACAGGCACTATTTATTTTATTATACTGAATGTCTTAGTTTTAAAGAAAATATAACTGACTTCTTTGGGAATGATGTGAATTTTACGGCAAACCATAAACACATAATTTATGCGAATATGACAGTTTGTTGAATTACCCATTGTGTATTGCTAACGCTGAGGGTAATAGAAAGGATCGTAAACTGTATCTAACCCAATCAGATTTCACATGAAAGTATAAAAACACAGTAAAATGTTTCAGAGCTAAGTCACTGAACAGAAAAAGATACGTAAATACAACGTAAATACAACAAAGTTAATGTTAAACATAAGAAATGAAGACTTTAAATATAAATTTAGGCCCTGTTAAAGTTGTGTAGAAAATACGACTCCAAACATTAAGGAAAACTTACCGCAAGTTTCTCTTTGAATACTGTAGGTTTGATGCCATCCTTGGTGCGGGATGCAATATTCTTTATGACATCATTCTTGCTGACTTCCTTTGGCTTCAACACCGACGTGAGGCTATTCAGATCACAGCTCGGTAGATGGCTTTTCTGTGGCTGTACGATGTCCGGTTTGTTTGGCCATTGTGGAATACCGTGTTCCTCATCGCTCTCGCTGGAATAGTCGCTCCGCCGATACTTGTAACGATTTTTGACACACTGAGAAAAGTGTCCCCAAGAGTTCACAACACAAGTTGGCTGATATGAAACATCAGGGTCTGAGCTTGAGCATTTGTTATTTTTGTTGGATAATTTCCCCTCGTCATCTTCCATTGCCTCTTGACTAAAGGGAGATTCACTTCGATAACAATCCGAGGATGAAAACTGGAAATTACGGACATCATACCGCGAGACATGTCCCTTAGAATCTTTCTGGCACAGGTATTTCTCCCCCGGGATCGAGGAATTCTGCCGGGTACACGACCTTCGTTTAATTCTGTCCGGGGAGGCGCCATTCACGCACGACACCTGTGATGCATCCTGGGAATACTCTGCATCATCAGGCGGGCAACACTTACAAACTCCGTTGGTCATTTCAGCGTTTGGACATCCGTCTGTGGGGATCCCCTCCTCCACAGATGTACAGCTGAAGTATGCGTCGTCCGAGGACTCTTGCTCTGTAACGCTCTGAATGAAATACTGGCTGCTAGCACCACCAGACATACTGTCCACTGATGTCTTAAATAGTCTCAACAGGATGTGAAGCGACAAACACTGCTCACTCCTGTCTATGTGTTAGTTGTTTAACCTTAGTACTTGACACAAATCTCCAATCCACACAGAAGGCAGACTTAGAATGAATTTATTAAATATTTCTGAAAACAAATTAACTCTTTGAACTTTATATTTAAAAAAATGCAACACTTTTTAAAATGTTCCGACACTACAGCTTTACTCTTTAATCCAGCACAATATTAAGATGTTTCGTAAGAAGACAGAAATTGCTCATTTACACATCTCTGATAATTGGCTCATCAAATCCCACTGAACATTTTCTTCTGACATCCTCAGTATCATTATCCCAGGCACTGTCATTTCTTGGTCACCCCACAGATCAAGGCACTGACTTCTCTCATATCCTCAACATCACCAACAAGCCTCAACATTTCTATGGTGTTCTCTGCTTTTATGGCTGATTTTTGTCATCATTCCCAAATCCATTTGAAGCTCCTTCCAACAAAGTGATTCTAACAGCTGTAAAATTACTTATGCCATTTGCTGCGAGACTGTCTTTTGTTTTTGTCATTGGAAATCCATCGTCTCCCGTTCCCCTGGGTCAATCACCAGCTATCTGAAGACAAAACATTATAAAGCACATCAAGTCGACAGTATTTCAATTACATGATAAGACTTCTAATTTACAATTCCTGAAATCTACTGTTACTACATATATAAGCCTACTACAACAACCAGTTTTAGACTTGAGCATAGTAAGATAATTTACCTGTAAAATAAAAATGATACACATAATATTTTGGGAGGGTGAGGAAGGGGTATATCACAGACATTCAACCCACTAAATTTGAAGGCATTGTTGTCTCCCTAAAGATATTGTCTGTTCCTCATACTCTGTACATAAATCAAAATCAAAAGCAATTTTGTTTTAGTGTCAAGGTCTTATACAAAGAAGCAGCACTTAAGCTTATCACAGTCACACAACACAAAAGCCAAATTCTGAAATACACTGGTAATGAGTTCATTCTTATGGAGAAGCTGTATACTCTGTTTTTTGGTGCAGTAAGTTAGTCAGTAGCACAAAGAACCCCAGATCCCATGGCCATGAAACTTAATCCACAAGCTCACTCATCATCTCAGTCTCCTTATTAGTCCCTACTGGTTTTCACCGGAGGGGACTATAGCTTTCCTCTGCTTCCGTCAGTCTGTCCATCTGTCTGTCCAACTTCAGTTTTCCACACTTTTTTTCTTTATGCATTTGAGGAATAATATGAAATTTCCTGAACAGCTTCAAAATGTCAAATTACAGATCAAGTTTACACTTTTGTAGCGTATGGTTGACATATTTTCGAGAAAATTAATTTTTTATATTCAAATTTTTTAATGTTCGGGTTCGATATTCTGCATAACAGTGCATTGTTTTCACAATTTCCACAAGGTTGTATGGGGATTTACTCTGGGTTGTATTCCATACACCCTGAGGCCATGGGCCGAAGGCTGTATGGAATACTATCCAGGGTAAATCTCTGAACACCCTTGATTGACCTTGATAACAAATAATGCATGACAATAAGTAATGTTCTTTTTTAGTGAAAGTTGTTATTTGCCAAAAAAAGCTAAGGAAAAATATTACAACACCAAATGTAATTTACTTACAATACAATACCAGTACTATTACTTTAAGTCGAAAAGTGTGACTAAGATCAAAATTAAGATCCTCTGAGTTTCATGGTCTGGGGCCTGAAGTACATCTCTACTAGGTTATTTCTCAGTTAGCCTGAAGAAGACCACAATACCTATGTCATAACTACTTATATTACACACCGATATCACACCCACATTTCCGACGGCTTCACTTCAGTTCCCGAAATAAGAGACTGTCAGCTGACGGTCATATCAAGTTCACATTTCAGGCTGGAAATTCAACTTTTTTAAATCGAAGCATATATTGTTGCAACACATTTTTCTTCAGTAACAATAATCTCTTGATGAAAACTCCCCTAAATAAATGTATCCCAAGGAATCTGAAAATTTTGAACACTCTAAAGAATGGGACCATATGAGTTTGCTTTCCTCCCTGGGCTGCTGAAGGTACAAACAGGTGTGGAACCGTGTTCACAGGTGGACGACTCCACATGCATACAAGTGTAACTTTATCTAATAAAAAAAAATCCACATATGTACACTGGTAACATATCCTGTGTAAAAAAAAAAATAAATCTCCACACGCAAGCAAATGTAATCCATCAAGGACAAGCTTTAGTATATAAAGGTGAAATGGTCGGGAATCGGATCTTGAAATGAATGCTGATTAACTCTGTAACCTAAGACATGAATTGATGTTTACCTGAATGATGTACCGTCTCCATCCGCTGCAGACAAAACTCTATATACAATTGATACCTAACTTAGGTGTTACATAGGCTCTAATAGATCTCCTGTAACATCAACTAATTTTCTACAGAGCTTTCAGTCTCAGGTTTCAATCCTGATACATTTATCATTACTGTATAGTTCTGAACACTCAGATTACGTTTAATTGTTTTTACTGTACTCGTAAAAAGCTCAAGGTAGTGAAATTCATGTAATAACTGACTTGCAGCTTGATTAATAGATAAGTTGGGACAAAGGAGCTCCTTTAACAAAAGAGATTTTCATTTATAGTTTGTGATAATGCTAAAAACTTTTGACTGGAAGCTGTAGTCAGAACTGGGTCATTTAACTGGGTCAATCAGCAGGAATAAGACCCTTCCAGAGGAAGGACTGGAGTCTCAGGGACTGGATATAGTTAACAGGCCGAGAAATGTGTGTCTGTGGGTCAGCTCTGTCAAACGCAGAATTTGGGTGACAACTTTTTATAATCGTCCACTCCAAAACGGAAAGAACCAGTTCATGCATGGAGATCTCCTTGAATTCTTGCGATTCTTTCTGAGCCAGGGTTTTCAAAAGTCAGCGTGATGCAATAGAAATATCAAGTCATATGGTAGACACTATGAATGCTTCATCAGATATGTTTACCTATCAGAAACACTTTTTAATAGTACATGTTATTTCAAGTCTAAATATAGAGATTTCATAAGCAAAACTTTTGGTATGATCAATTAAGGTATAAAGACAACTGACTTTCCTTGATCCACTCTAACGTTACACTGTACAGGTGGAATCCAAAATCTTCTCACCTTAGATTTACATGACACATTTCCTGGAAGAGTTTGATGATTTCTGTCAAGCAATTTGATGCCCCAACAACACCCAGATGAATGGGTGTCACTCAGTAGCTTCAGCCAGAACTTGTAGGATTAGATTTCGGAATATTGTAATTAGTCACACGTTAGCCTGTCAAGGAATATCTTACGCATTGAACCCCCCCCCCCCTCCTTTCAATTAATGTTTAATTGATAATTTTTCTAATAATTGTTTTTTCTAATATTGTAAACTTGTGTGACGGTCAGACCGGTTTGAATACCGGCGCCAGATAGCTCAGTTGGTAGAGCACCTGACTAGAGATTCAGGGGGCCCGGGTTCGAACCACGGTTTGGTCCGTCATTATTTCTCCCATCCCGTTACATTTGGTGCTTTGACTAACCCCAGGAACTGACAGGTTAACTCCTACCAGGGGAAGAGCCTATGGTGATCTTCGAGGGCAAAGATCATTTCAGGGGGGAGGAATATGACGGTCAGACCGGTTCGAATCCCGGTCTGGTGCGTCATTATTTCTCTCATTCCATTACACTTGTAAGCCCTCTGGGCCAAAAATTGGAAATGTAACGTGGTGAAAAGTCATGACTCACCCGGAACTTGAACCCAGGCCCTGAGGGCCTCTGGCGTACCGTGCCAGCGCTCTAACCACTGAGCTACCGAGACCCGATATATTTACTGACAGTCACACATCTGTTAAGCCAGTGACAGAAATAAAATTGAAATTTCAAAAAATAAATAATATGTGACATCCCCTTGACTACTTCAGTGTTGGCATGATGTTAAAAAATTTCCAGCATAAAGAAGGAACGATTCAGTGCATGATATATAATTTTCATTGTAGCAGATTTAAGTACATTAGAAACATCTACCAGTGACTCTCGATGGCTCGAAATCCATGGAACTGAAGAAAAACATGAGGGATCAAGAGTTCCATTATTTCAAGACTTATTTGAAATATTTCAGGATGAGCGACAGGTTTTAAATTATTGGATTAAAAATCTGTAAGAACATGTTTAGCATAAATACCATGATGCTGAAATTAATTATTTTATGCATTTCATATAACATTAAGCTTTGACTTTGGCTAAAAATAATCGTCTGTCTCATAATTACTCTCCAAATTATCTTAGACAGTTGGTGATAATTATAGATAAGATAATGATAGTGTCTATCATCAAACAATTACCACCTTACAGGACAAGTTACATGGGTCACATGTCTTACTAATGACCAAGGTCTAAATTGTTAAATCATAAACAAATGATAATGAATATTAACGGGATTTACTGTTTCAGTGAGAAATTTTATCTCACACCCTTCCATAATTAGGTAAATTCTTGATCAATCGTATCAATAAATACAAATATTATGAACCAGTACTAGTATTAAAAAAAATATCTACAAAAGAATTTCTTTCTGCATGCTCTTAATGAACAAGAAGTGCTGGAACACATGTCACCCGCGAGCCATTGCAAAGACTCATTTCATCATTGCCAACAAGGCATTGAGGTTATCATACAAAACTGGAATTTTTGTATCTCCAATTTGTTATACTATACAAATATATATTAAAACTGCAAATACCCTTTATTTCTGGATCAAACTTCAAGATATTGTATTAGTTTTAAGCTGCAATCTTCATTGCTGGGAAAACGCCTTAACACATCAGTTTCAGATAGAGGTGACACAGAACCACTCAGTGATAATACGACTTCACTGTTAACTGACTGGGTCTCAACAATAATATCTAACAAAACACCATTGGGTATATAAATAAAGTAAGAAAAAAACCCATGTCAACGGCACCCTGACATTGTGCACAAATGCCCTAATAAATGATTGCGTCTTAATTTGTAAATTTGTATTGATTATTATTAAAGTGATCATTTTAAAAATATGCTTCTCCAAGCCTGCAAATAATTTTCCTGAGTGAAATATACTTGAAAATGAGCAAGTTTAAGTTTTTAACCTGAATTTAAAAAGTGGTTGGAAGAACCATAAACATCCATTATTGATTATTTCATTTTTAAATCCTGAGCTCTTGACTTGTGTTTTAAGTCAAAACAGAGTCGCTTGAGAAAACCAAAATATCAAGAAGAGTAAGGAATTTTATTCTACAGCAGGACAGTTGGGTTTTGAATATGCACCCCTATTATAAACTGCACATTAATTATATGTTTTAATCATAATGATACCAAATAGTCAGGGTAAATACCCAATAACTAGTATTAGTACCGGTAGTTTATGAAATCCACATATCCATGGTTTAGTTTGACTATACCAAAAATTATTTTCATATCGTTTTATATATAGTAAACTAAAAAAATATCAAACCATTTAACACGTTTAAGAGATATGAACAGGCATACCTGTATCAATATAGCTTAAAAATAAAAAAAATCCAACACTTGAGTCTCTTCCATTAGTCCTGGTCCGAGTCTGACTTTATTTAAATAATCAAGAACAGTCTTTGTGACAAACACATAGAATGTTTCAACTTTTTCTTTGCTGCAATTTAAAAATAACCTTCTTAGTATAAGTGAGGTGTAGATGTGAAAGTGAAACTGGCAGGCTATGCATTATTCTCAGGAGTGTCATTAATCATGACAATTTCATTTCATTAAGTGTCTTATGTTATTCAAACAATATTGGTTAAATCATCAGAAATAATTAAGTTTACAAATCAATAAGAAAGACACACACACCTTAAATGTTTTATGAAAAGCTCTAAATATTTCATATCACTTGGTAAACCCAAAACAAACTTCATTCAATGCTGGAGGTTTTAAAATGCTTTTATATTGATTCCCCATAAGGTCTCAATGATCCCCGCTGATTTAAATCTAATGGAAACATTCACATTGAAAAAAGTTTATATTTCAATACAATTATCATATACTGTATATCCGGTAATTTTCCTAGTGATCTAATTTTCACTTTTCTCGTGCTCTCTATTAAATCACAAATAATTGAATATGCTAAAATCATATCCTGCATCATTTTCTATTGGAAACTTTTGAAATTGCAAAAAAATGACTGATGCAAATTAAAAATGTTAGGGTGATTTCACCATGCATCGGACACCTTTGGAATTTTCCCTTTGTTCACGCATCAAATATCGTCCAAATATAATTAAAACTTGTTTTAAAAGTTACAGGTTTTCACGTTGCTTAATTATTGGAGAAAAAATTGTGAAATTGTTAAAAATGTAGAAAATAAAGCAAATTAATGAAGTGTTGAACTATTTCACCATGGATCGGACAATATTTACCGAGCATCGGACAGCTATAGCAGTACAGTGGAGATTAAAAATAACAATATTTTCTGGGTTTAATGCAAAAATACAAAGGTTCGGAAAAATTATTTATTCAACTGCTATTCAGATTTCTTTTAATGAAAATCCTCAAATCCACATATAGGAATTTAGACTAGTGCTTCTGTTTAAAAGAATATTTATTGTGAGGGGTTCTTTATCGTGCCAGCTCCTGTAGGAACTTTGGACTAAAAAGGCTGTGTCCGTAAAACTCGGTTTTTAAGTGGTTTGAGGAAAACGTTTGCATCAATAATTTTCTTAATTTTTATTTTACTTCACATTTAAAGTATAACACAAGGAATGGGCACATAATCTCCATATTATTAGAAGAAATCATGCGGTGAAAAATGTCCGATGCATGGTTAATTTGCGTCCGATCCATGGTGAAATGAACATATGGTGCAATAATGACCTTGACATGAATTGTTCAAATTTCTTTGACTTATTTTAATCAAATTTTGTTTCAAAACTTACTTCTTTCTAATTATTTTAAGCAGAGAGTGCATTTTCACTAATTCACAATCAAACGCACAACATTCAAATAATGCTTTAGTGTAAAATCTTCGTAACTAAATTTTCAATAATGGCGTATTTGATGTCATTTTACGATGTCTATATTGCTATTTCTTTGACAATGTGACTGTCAAATTCTTAATAATGATAAAGTTCATTTGTTCTAATTTAGGAATATACGAAACAACACATGAACGCATGCACATTTATTTGTATATTTATAAACAAAGTTGTCCGATCCAAGGTATGTGTCCGATGCATGGTTAAATCACCCTATAGATTTTCCCCAATTTTCGCAAATTTTGTTACATGCGGAAAAAACCCCCAGACACATGGTATTACTCTTCTTTTAGTTGGGACAGGAAAGGAGCACTAAAACAGCTTATGTTAAAAACAGTCAAAACCCATTCATAAAATCCTTATCTTTTAAATTTTGCTCAGACAGTATCTTGTAGAAAATTTGTTCAAGATGTTTCAAGCACTTTCAAATGGAAAAAAGATAGTCCTACAAAAATTCTCTGTAAAAATTGTTTCAATTTATGTTCTATAGTCTGTCCCAGGATATTTATGCCGCACATTTTCTTAAATTGTTCTAAATCTATAAACATCTCTGGGTTCAAACGATGTTTATTCAATAGTATAACCCCCCTCCAGATTAACCCTTCAAAATGACTTTTGCTTTTCAGATTTCAATACACGGCTAAAAATAAAAAGATCTCTAAAGAGATGAAGGTATCCGAATAGTAACGTTGAAAAATTGTGCGAGGTATTTCAAGTGACTTCTGAATGGTGAAAAAATGTAAACATTCCCAATTATAAATGGCCCTAACTAAGACAGTGGTTTTTGTTGCTTTA
Source organism: Magallana angulata (assembly GCF_025612915.1). Taxonomy (NCBI): domain Eukaryota; kingdom Metazoa; phylum Mollusca; class Bivalvia; order Ostreida; family Ostreidae; genus Magallana; species Magallana angulata. Next base: position 1,707,001 of record NC_069118.1, read on the forward strand.
AATTTTTCCAAGTGAAAAATAATAATGTGTCAATGAAGATATCTTGGAAATGTTCCCTTTCATTGATTTCAATTGCAGCACTTCTTTCACAGGTATGCATATTTTTTTTTATTAAAAATCATCCTAATGCGCTGCATAAATATCTTGGGACAGACTATAGTCAATTTCTCTTTTGAAAAAAAATGAGGTGACATGTCTGGAAAAAAATTGGAAATCATCCCATCTACCCACATCAATTGTACTTTTTTGACAGGAATGTGTATTTTTGTTAAAAAAATTTCCAGTTTGACATGTCTTTCCTTTTTCCTACAAGGATTTTAAATGAATCTGAAATCTTTTATCCATTTGGGGTTCTTGGAACAAGTCTAAACGTTATCACACAGGTACACTTGTAGAAAGAATAATCTCACCGTGACCAGGCTACGCTCAGGTCTCAGTAAGAATTCGTCCCATATACTTGCAATGTAGCAGCCGCGAAGCATTTTTATGCATTACAAACCTTTTTGAACATGCATATGTAGTTAAGTCCACAAAATATCATTTTAATGAGTCGTACCAAGGCATTTGTTAAAATACGCGTTTGAATTTGCCTGCCATTTTGTTGGAAATCGCACTCGGAATGTCTCGGATTTTATCATTGACATGGCGATTATTAACAGCAAATTTTCAAGCGTGATGATAAAAGTGGTAATATGGGATTATAAAAGAGCAACATTGTAGGTATTTGAGACCAATCATATGAAAATTTAGGCGAGATACAGCGGATATAATTTTATTATTTGCTACGAAGCGAGTATATGGGACAAATTCTATCATTAGACTGGGTCCGTACGACATCTGTCATTTTAACGATAGAACATCCTATCTAGTACACTTGATACTGTTTGCAACTCAGAATCCCTATAGACTCCTAATTTTACCAGTGTCTTTTAGCCAGACAAAATATATTGGCATTTCAGATCAAGATTCTCATTGAAAAAATGCAAATTCGACATAAAGACAAAGGTATTGTTAAAAATCGAAATATAAGCAAAAAGGTATGAAACGGTAAATTAGAACAGACCATTGAGAAATTAATTATTGCTTGCTGATTACACGAAAACACTTACAAATTATCATAGACCAATTTTTGATAAGATACTAGACTATGTAAGTAGTATATTCGTAGTCTGGCGTTTAACGTCACAGCAATATCATTTTATTGTTTCGATATCTTTCTTAGCATGTACATGTACCAAATGCACACATTTAATCGCTGTCATGTACTTACCATTATTGACGGGCTTTAAATCCTTAATTGTTCATTGTTCACTTCTACAGTAGCTTCACCAACAAATAGAATTCTAATCAACTATAGATCCTCAAAAAATTGAGAAAAATCTCTTTATATACCATAGTTTCTCGACATGTCACATTCTGAAGAAAATTTATGTTGGAACTCTTTTGTTGTTGGAGATAAAAATAGGGTAGACGACATTGGTTAGTCAATTCGTACTATAATATTTCGACAATTTTAGAAGCTTTTACACCGACGAAAGTAATTAAAAAATCAAACCGTAGTCAGATTAATATATTTTTAAACATAAACAATAAAATTTATTTATACAACTTTTTAAAATTAAATGTTTGATGGTTACCTGTAAGTGTGGATTTAAAGGGGGGATCCCCCCCCCATTTTTTTAACTTATCACACTATATGCTTTAAAAACTTTCTGGATCCATGCATGCATATATATGCCAACAGCTTTTGTCTTGGTGATACTCAGATTAACAATATACAATTATGGACTTCATAGTAGGTCGATATGTGGTTATATGGGCCCATATATTGTCACGCGATATCAACCAAAGACTAAGTGATATCAACCAAGCTTATGTCTGAGGTTGATATCACTTGACATGGGTCCATATAACCATAAATTGACCTACAATGAAGTCCAAAATAGTTATGTTACATAATTAATCGCAGCACAGTTGTGGTTGTCAAGAAATTTGTTTAGCCAAAAAAGGTGAGGAATTGTATATTTATGAAGTAAAAATAAACTGCAATCCTTTAAATTATTTAATGCATCAATTATGAGTTCAAGCTACCTCTACTTCAATTATCATTACCATCATATGACATTATTTTCAACACCGTCAACAGTTTTGAAAAATTCTGAACACTGAATAAAATTGAGATGCTCATGCAGATGTTGCTGCACAGCTTACTGTGATGTCATCTGCCTTTTGATGACACACAAAGTGAACAGACAATAGGCTATCACAAATAGTTTTAAAAAACACAAAAATTAGAGATTAGAGATAAACAGATTATGATTGAAGAATATTTCTCATAATATTATATGTAATATTCTGTATCTAATAATTTCTCAATAGTAACTTGTTTTACATTATACATGTACATGCATGTACCTGTTTTTGTTGATACTGCCAAGTCGAGTGATATCATATTCCTCTGACAAGTTTGTGTCAAAATCGGAAAAGAACGAATATATCACATGATGTACTTTCAGACAATGAAAATGACAATTATTATTCTGTGATGGTCAGACTGGTTCGAATACCGGTGCCAGATAGCTCAGTTGGTAGAGCACCTGAATAGAGATTCAGGGGGCCAGGGTTCGAATCCCGGTCTGATCCGTCATTATTTCTCCCATCCCATTACAATTGTCTTATACAATATCCATACATTGTCTTTGGTACTTAACAACAGTGCAGTCCGCAAAGAAATTATGGAAAGTCCCCCGATATTTAATGTACCTTAAGAATCAAACACTCACTCTTTTAAAGATCAACTAGAAAAGAATTTAGATAAACAATAAAGTATCTTAATAAACACAAGTAAATATATTATCAAAAAGCACCAAAATATATACATATAAATAAAGCAAATTTAAAGTGAAAAAAAGTTTATAAATGAAGTTGAGCGCTGTTATATTAGTCATTGTTTTGTGTCAATGAATCAGCCACTGCAACCAGCACCTACACAGTTCATGTTTTCGTCAGTGACCAATGACTGATAGTCTAGTTCTCCGCCCTTTTTTACTGGTTTCAACCTCAAACCCTCAGTCTCCCTACCATCATCAGACGATTCGTAGGCCAGATTGTCCACCCCCATCACCTGGGGCTGAGTCATCTGCTTCAGCAAAACTCTTTCTTCCAAAGTCATTATAGGGTGACATTTATCATCCAAATTATTTTGGTAATCGCGTTCCTTTGACAAATCAGCCTCCGTCTGATCTGGAGTCCCAATCAGTGAGGCATACACATGAGTTGAGGTACTCTCCGATTGAAAACATGTATCATCTGAGGATGCCAAAGGTCTTCCATGAGATTTACTTTTGTATAACATAATTGAAGGAGTCGAAAATTCAAAATGAGAATCGAGGCAACTTTTGGCTGTATGACAAACTGGGGCTGAGAACTGATGCTTATTGGGGTCTACAATGTATGGTTCCCGGCGATCGGGCCTCTGGAAAGCTGTCTCCTTGTTAGTTGGTTCATTCTTTTTATCTGGTACATTGTTTTCTGGTTCTTGCTCACAAATTGGTGCCTTGTCATTTGGATCGTTCAGATTTAGTTCCATGTTACCTGATGCTGTCTCACTGGGTTTTTCGTAATCTGGTGCTTGTTGATCCGGTCTCCAGTAATCTGTTGTTTTGTTATATGATTCTTGTTTATCCGATTCTTTATCTGGTTCCTTGACCTCTACTTCATCAGAACTATCATCCTCAGACTGCCACGCCTTTGCATGCTTGCACGGCCGTAGTGAGCCTCGGAATCGTCGCCCTGACTTCTTGTCCATGAGTGCCGAGTCTGAATTTGTGTACTCTGGTTTTTTGACGGTGGAGAGTCTCTGCTTCCTCCTGAGAGAGGCGGATGTAATGGTGATGACGGGAATTGTCGGTCGTTTATTGCTGGGCGGCTGGTCCTGGATGACATACACAGGTTTACCGTCGACCTTGCCAATTGAGGCCAAGGTCAAAGACTCGGCCGATTTCCGATTTAATTGCTCCATGCTCTGGATCTTGCTGTGGTCCAAAGTGGACTCAAAGTCCGGTAAGATGCTCAGGTAAGAAGACCTGGATTTGCGTGTACGCATCATAGGGATGGTAAGGAAGTTGCTCTTGGGGGATTTGGAGAAATGTGATTTGTTGATCTGTGTCTCCTGCAATTCAATAAAAAAAAGTTAAATAATAATTTTCACACAGCATAAATTAACATCAAATCTTTCTCTTCTACTGAAGTACTGTGTTATCATATCCCAGTATTAATCTGTGTGGATTTGTTTTCATTAACTACAGGCATGTACTTAAGATTCATGGACAAAATGCATTACACATATATTTCTGCCTTATCAAGTTCCTGATAATTACCTCCATGAAAACAGGGCTGTCTAAGGAACAATCAATGGATGGAAAGGAAGATCCCCGGACATACATGTCTAAAATATTAGGTGTGGAGAAAGATAAATTTCAAACTGAGAAAGAATGTTTTTCTTTATATTCTTAGTTGTTTACCTCTAAAGAAAGAAAATATTTTTCTTTCAATTAAAGTTGTTTATCATACTTTATAAGAGAGAGAATTTTCTCCTTAATATTCTTAGTTCTTTACTTTTAAAGAGAGAGAAGTCATCCCTATGTTTGAGTTGGCTCTTAACATTCTCGTAATCCCCCGATCCCCCGAAGTAAGAGAATGCTGAGATATTACTCATTTGATCCTCATCCATCGATGGCTTAGAAACCTAGAAATTAGGAAAAAATATCCCACAATATGGCATGCCTAAACAAATACTCTGTTAAAATTTCAAGCATCTGCGATAAATAGTTGCTGAGAAATCTTTGACGAAAATTTGTTTGAAAATTTTGGCTAAAAAAAAACAAAGTCATCATTTAACAGGAAGTTGACATCCGATTGGTACAAAAATTTATTGCACAATATGGCATGCCTAAACAAATAGTGTGTTAAAATTTCAAGCATCTGCGATAAAAAGTTGCTGAGAAATCTTTGACGAAAATTTGTTTGAAAATTTTGGCTAAAAATAAACAATGTCATCATTTAACAGGAAGTTGATGTCCGATTGGTACAAAAATTTATCCCACAATATGGCATCCCTAAACAAATAGTGTGTTAAAATTTCAAGCATCTGCAATTAAAAGTTGCTGAGAATAATGCGATAAAATTTTCGTTACAGACAGACAGACAGACGGACTGACAGACAGACACACAAGGGTAAAACAGTATACCCCCTTCTCCTTCAGAGCGGGGGTATAATTAAACATTCACCAAGATTTGGATGTTTCTGGATCTCTCGAGGTCCGGTTTGAACAGAGGGCGGTGCTTCTTCTGGAATCTCTGGGCCACCATCTCCGACGTGTCTGGATTATCACAGTACAAGGGAAGAGATCTCCTTTTACGCCTTCACAATGAGAACAAAACATGATTCAATGATTCAAGACATTTTTGATCAAGAAACATTTTGTCATGATTTGCTTAGACATGTATAAATATTTATAATATTGTAGATCATTTAATGGACATGACACTACAGATAAAGCCCTACTTACAGACAGATATACAAGGGTATCACACACAGGAGAGGGCCAGCTATGACAATCGCCGCAAACCAACGCGGGTCAAGGCTACTTGAGGAATCCTCTACAAAGATTGGAGTGGAGAAATATTCTTACTGGTATTTCTGCCATGACAACACTCGAGGGTGTATGAATTCCCAAAAGTTAATTATAGAATTGAGGTAAGTTTAATTGAAATTACCAGATCCATGGACAGGATGCAAGACCTGAGTGAAGCTGAGGGTGAACCCTCTGTACCCTGTTGAGCTCTTATCAGGTTCTGCTGGGACCCTGAACACGGACAGCCAGAACTTGTCTGTGGGGAGAAGGATCGCCTTGGGTAACCAAGTCCCACACACTGGGCCCAGCTTACTCTCTCTGTTACCTTTGTAGAAGATAAGGACTTCAGGACCATGAAATTATATACGCAGGTACAAGATAGACAATTGCTGCATCACCTGTATGTTTATGTACAAGCATGATCATTGAACATCTAATAAATGTTGCATAAGTCTATCACAGTATTTACCTTTTGTATCAAAGGTTCCAAGGATGAGGAACCCTTGCTTACAATGTCCGAAATCTGCTGGAGGAAGATCAAAATCGATGAACTTTAGACGCACTGAAGAGAGTTTGGGAAGGATTACCAGCCAATCACAATGTCGCCAGGATTGAAGTCCATCGTCAAAGGGTCTGTAGGTGATATTCCCCTTCATTGCAATCAAAGTACTATGGCAGTCTACATTGTAGATGAAAATAGTCATTAATATATACAAACAGATGCATACAGAGTCAATACTGTTAATTCATTACCAATTACTTTATATAACATTTGTAAATCTTAATCTTGCTACGGCCTAAAAAAAAAAGTTGTGTGTTTAGGGTAACCCTACCTAACCTACAAAAATGCCCCGATCCTACCATTTTTAGATGTCTGTTTTCATCCGTTTGTGATTTTTATATTTTTAAATATGACACAAACAAACACTCTTAGGATTCATGCATAAAAAAATATGATAAAATAAAAAAAATCCCTACCAACCTAACCTAATTTTTTCATCAGTGTTACCCTAAACACACCAATTTTTTTAATAGGCCTACCTGAAACTGATTCCCTTTGATTATCTAATGCACTGGTCAAATTATTGTCAGCAGAGGTGGGAGATGCACCAGCAAATGTTATTTCAACTTTCAAAAAAATCTGTAATATGGATAATACAGCATTTTTACTATTCAAGCAAAATACAGTACATATATAAAATTAATATTTAAGCTTTTTGTTTAAATTTCATCCAAAGCACAACCTTTTTTGTTCTCGTTAAAACTTTTGAATTATTACCAGGTATACTTCTATCCCAAGATATTTATAATTTGGACAATTTTTCATAAAAATACACATACTTGTAAAAGGAGTGCAACTGAAATTGATGAAAGGGAAAATTTCCAAGATATCTTCATTGACACATTAATATAATTTTTCACTCGGAAAAATTAACGGAAACGAAAACCGATTTCTTACGAAGATTTATAATGGGAATCGTTTAGATCTTTTCTCCATTCCATAGTCACTCAGAATACCTCACATAATTTTTCAACATTATCATCCAAATACCTTCATCTCCTTTGCAATGAAAAATCCCCTTATCCCTTTTTTTAACCATGTATTGAAATCTGACAAGCTAGAAGAGGCATTTTAAATGGGAAATCTTGGGATTTCTTTATACATGTAGCATTGAATGAACATCGTTTGAAACCAGAGGTGTTTATGGATACAGAACAATTTAAGAAAATGTGTGGCATATATATCTTGGGACAGACTATAAGTTAGAAAAAAAAACTATATGGGACATGCAGCTGCCAATAACACTATAAAAATACAAATGTAATATTGGAACAAAGACAGCTATTATAATTGGCAAACGGCCAACACATTAAGAAAATGTGTACTATTTAGCACAGCACTTAGATATTATGATCAATAAATTTCATAGTTTATAGGCCTATACGATATTCACATTCTATGCATTCAAGATATCTAATTTTGGATGAAATACAATTACCCCAAAGTCAACCTGTACTAAAAGTGCGAATATGTACTAGTTATTCTAATTTACCTGAAATACATTTATCATGAGCAAGACACAAAACCTTGAGAAAACTCTTTTCATCGTGTCGTTGAAATTTCGCGCCATCTGTCTGCGGAATCTGTCAACTCCTCCAACAAATAATTCGAAACCAATTTAAATTTTCAACATAATGAAAGTTTTGGTCTCCGATATAAATAAAGAAAATATATCAAAAAAAGGGTACTATATAACCCATTACAAATAAACTTAATACTCAAAGTATTTTGGTTTAAATAAAAGAATATTCTATGAGCGACCTATGGAAGTTTAAAAACCGGAAGTTTCTTTACTGTCAGGTGATTTCATATTACTAGAGGATGGAGAGACAACTTGAAAAGCATCTCGAGGAAACGTAAGCTTACTATCGATTTATCAAAAGCAAAATTCTTCTATAGAATTGTAACAGAGACACTTATTGCCTCTGCTGGGGTTTGAACCCGGGTCCTCTGGCACGCCTGTCCAGCACTCTTGCTATACCGATCGAGAATCTTTTACAATTCCGTCAGTACAATTTGTATCAATATTCTTTTTAGAGAAGTGAAAAGGCTTCTTCAAATTCTCTTTAAAAACACTTAATTTGATTCTCTTTGCTTTCATCTCTTCACCATACCATTGTTGTAAATCAATAGTGGATCACATGACTGAAGTTTTTCAACATTTCATTTCTTCAAATTTGAGTCAACATGATATTTTTAATGTGTTTTGGTTTGATTACAGATGCCGTGTTCCCGGAATAAGTGGAGCACTGTGTGCAGATAACAATGGACTTTGTTTAGCAGGTACCTGTTCTGTATTTTATGACTGATGCATATGCACCAGGGACGTATATACCAACGAAATAGGCAACTCTTACAAGTCTCGCCGAAATGATTCAGTTCATGATTTCGTAGGTCATTTTTAACTTCATATATCTACGATGTTACCAGATATATCATTATAAAACCTTTAAAAAAGTACCTTAAAATTATTGCAACTCTTACAAGTCTCATGGAAATGACTCAGTACGTGATTTGGTAGGTCATTTTTAACTTCATATATCTACGATATTACCAGATATATCATTGAAAAACCTTTTAAAAAAAAGTACCTTAAAATTATTCTAGAATTGTTATTTGTACTTAATACTTCTGATCAGGCCTAACAAAAAAATAGGTTTGTTTCCGCTTTCAGGCTGAAAAAAATTAGGGTCGATTGTGCATATTAAACCATTTATCTATTAAACTGGGTAGGTTAAAAAAAGGCCCAGAGGAAAATGATCTGATGAACTATTTCCCCAGCTGGTGGGAACATTTCTCGAACTCAACTGGCAATACATGTACTACCATTTGTAAATAACAAACATCTACACAACACTGAAGACATCTGAATAAGTTCTATAAGCGTTTTAACGACTTAAATTTAGAGGAAACAATAAATTTTTAAATTGGGAAAAAACGAAATTTTAACAAAAAACGGATAAAAATGGAAAATTACGAAAAACTTAAAGTTAGGGTCGGTCGGGAAAGCGGAAACAACCTTTTTTTTTTGTTAGGCCTCAGGCATGCCACCACCATCTTTCCTCAAGTCAATACTCAGCCTCAAGTCTGAGTTTTGACCTCAAATTTTTGCACTTTTCTTTTAATGAACTGAGTTGAGTGATTTGAAAAATTTTTGTGACGGCGGGGGCCTGATCATAATTCAAGGAAGTTCTCAAAACTCAGAGACTTGTTTTTGGCCCATTTTCAGGATTACGCAAAAAGTGATGTTTATTTTCTATATATCTAAATTAGTTTACAACATATGATGAAAAATTTATGGAAAACCTATCTCCCTCAACAAGAGGGTATAAAATATCATAAATTTACCGGGATTGAACAGAGTTTTAAAAACTTGTCAAGGCTCGCATAATAGTTTTGGGAATAAAAATGGCGAATGTAGAAGTTGCCTATTAGTATATATGTCCCTGATACGTAGGTACTGATTTGTGTGTGCGTGTGATGATATCAATAATATATCATGATGTAATAATTATTGTCTTTTATTTTAAAGACAAAAACATTGTTTACTGAAATTCTATACTAACCAAGCTACCATTTAAATCATAGTCTTTAACACAATAACAAAATTAATTTTTGGTCTTATGTGGAACAAATATTTCTCCTTATTTGACTAGCCCGTGGGTGTAAGCCTGAGTTAGCAGGACACGTTGCCAGTATAGCTCAGCAGGCTGCTCAGCTCCACCCCAACTCTTCCACAACACCAGTCATCTGTATCGAGTCCGAGGGAGGGTGAGGATTTATGTTGTATTAATGTTGTACCCCTTACTAACTTTATTCACCAGCTATGGGTTTAATTCCTCAAACTAAAGTACAATTACAATTCTTTAGAAAGTTGAAAGGTATTTATCTATTTACATTGCCGTAGGCTATCTGACTGATTATAAAATGTCAGCGTGAAGGAGTAAGTTGGAAAAGGGCATGAATTTTGCCTGAGAATAAGAAATACTTATGAATTATTCATGAGAATGATAAAACTTCTGTGAGTTGGCTTAGAGTCGATCAGCATGCATAAGATTCTTGAAACCCAACTTCTCAGATTTTTCAATAAATTTTCAAGACATCTATTGAACTGGATTATATTAACCCATAAGTGAAGAACAACTCTCAATATAGAACCAATTTTCTCTAATTTGTAAAAGATTAAAAACCACATTTGATGTTTTACCGAAATATTATTTATAACTGTAATGAGAATCAATATTGGGGTTTGATTATATAACATAGAAATCAGTAATGCGGTATGATTAAATAACGCATGAAATATTTATGTTGTTTTTTTTTTTTACAGAAGTGTGTTGATAAAATCAGAAAACGATGTGACCATGGCCATGTTTAAGACTCCATTATAGCAACACTTCATTTCATCATTACTTTGTTATATTTGCAATATAAAATTCAATAAAAACATAGCTGTCGTGTTTTGCTTTTTTTATTCTATGATATCAAAGGGAACTGCCTCAGGTGACCTATGGCTTGGCTTTTGTCTGTCGTCATGTGCCTATGCGTCGTGCATCAATTGTGCCTTAACAATTTTACATTTTTAACCTCTTCTTGAAAACTGAAAGGCCAATTGCTACTAAGTAACTCTATAATGAAAGGAATCTAAATTGTGTAATTCATGACTTTATCACCCCTGGGGCCTCGCAGGCGGGGGCAAAATATGCAATTAAAGCCAAATTTAAAAAAAAAAATCTTCTTCTCTACTCCAACTCGTGTGGGACAAAAAAAATAAATTCATGGTTAAAATCTCCATATATCGTCGGAAACCCACAGTAGGTCTCGCTTCTCTTTAGAGAACAGGAGGGCTTCTGACGATGATCTACATCTGACAGGTCAGTCTAAGGGCTATGGTACTCAGGTGACCATCAAAGCCTGCAGGCCTCTTGTTTTATGCAAAATTGATCAAACCTTGCAATGTATGTAGTCCTCTGATCCCCCGATTCAACGGAAATAAAAATAATGAGTGACAATTAAAAAAACTTTTCAATTGCGCACGAAAAACAAGTTTTGAAATATATTAAACCTCGAAAAAAGTTGAATTAACACAATTCCTAACAGCATACTATTGCAGATTTAAATGACATTACAAATTCTTTCTTTGAGGTATTTCAACATAAAAATGAGTTAATAATGCAAACTATGACATTATTAAGATCTTTCAGACGAGGTAACTCGTGGGTGGCATTAAAACCTCTGTGCATGAGGCGTTTAAGTGCAATCAAGAGGGCCATGGGCTACACCACTCACCTGTCAAACTCCCTATCTAGCTTATTTTAGGTTTATATCAAATGCAATTATTACTATGCAGTAGCAATTTGTTATACAAAAATGTTGCTGTGTGGATCTCATTGTTTGGATAGAGCGAATAAACTGTATTTGAACTAATGCCATTTATATGGTTTTGAGGGTATAAATAAATTGGATCGAAAGAAACTTATTGTACTTTCTTTCGATATTAATAAAAAAAAAGATTCATTATAATCTATTGTATTATAAAAAGGATGATAGGATTTACATGTATAATATCCTGCATATTTACCAATGTATTACAGCTAAAGGTTTCCCTTAACACCTAAAAGCCACGAACACCTGCCATTATATATTGCTCACAACTAAAGAATATACCATCTACCTATTAGGCCTAACAGGTGGATATATATTTTTTTAGCATGAGAAACATATATAACGTCAGGTGCCATCATTATAACGTAGGTGCAATATAAGTTGCTTTAATTTTTGGTGTTCCTCCTCCTATACATATAGGAATTCTCCCCTAATTTGCTATATTCATGAATTTATTTATCAAACAATAAACTTCTCCCATTTTCGCTGTTTTGCATTTTAAAATGAAATAATCGACCTTTTATTTTTACCAAATGGACGATCGTTGTCAATTTTAGATTTTTAGATACTTCTTTCATAATACGGGTAGTAAAACATATGTCAAACAGATACGTTACAGGGGTTTTATAGTATCTAATAATTGTGTAACAAGGTTTACCCATGCTGTGGTAGAGAGTCCCGTGTTGTCTTGTTGATCTATCATTTTTATTGGACAATTAACAAGTATGTATACATCATTGTATGACGGTTTAGGTCGAAATTCTCGTTCTCCAAAATCAAAGAAGTCAATTAGAATCTACTTTAAGAGATAACACATGTTTTTAAACGAAGCTGATTAGACTATTGTGTCCATTTTCAAAACAAAGCACTTTACATATAAACCACAATGAATGTTGGACCAGAAAAAAGAATACAGTGCCATATTGATGTAATAATTAGGCAAGTTAAATCGGAGAAATGGTATAACGTATCTGTTCGAGCTCTGGCCTATTTTTAGTTTATATCAAATGTATTAATATGTATCGACAAGTTGGTAAAATGAATGAACATGAACATGATACCAACATTAACAGAGACAGTCATACCAACCACGCAAAATTAAGGTAGATCCACTGCTCTGTGATGTCATACTTTATTGTAAAACTTTAAATTCTTTAAAATTTGTGCAAGATAGTTTTATATATTTTATGTGAATACAATCACATGGAAGTAACTAGAGGTACTGTTAAGTTCAAGATATTTTTGCAGCTTGATTTTACCCTAAATATCCAATTTTTTTAATACATTTTATCTATGCTAAGGGGAAATAACTCTTTTTCTGACTTTTCTCTCATTTGTATGTCTAAATGCTATAATTTTTCTTATCTCAACAATTAATTTTTAAAATGTGTTTGTAGTTTTACCTTTCTGACACAGTTGACAATAAAATTAAAAAAGATAAACAAGTTTCTGTCTACAAATATTTTACCTTTAACCAAAAAAGTACGGTTTTCTGATGCTAAATTATGCTTTAGTTCATGTTTATCTGACATGCATTCAAAAAGTGTGATGACATGTATATTTTTTCGTATAATTGAAAAAATTTAAGTCTATTAAATTGAAATCAGTTCTGTTTTTCACCTTTCATTAGAGAGTTTTACGAGTATGGAGTAACCTTAAAACATCTGTTATACTTAAATGATTCGTTGATCATTTCGGTTTCTCATCTGTTTTTCAAAATGTAAAGTTTGATTACCGGTATATACGAACTGACCAACTGTACAATACACGTGCCTGTTTATTGAATCGAAAGGAAACTATTTTTATTCTAAATTCAATTTACAAGCAAATTTTGGTAACTTAAGTCAATGAACATTCAATTTTTATGGTTTATAATGCGTTTATTGGAATGTTGAATTAGAGATATATATTTTTGGTGTCATCCACGAGCTAGAACATACGGCTAGAATTTTTAGTGTAATATAGGTGCATCAGTACTTCACAAAGAACCTCAAACACGTAAAATAACTTTTGTTTGTTCTACGATCGATGGCACCGGCACTGCATTTTGAACACCTTCAAGAACGAAATATCTACCCCATTGTCGTCTGCAGAATATGTCATAAAATCTTTAAAATTTTTTCAAAACTGGAATCAGAACAGGTACAATGCCAGCCAGAATAGGTCCGTTGCCATGACTTATCATGTTGATTGGTTATAAAGCTGAAAACCTCACAATTCCATCAGCATAGCAAACGAGAGCATGCTTATTAGATGTTTGAGTTATATCAATTATTAAATAGGGAAAAAAATCTATTAAGTATCTTGCTTGACCAGATATTTCAAAACCGTGACAATAAGGTTATTATCATTCTGATATCCTTTTGCGACTCGAAAAATCCTGAAAATAACCAAACACGGATGAAAAGTTCCGGTAATCGATTGCACTGACACTGCATTTTGCGCACCTCCAAGAACAAAATATCTACCTCATTGTCGTCTTGAATCATTAATATAACAAATTTTACCAAAATATTATCAACTTCTTCCATATACAACTGCAGCAAATTTATAAATTTCAATATGTTGCCCTAAAACACAATTTTTCCAGCAAAATTCAGGCACACCATTTTCAACAAACTGCTTATGCCAAACGCGTCTTGGGTCGAGCTGATCACAATTCTATCAGCATAGCATATAAGAGCATGCATATTGTGTGTTTTAAATATATTAATAATTAAATAGGAAAAAATCTATAAAGTATCATACATTTGCCAATCTTTAATGCTTGACCAGATATTATTTCAAAAACCGCTTTATGATTGTTTCTGAATTCTGATGTCCTTTTTGATTCGAAAAAGCGTGAAAATAAGCAAATGAAAAGTCCCGGTAATCGGTAGTAATTAACGGTTTTCCTTTTTATTATGAATTCAATGTTCTAATCACAAACAAGTGTTAAGAGAAATGAGTCAAAAATGACGAAAATTTCTACCTGATTTCAGCTATAAAGCAATATCACTGTATATATACAATTCAACTTTGTTATAACACATCGTTTGAAAATCATACACATGAAATAAAATCATGTCCGTATTTATCACATATAACCGTTCTTGTAATATCAAATACGTTATAATTGTACTCAGACATATTCACATTTAGAATGGCAACTACACACAAAACAATCTCTGAAATTAATCCATACAAATACAACTACAAAAACAAAAGTCAAGACCACTTCGTAAATTTTGAAATCTTTTCTACATCTTCACAAAATTGCAAAAACTGGCTATTTGATCTCCTTCATCACTTCCTTAATGGTCTTGTCTCCTCTGTAAAGAAAAGAAAGACGAATCTTATAAATAAATTTGAACGATAACGTAATATTGTTTGCCTTGTAAAAACTGTAAATTAACGATAATATTTATCAAAACTTTTCACCAATCATTGGTTGTGTTGAACGTTATAGGTACCTCAATTTTCCACCAATCACTGATTGCGTAATGCTCAATGTAATCGTCAAATCTAATATTCCACCAATCATTGATCGTGCTGTGCTAACTTTAATCTTTATTTAAACTTCCCACCATCAGTGACCTTTTTACCAATGACAATTGACAATGACAATTTCTTTACTCTCTGAACTGCATAAATTACAGTGTTGGGAAAAATCAATTAAACAATAAAACATATAATACATACACTGCATGCATTGGAGAGTGACGATACAAAGTGGAAAAAAGAAAAAAGGGAAAAAAAGTATGATTAGCGATTATCCTAGAGAGCTTACTCTCTCAATTATAACTTAAATGAATTTACACGGATTAATCAACAATTTTTTATTATTAGTATTAAACAGCTAACATTTGGTTGTGTGTAGAAGTATGAAAGTATGTATAAAACTCTCTTATCATTGTTATATCGATCTGTACAATGAAATAAATAATGAAATTCATCTCCTATCTCAATACAGTTACATATGGTACATATACGGTTTTCACGAGGTATATCATACCATCTACTTCGTTCTATAGCAATTTAGCATTCTTGTTCTAAAAGTACAAAAAAAATTCTGATATTTGGAAGGCAGATCTAATAAGTATTTTTTCCAAGGAAAATGTGGCTTTAAAAATTCTATAGTTGATACCTTTTGATGAATTATACATTTCACTATTCCATGACTGCTTGAATTGGTCTATAGAAGTATATGAAAAACAGTTTTCTTTAGCCACTGGGTATTTACATTTTGTTGGTAAAAAAAATAAGAGATAGACCACAATCATTCCATATTTTAACAATAAATTTATACAAGGGTCTGTTCATTTTACCCATTGCATAATGTAGTTTTGACGAAACTTTATTATTTAGTGAAAAGACAAGTTTACTCCAAAATGCTATCATGCGGACTTTCACATTAATTAAAAAGGGTATCGTCCAGAGTCCCCATAAACCATACAATTTGGTGTTGAAGACTTTAGGTTGAAGATATGTTTACAAAATTTCAGATGTAACTTTTCAACCAGTGCTATATTACCAAATCCCCAAACTTCACATCCATATAGTAAAATAGGTTTCACAATTATGTCAAACATATCTAATTTACAATCAATTGACATATTGTGTTTTCTACATTTGGCTATTACACTATACATAGCTCTAGTAGCTTTTTCACAAAGTTCTTTCACATTGAGATTGAATGATCCATTGTTACAAAAATGTACTGCAAGGTATTTAAAATTATCTACAATTTCTAAACTAATGTCTCCTTACTTAAATAAATTATCTACATGTGATCTACCTTTGTTAAAAATGACAATTTTTGTTTTATCACTATTAACTTTGAGATGGCAGCTTTTACAATATCTTTGAAAAACATCAAGTTGATATTTAAGATCATCATGAGATTCTGATAATAATATTGTATCATCTGCATATAATAATACAAAAAGTCCTAGATATAAATTACATTTGTTTTCTAATTGGTATGATAGTAATGTCAAACCCTCTACATCATTTGTTGATAAAAATCCTTCTAAATCGTCAAGATAGAGTCCAAATAAAAGGTAACAAATTTTCACCTTGTCTAACACCCACTGTACAAGGAAACATATCAGAGGTTAAACCCTTGGCAGTTACACAAGATTTAATTCCCTTATACATATTTGTAATAACGTTTAAACACTTGCCATCAATAGTGTTCAACAAAATTTTGTTCCACAGACCAACACGCCAAACTGAATCAAAAGCCTTTTCAAAATCTATAAAAGCACAAAATAATTTTATTTTGAATGTCTTGTATAATTCTATCACAGAATATGACGAAAAAATGTGATCAATAGTCGAATAATCTTTACGAAAGCCAGCTTGATTTTCTAAAGTAAGTTCTACTCTATTTGCATACTCAGTCAATCTTTCATTGAGGATAGAAGTAAATAATTTCCCAAGACAGCTTATTAGTGTGATTGGTCTATAGTTTGATGGATCAGTATTGTTACCTTTATTTTTATAAATTGGGATAATGTTTCCATGTATCCACTGTGAAGGTATAATTCCAGTTTCAAAAATCATGTTAAATAACTTCACATAAAGATTAAGCATAATGTCACATGTGTTTTTAATATATTCATTAAAAATCCTGTCAATTCCACATGACTTATAATTTTTCAGTGCTTTAATACATCTACTAATTTCATTACTTAGAATTGGCTGATTAATAAAATTATTAAATTCCCCATCGGGTAACAATTTCAGTTCATTTTCAGTTAAAATATGTTCACATGTCGTACATTTTCAGTATTATAGCATTTATTATAAAAATCAAAAAGATCCTTCAAGTCAGCATTACAAGTTGACTTATTACCACAATTAGTATTGAGAATTTTCCAATATTCCTTCAGGTCTCTTGTTCGCAAATACTTTAGTCTATTTTTTATTATTGTTCTATGGTGACCCTCTGCATGTTTTAGTTTCCTCTTGTATAATCTTTCTTTTTCATACAAATTATTTTTAAATATTTCCCCACCATATTTTTTATATAATATTTTTGCTTTTCTAAAATTTTGTCTTGCAGATTTGAATTCTCTTGTAAACGATGGTTTCTTAAAAGCCTTGGGATTTTTATCATATGAATACATTTTTTGTGTACCAAAAACTTCTTTTGCACTTTGTACAAGTATATTACCAGTTTCTTCTACAATATTATTATTAGTATAATCCAAAGATACATGTTCAGTTGTGCAACATTTAAGTCTATCCTCCAGAGTATTGATAAGAGATATTTTACTATCTACAACATTATGGTAAGTGACCTTTTCATCAATAACCCATCTTTTTGCAACATCTATATTCATACATTTGTTTGACAATTCATAATCGTTTGTTGAAATGCATAAACCTGTGTTTATACTTTTAAAGGAAAACATTATAACTTGAACTGGATTGTGCACATCTGACAATAACTCTGAAAAAAGTAACACCCTCATTTCTGATACATGCTTGATGCTTACAAGAAGTAACTCCAAAAGTATAACGCAGTTCATTTAGCAACAATCCAAGAAAATCACCAAACACTCAAATAAATCATGGACCAGCTCTAGATTTAAAACCGGCCATACATCCACCGTAGGCGCGTTGATCCGACCTGAGTGGTGGTGCTGCTTGAGGTCAGGGTTGTTCCGGAAGTAGCAGTAATTCAGCAACAAGATGATGAGGAACACCACACAGATACAGCCCGCCGTGACGATTCCTAGGACCATGTTCATCGTCTGAGCAGCCTTCAGCTCAGCTGTTTTCGACAACTCTTCTGAGTCTACAGAGAGAGAGAGAGAGAAAGTGAGGAGTGGTGCCATAGTTGCAATAGAAGAGTAAATACAAGTGAATTGGAGTCCATCAGACGTCAAAGCAATGAACTCATTGTAATTTCATGATGATTTTAATTTTAAGTCTTAAATGAATAAATAAAAAACCTATTGTATGATGTTGTATTAACTTTGATAATAGTTTTGGTAATATACATGTGCAGTATTACAAATAGTGACTGGGAAACACATTGTTTTATTATACTTTCATGTTAAATACTGAAATCTGATTGGTTTTTACGCAGTTGATAATCCGTTCTATTACCCTCAGCGTTAGCAACACACTTTGCAACGGGTAATACAACGAATTGTTACATGTGCGTAAATTATGCGCGTACGGTTCGCCGTAGAATTCACTTCATTTCTATATAAAAGCAGTAAAATTTTCTTTAAAAAATTAAGACATTCAATATAATAAAATAAATAGTGCCTGTTTGGGAGGGTAACTGTTGAAATTGACACCCCTCGAAAACCATTCTCAACCAATTATATGCCTTTCATGTCCTGGCCATCAAAGACTCATTAAGACGAATGCTGATCCAGGCGAATTCTCTAACACCATAAAATCTACGCGGTCACAATTGGAGGATGAATCCTAAGGGTAATTACAACGCCCGGGGCTGCTGCATATACCTTGCAGTAGCTAGATCCCGTACTTAACCAGCAACCGAGTTCCCCTACAACTAAACGACGATGGACACTAATCGATTTCGGCCGTCTTGGATGTCTTGGACCTTTCCCCCCAATTCCAAACAACATAGACCCTGGTTCATTAACACTTGCCTCAGATGTCGCATGCCTGGACACTTCGCCAGAACCTGCACTGTTCGCAGAGCACAGAAATCAAAATCGCACCAGGTACGTGGTAAATCCAGGATCCAAGAGTATTCGCAACAGAAACAACTTCTGAAGGAACTTCCGTTCCACAACGTCAGAAATTCGGCCCTACGTAATTTGATGGACTATTCGGCTGTTCTCAAACACGAACTTGTCCAAACAAAACAATGTCTAAAAGATTCACTGGACAACTTTTTAGGCTTGATTGCCCAGTTCAATCAAATGCAAAGTGAATTAATTTCGACCAGAAATAAAATGCACGCGCTTCAAGAGAGTTCCGGTGTAACGTAGAATAATGACCCCGGTAGAATAATGACCGGGGGTCATTTTTCGACGTAGAATAATGACCCCCCCAGTCATTATTCTACGCAGAAAAATATGACCCTTTTGCCTGAAGAATAAGTGTCAAGGAGCACGCTCTACATGAAGAAAAGTGACCCCTGAAGAATAATGACCCCCTTATAGATTAAAGTTTTTCAGTATATTTTTTTTATATTTGTGAAATAGTCTTTACAATATTGTAATTTTTACTGCAGTTAACAGACAGTTACATAAATTATAATTCATTTTCAAATAAACTTAAAGTGAAAGAAGGGGTATATCTAGAAAATAAAAATCCTTTCGTTATAACAAGATACTGAGGTATTGCATCAGGGTATGGTTGTCATCTTAACGATTACATTTACATGTATATATGGTTTTCCGATAGGGCCACTAGGATACTACTATCGCTCCTTCGCCTTCGCAACTTCGCACTCTCGCCTTCGCATCTTCGCCTTTTTTTTATTGCATTCAGCAAGTCTGTGTCGATTACATAGAATTTGATGGAGGCACCGTACTTGCCCAATCGCACCTTCTCGGTCCTTTCCGGCAAGCTCGGAAATCACCTCGAATGTATTAC
Organism: Magallana angulata; assembly: GCF_025612915.1. Lineage (NCBI taxonomy): Eukaryota > Metazoa > Mollusca > Bivalvia > Ostreida > Ostreidae > Magallana > Magallana angulata. The sequence goes on from NC_069118.1 coordinate 1,727,158, forward strand.
CTAGGCGTCCATGAAAACCCCCTTTTTATAAAACTTGATATAAATACAACACATTTTACGATCTGTTGAAATGTGAGCTATACTTCATTAAAGTATTAAACAATATACACTAAAATATAACAAAATAGCGACATACAAGACTGTCTAGCCGATACTTATTTTAATGGGAAGCGACTCCATTTTGTATAAAATTCTAACATCCGGTGATGCTAATACATTTGAGGTGTTTTTCCGAGCTTGCCGGAAAGGCCCGAGAAGTTGCGATTGCGTACTTGCCCAGGTTTTCCGATTAATCCATCCTATTATTGGTACGCATGCGCTAGGCCATTCAATGTGTACATGTGACATATGTTTACCAGTGTTGGCTATGCCCAATCAATATATACTCCACACAATACTAGTATCGATTCTTCGCCTTCGCAATTTCGCTTTCTCATCTTTGCGCTTCGCCTTCGCATCTTCGCATAATATCATTATTATGAGTGACAACACATTAAAATTATTTCGAGATACAAGACACTATAAAACAAAATTCTGTTTATTGGCGATGAAAGAGTAGACTCGATATTGTTCATGAATTATACTTGCATTGACGATTTTCCCCTACTACAAACTGCTGGGTATGCAAGTGCATCACCCAGAATTAATGATGAAACCAAAATTGAAAAGTCTACTCCACTGTTAGGCGTTATAACCAAGCTGAAGTTTGCAGGCACTGACAGCAGCCACTAGCCAGTAGAAGTTAACGACCAATAAGGAAATTCGTCAAAGTACTGAGAGTACTCGAACAGAAAATATATTTTACTTTATCATCAGCATGCCTTAATTATTATCACGATGATTAATGCATCAGTAGTTTTTATGAGCATTGACAACTTTGGATGCAATACAGTTCGTGTGATCAAAATCAATGGGGGATATAACCCCCCTTATATTATCCCAAACCCCTTATCAACGCTTTTAGAAACAATCTCTTCTTAATACAAGTAATAGCTTACCAAAAAGCTTGCCTGACTAAACAAAATTATTCAATGGAAGCATGCATGCATCGATGAGCGAAAATTAAAATTCAGTTTTAAAAAGATAGCCTGCTGGTCATAAATTCATAAACGGCACATTTATCATTTAAGAAGAAATTTCAGCCTTTTTCTTTGATCTAGTGCTTGAAAGCGGAGAATAAAACAATCAAATTTTAAATTGTTTTTGTTATATTGAGAAATAATAAGGAAATAGGAAAGGATATTCAAGCACGTATCATCTTCAATTTTTAAATTGTTTTTGTTATATTGAGAAATAATAAGGAAATAGGAAAGGATATTCAAGCACGTATCATCTTCATTTAAAAAATCTTGACAAGCAATTAAAAAATAGGGGGGATTCTCAGGTCAGTTAATTTATTCGCTTAAAACCATTTCAAACATATGGTACATGAGTACAAAAATAACATTAAAATATACATATAAATTGGTCAGAGGTAAACATACATTAATATAAGGTTATTAGAATTAGGAAAAGTTATACAAAGTGTAACTCATGGAGGACAGACTACCTCGTATATCTTTGTTAAAAAATACACAATTTTCTCAGCAATTCCATGTTACATGTTGTCATAAGATACGAAAATTTTAACACATTAGGTCTAGCTGAAATTTTGTTGTCTATAAACTTGTTCCGGACTTGTGATATTGCATCTAAAATATAATGAAATTCATCGGCTGTACGTTTTGTATTACAGAGAGGACAAAATCTTTCATTTAATGGGATACCCTCCCATCTTCCCAGCTCAACTGGTAGATTTGAAGTACGAAATTTGCCAAGAATTTTTCTGAATTTCAGGGGTAAAATATCTAAATATTTTTCATATTTCTCAAAATCATGAAGGAAAATCCTTATCCGTGGTGAGGGGGCGAGGTTGGAGGGGGCGGGTAGTTTCATTGTAACTTCAATTCAAATCAATTAAATTTAAAATTTTCAGTGTCATATATTACATGCTCCGACAAAAGTAGAGGGTAGGGGGCACCCATGGCATTGCCATTTTCTTAATAAGTCAAGTTAAGAAAAGTGCATGTCTGCTGCGAAAAAAGTGGGGGAGGTAGCCCATCCGCCACAACTGCTGCGTGCCTGTGATATGTACACATACACGGTGTGCTCTGGAGTATTCTTATGATCCCTATTTGAACTAGTCAAACTATTCGGCGAGCAAAAATTATGGATAAGACATATTATGGCGCGAAGCCCTGCTTTACCATTCACGCAGCAGCTGAGATCTCCGATGGTTTGAATGAACTCATCCACTGGCATAGATCCATTTGGAGGGGATCAAATGATTTTTTGACATTTGTTTTGCAACAACTACATATATCAAACTTTGGATCGAGTGTTTCAGAAGAAATGTATCGAATTAACATATATACACACTTGAGTTGTAATTGTTTAAAGTACATTTAGTACAAGACGTGAGTTACACCATTTTCAAGATGAATGAACTCGCCCAATTGATCGAAAATCGGGCCACACCCCGCATCGGCGAATTTGTTCCTCGAGTTCCTCGAGTAGATATTCCAGCTACATGAATACATATATGTTTGAATTGAAAATAAGATTTGTTGTCAGTGATGATAATCCAACATCAATTATTACTTGTATTGTACATGTACCGTAATAGCAATGTGTAACAACTTGTTCCGTTGACACCCCTGCCTCGCACCGTTCAAATATGGCAATCTATTTTTAAATCAGGATTACACCATGCACACACGTGCATGGTCAACATCCCTTTTACTTGAAAACTCTTGCTCACTGTTGCATATACATCCTATATAACATGTTCATCAATTGTAAATGTTGACACATTAAACATGCATTGGTTTATCTTTTTATGAAAAATCTTGATATTGCTTGCTCCCATTGCCTGCACTGTTTTGGATAATGCAATTTTCAAACCTTAGATATGCCGCCATGACGTCGATGTAATCGATAAGTGTTTATTATCTATTAAGATTTACTATAGCCAGGTATTCTTCACACATTTGCTCTAAAAGAATAAAGTCTATTCATGATAACAAATACAACATTACAACAAATGTTTCGAATATCGATGTCCATGTAGTACGTAGAGGAAAACAAAACTAACACAAAATGATTTTTAAAAATCACTTTCCCCCAGAAATGTAAATAAGAAGTATTCATATTACTATGTTACCTGCCTGCTTATTTTTTTGTCATAAAAATATATATACATGTATCATTCTCGATTGACAATTCATTCACCAATGAATATTGCTTATATTATTACAACAATTATTCTTTCATGATTATTGTTCGTTAATTATCACATAATATCCTCATTGTGTATGAATTTTTCTTTATTTGCGTCATTTCCCGCCGTGTGTTGAAGAGAGAAGTGAAGTAACTGCTAACAATCAATTTGTGGCAATGTAAAAGTGTTTTGTGTGTGCTTGCTACGGATATGAAAAACTATATACAGCGATTTATTAAGTTCGGTGTTTATAACTTCAAAATCAGTTGAACAGAGTGAAAATTCAAGTATTTTAAAAGTCGTATCTTGGATACGGGGTAACCAATTTATATTCTTGTTTACAGCGGGGGTCATTTTTCTACGGGAGTCATTTTTCTTCAGAAAAATCCAATTATTCTGGGTCGAAAAATGACCCCCGGTCATTATTCTACGGCGGTCATTATTCTTCATTACACCGGAAAAGAATTAAAAGAGCTACAGATACAACTCGACGCATCCAAACAGATAAACAAAATGGCGTCCGAAGAGATTCAAGCGCTAACGCAGAAGAATAACCATCAACTTCAGATTTTTGAGGATCAAGAAGAAGAATTATCCGATTTGCACTTTCGTAATTCCGATTTAGAGTATTCTTTGTCCGAACAACAACATATTATAGATGACTTACGTGATGAAATTACCATCAACACAAAACCATACAACATCAAATGGAAGAAAATGAAAATTTACATGAAACAAATGCTGATCTAGAAGAAGTCATATCGCAACAGCGCAAAGAAATCTGTGATCTCTGTAACCAGTTACACCCTAGTCATTGTAATACACACGTTATCATTTGTAATAGTTGTAGTAACTAAGAGAAAGAAATAACACTATATAAAAAGTGCCTGTTTGGGAGGGTAACAGTTGAAATTGACACCCCGAGAAAACATTGTCAACCGAGGGGAAGCGGAGGTTGACAATGGTTTTCGAGGGGTGTCAATTTCAACTGTTATCCTCCCAAACAGGCACTATTTATTTTATTATACCGAATATCTTATTATTAGAGAAAATTTTACTGCTTTTACATAGAAATGACGCGAATTCTACGGCGAACCGTACGCGCATAATTAACGCGCATGTAACAATTTGTTGTGTTACCCGTTGCCAAGTGTGTTGCTAACGCTGAGGGTAATAGAACGGATTATCAACTGCGTCTAAACCAATCAGATTTCAGAATTTAACATGAAAGTATAATAAAACATGTTGTAATACCGGTAATTGTAATAATTTAATGTTACCTGTAATATGAACCTGAACATTCTAGGCTATTATTTCATTCATTATTTGTTATAATCATGATATTTTTTTTTAATGTATATGCCCCCCCACGGGCCCTTGATTGGTGAATAAATAAATAAATAGATATATCTATAGGAACCGAGTGAAATAAAGTATATTACACTTTACAGTAATTTAAAGTAAAAACTCCAAATTTCCCCCATTCGTTATTATACTACAGTTTTGGCTACAGCGGAACAAGGATTCTCTATGATCATACTGACCTTTATCTGACTCCATGATGACGTCCTTGGGAACCCCGGAACAGTCGGCGTACACGATGAACTTGAATCTGAAGTCGTTGGAGGGCAGTGTGATGGTCGTGTCCGTGGTCACCGTGAACATCAGGCTCTTACCAGAGAAACACCTGGTCTGCATCGTCATGTCGATGTGGCTCATGGTTTTCTGGAAGATGTAATGTCGTGATATAAGAGAGAGAGAGAGAGAGAGAGAGAGAGAGAGAGAGAGAGAGAGAGAGAGAGAGAGAGAGAGAGAGAGAGAGAGAGAGAGTGTGTGTGTGTCCCTGGGTCTAGCTGCTGTGTTTGGTTTTATTGATTAAGCAGATCTAGATAAACTCATTGAAATAAGCATTGTTACAAAGCACTTTAAGAATTACGCACTATGATCATACTTTATTGTGCATTGGTGCATTCGAAAAAAAAATGCGGTAAATTTTTGTGTTGCAACGGTGCAGTTTTTCAATCAAACACTTCATTGTCCAGACCTTACCGTTTCGTTCTTGTACATGTTCTCAAACTTGATCTCTATCCCGTTCTTGTCGATGTGTAGAATCTCCGGACCGACACAGACCTTGTTCATACACCTGCCGGTCTCACTGACCACGAACTCCGTCCCACAGGATCGGCCCGCCACCTGCCCCTCGGAGAACAGCGTGAACTTCTTCCAGGGGGTGAGGGACCACATCCGCCCACACCCCCAGACCCTGCCCTGGTATCTATCGTACAGTGGTATCTTGTTGGAGTCCCGCCACACCAAGCCGCTGTTGTTGAAGGTGACTGTAGAGAGAGAGGGACCTTTTTTAGTTAAGAATAAAACACCTATACATGTATTATTAATAACTTTGAAATATGTTTTTTCGTCAGTATGGAATGTTCTGTAAATTTTTTTCCCAGTCTTTGGTTGCTCAGTGGTTTTTCTTAGTTTTTGTTTACTGTCAATCTAATTAAAATGAGACTAATTGTAATTTCACTCCTCTACATGCACGATACACTATAAAAGAGCTTGTAGGAGCCGTTCAACTAAAAGCAAATCTTTAATTACATGTATATTTATATTAGGTTAAAGTCTTCTCTACAGTCGTATATGTGACAAAAGGTATAAAACAAGGATTAATTCTAGTGATAATTTAGCAAAAGCAGTCTTATTTATACGCTTTCCATATTTTTTCTTTGCAAATGCACATATGAATATTCCTGAAATGATAACTTAAGTTACTTGTACAGTAATTGTAAAAAACAGTTTCATTGAAAGTCCACAAGGTACCTATAGCGTACTAAGTTTCATTGACCGTCCACAAAGTACCTATAGCGTTCTACGGTTTCATTGACCGTCCACTAGGTACTTATAGCGTGCTACAGTTTCATCTCACTTATGCAGTGATATATTGTAAAATTGTCTTTATTGGAAAAACTGTGTCTCCGAGGATGAATCATTCGTTTGGAAAAGACAGTCTTTGGTTTTGACCTATTGTCAGTAGACTGAACTTTTGAAGGATCAATCATAACATACAATTTCTGTGCAAAGCGCTTCCAAAATGCCAGTTTACTTGCATTATCTTTTTTCACTGATCAAACTAAAACTTCCTTCCCTAGCAAAAAATGTCATAAATAGAACTCAGTATATGCATGATATGAGTAGCTGAACCCGCTTCATACAAAGCGTAATGTATTAAAACTATCACTATTACAAATTGAGTGGACCTAGTAATAATGTCTATATCCACTATGACAGAGAGCCTGTGGGTCGGTTTAAGGTACATGTATGTAGGTGCGTGAAATCCCATCGATAACTGCATAGTTCTGCGTTTTGTAAATCCTCCCACTGCGCGGATCCATTTTTTTTCGGGGGAAGGAGGGGTTGTTAAATTTGCAAAAGTTCTGATCGAGGCATGTTTTTAGTAACTTTACTACATCCTCTAAATTCGCGCGCTCGCTGCCAAATACTCATATTCCATTCAAATTCAATCAGTCACTGAATGCTTAAAAACCTAGGTGTTGTTCAAAATACTAAAAAATAATTCTCGGCATACTCTAAAACCTGGCCCGGCCCCATTGGAATGGCCTGGCCTCAAATTTGGCCTCTATAAAATTTTTTGGCCTCAATTCTATTTTTATATTTTCTTGCACATTTGATGATTTTATTAATTTTTTTAAATGATTTATGTTCAATACATATTAAACATCCAAGTAGATGGCTTGAGTGTCTGATAATAATAGTTCTATTTAAAGAATAGTTACAAATTAACAATTAAAATTATAGTGCAATGTATAGGTATAATTGAATCTGATCAATTTTGAACAAGTCTAAATCAAATTGTAAAGTGCTGAAGAATGTTCAGTTAACACATACATATACGGTAGTATGTGCATGATAATCTTGAACAATAAACAAATATGTTGAATTGAAATTCCAAGATTAAAGTTGGAAATTCCAAGATTAAAGTTGGAAATTCCAACTTTAAAGTTGGAAAAATCAACTTTAAAGTTGGAAATTCCAACTTTTAAGTTGGAAATTCCAAGATTAAAGTGGGAAAATCCAACTTTAAAGTTGGAATTTAAAAAAAAAAAATACAAAGTGGCACTTATACGATTTCGTAAGAAATAGCGAAAATCATAGTGTTCCAATCAGCAGATTAGATCTTTACAAAAAATCTTTTGTACCTGACACCATTCGGAAATGGAATTCTCTCAAATTACAAGTTAGGGAAGCAACGTCTCTCAACATATTCAAGAAAAACATTACTGAAAGTATTTCTCAACCTACAAAATATTTTTCATTTGGTAAACGCACTATTAATATTTTACATACCAAGTTGAGACACAACTGTATTTTGAACTATGATCTGTATAGAAGAAACATTATTGAATCACCCAATGGTATTTGTGGTCAAAAGGAGGATGTTTATCCCTTTTTCTTTGTATGCAAGAATTTTGTAAATGCTAGAAACAATCTTTTTGAATTACTTTTTAATAGGATTGAAGAAACAACTTAAATTAACCCACGTTTGCTTCTTTGGGGTAGTGACAATTGTCTTACAATACAAACTGTTTTATTTTTTCAGCAGTTCAAAAGTTCATTAAAGAGTCTGGAAGATCTAATAATTAAATTCCTTTTTACTTTTGCTTTTTATACTGTATATCAACGTTATCTACTATATATCTTTTTATACTGTATATCAACATTATCTACTATATATCTTTTTATACTGTATATTAACGACATCTACTATATATCTTTTTATACTGTATATCAACGTTATCTACTATATATCTTTTTATACTGTATATCCACGTTATCTACTATATATCTTTTTGTACTGTATATCAACGTTATCTACTATATATCTTTTTATACTGTATATCAACGTTATCTACTATATATCTTTTTATACTGTATATTAACGACATCTACTATATATCTTTTTGTACTGTATATCAACGTTATCTACTATATATCTTTTTGTACTGTATATCAACGTTATCTAATATATATCTTTTTATACTGTATATCAACGTTATCTACTATATATCTTTTTATACTGTATATCAACGTTATCTACTATATATCTTTTTATACTGTATATCAACGTTATCTACTATATATCTTTTTATACTGTATATCAACGTTATCTACTATATATCTTTTTATACTGTATATCAACGTTATCTACTATATATCTTTTTATACTGTATATTAACTACATCTACTATATATCTTTTTTATACTGTACACATGTATATCAACGTTATCTACTATATATCTTTTTATACTGTATATTAACGACATCTACTATATATCTTTTTATACTGTATATCAACGTTATCTACTATATATCTTTATACTGTATATTAACGTTATCTACTATATATCTTTTTATACTGTATATTAACGTCATCTACTATATATCTTTTTATACTGTATATTAACGTCATCTACTATATTTCTTTTTATACTGTAGTATATTAACGTTTTCTACTATATATCTTTTTATACAGTATATCAACGTTATCTACTATATATCTTTTTATACTGTATATCAACGTTATCTACTATATATCTTTTTATTCTGTATATCAACGTTATCTACTGTACATCTTTTTATACTGTATATTAACGTTATCTAATATATCTTTTTATACTGTATATCAACGTTATCTACTATATATCTTTTTATACTGTATATCAACGTTATCTACTATATATCTTTTTATACTGTATATCAACGTTATCTACTATATATCTTTTTGTACTGTATATCAACGTTATTTACTATATATCTTTTTATACTGTATATTAACGACATCTACTATATATCTTTTTATACTGTATATCAACGTTATCTAATATATCTTTTTATACTGTATATCAATGTTATCTACTATATATCTTTTTGTACTGTATATCCACGTTATCTACTATATATCTTTTTGTACTGTATATTAACGTTATCTACTATATATCTTTTTGTACTGTATATCAACGTTATCTAATATATCTTTTTATACTGTATATCAATGTTATCTACTATATATCTTTTTATACTGTATATCAACGTTATCTACTATATATCTTTTTGTACTGTATATCAACGTTATCTACTTTATATCTTTTTATACTGTATATCAACGTTATCTACTATATATCTTTTTGTACTGTATATCAACGTTATCTAATATATCTTTTTATACTGTATATCAACGTTTTCTACTATATATCTTTTTATACTGTATATCAACGTTATCTACTATATATCTTTTTATACTGTATATCAACGTTATCTACTATATATCTTTTTATACTGTATATCAACGTTATCTACTATATATCTTTTTATACTCTAGTATATTAACGTTATCTACTATATATCTTTTTATACTGTATATCAACGTTATCTACTATATATCTTTTTATACTCTAGTATATCAACGTTATCTACTATATATCTTTTTATACTCTAGTATATCAACGTTATCTACTATATATCTTTTTATACTGTATATCAACGTTATCTACTATATATCTTTTTATACTGTATATCAACGTTATCTACTATATATCTTTTTATACTGTATATCAACGTTATCTACTATATATCTTTTTATACTGTATATCAACGTTATCTACTATATATCTTTTTATACTGTATATCAACGTTATCTACTATATATCTTTTTATACTGTAGTATATTAACGTTATCTACTATATATCTTTTTATACTGTAGTATATCAACGTTATCTACTATTTATCTCATACGTGTGGTGTATATTACCCGTGTGGTAAACCTTTGCTATATCACACGGGTGATGCTATATCAAATACTTCCGGTCGGAACTACTTTTGACACAGCCCCTCGCTTCAAAGCTTCAGTGACGTATATTCGAAGATTTGCTAGTACTTTTAACATAACTATTACTTCTACAAAAATTGATATAAAATAGATTTTGTCAAAGATTTAAATTACAAATATGAAGGAAAACACATAACTGCGTAGCACAGGCGTCGGAACCGGGGGGCTATTGTGAGTGGGGGGGGGGGGGGGTTAGCCCCCCACCACACCTTTTTTGCAAAGTTATTCATAACCGTAACCACAAGATCCTTTTTTTCTTGTTTGTCAAGATTTTTGATAAATTTAGCCCACTTCCAACTTTCAATTTGCTTTGTGAAGTTTATAGCATGCGCGGATCCAGAAAATTTTTCCAGGGGGGGTCCGAAGGATAATTGTGTCTGCCAGGGGGGGTCCGAGGCATATTTTCGCGATAATTTTACTATGTAAATTTAATAAATTTTTATTTTCCAGGGGGGGGTCGGGACCCCCCCCCCCCGACCCCCCCATCTAGATCCGCGCATGTATAAAACTACAAATTATGTTAACTATCAAGGAGTTCATCCTGACGACGCGATGAAAACAGAGCGCTTTGGTTGTGTTTATATACAAGAACTTACCGAAATAATGTTTCATGAGACTTTTATTCCACCACCAGTAAGCATCCTTATTCACTATTTTCAATTTTGAATCATAAGGCTAGCCTAGTGTTTGTTTTAATAAACATCATGCATCAACAACTGTTCCTCGTTCGAGTCAATTCAAACTAACGAGCATTCGCAACTTTGTGTAGGCCTATGTCAACAAACTTGATTATTCAAGTCTTCTAATCGGAATTTCCATTTAATCAAGTGAATAAGCTCTAAGAAAAATTATCTAGAGCTAAAAAATTATTTTAAGGTTTATTTCAGTGAAACTTTACATTAAAACAGTTAGATTTATCTCAGGAATGACGTACTAAATTGTATTGCGCAAGGTCACAATAGCCGCATAACACAACGTTGCATCATCGTTTTTAATCTTTGAAGAAAAAAACAATTTGGGTCATACAAGGGACTGTCTCAAAAGCTTCATAATATAAATCAAATTGTATGAGATAAATAGAACATCTATAATTGTGTGATTTTATATTTGCTTTATCCAACTCGTTGAAATGGTTATATTCGCTCGGCAAGCCTCGCGAATATATACACCATTTAAACTCGTTGGATAAAGCAAATATAAAATCACACAATATAGATATCCTCTATATATCTTTTTATACTGTATATCAACGTTATCTACTATATATCTTTTTATACTGTATATCAACGTTATCTACTATATATCTTTTTATGCTGTAGTATATTAACGTTATCTACTATATATCTTTTTATACTGTATATCAACGTTATCTACTATATATCTTTTTATACTGTATATTAACGTTATCTACTATATATCTTTTTATACTGTATATCAACGTTATCTACTATATATCTTTTTATACTGTATATTAACGACATCTACTATATATCTTTTTATACTGTATATTAACGACATCTACTATATATCTTTTTATACTGTATATTAACGTTATCTACTATATATCTTTTTATACTGTATATCAACGTTATCTACTATAAATCTTTTTATTCTGTAGTATATTAACGTTATCTACTATATATCTTTTTATACTGTATATCAACGTTATCTACTATATATCTTTTTATACTGTATATCAACGTTATCTACTATATATCTTTTTATACTGTATATCAACGTTATCTACTATATATCTTTTTATACTGTAGTATATCAACGTTATCTACTATATATCTTTTTATACTGTATATTAACGTTATCTACTATATATCTTTTTATACTGTATATCAACGTTATCTACTATATATCTTTTTATACTGTATATTAACGACATCTACTATATATCTTTTTATACTGTATATCAACATTATCTACTATATATATCTTTTTATACTGTATATTAACGACATCTACTATATATCTTTTTATACTGTATATCAACGACATCTACTATACATCTTTTTATACTGTATATTAACGTTATCTACTATATATCTTTTTATACTGTATATCAACGTTATCTACTATAAATCTTTTTATTCTGTAGTATATTAACGTTATCTACTATATATCTTTTTATACTGTATATCAACGTTATCTACTATATATCTTTTTATACTGTATATCAACGTTATCTACTATATATCTTTTTATACTGTATATCAACGTTATCTACTATATATCTTTTTATACTGTATATCAACGTTATCTACTATATATCTTTTTATACTGTATATCAACGTTGTCTACTATATATCTTTTTATACTGTATATCAACGTTATCTACTATATATCTTTTTATACTGTAGTATATCAACGTTATCTACTATATATCTTTTTATACTGTATATCAACGTTATCTACTATATATCTTTTTATACTGTATATCAACGTTATCTACTATATATCTTTTTATACTGTAGTATATCAACGTTATCTACTATATATCTTTTTATACTGTATATCAACGTTATCTACTATATATCTTTTTATACTGTATATTAACGACATCTACTATATATCTTTTTATACTGTATATCAACGACATCTACTATATATCTTTTTATACTGTATATCAACGTTATCTACTATATATCTTTTTATACTGTATATCAACGTTATCTACTATATATCTTTTTATACTGTATATCAACGACATCTACTACATATCTTTTTATACTGTATATTAACGACATCTACTATATATCTTTTTATACTGTATATTAACGACATCTACTATATATCTTTTTATACTGTATATCAACGTTATCTACTATATATCTTTTTTTACTGTATATACTGTATATCAACGTTATCTACTATATATCTTTTTATACTGTAGTATATCAACGTTATCTACTATATATCTTTTTATACTGTATATTAACGTTATCTACTATATATCTTTTTATACTGTATATCAACGTTATCTACTATATATCTTTTTATACTGTATATCAACGACATCTACTATATATCTTTTTATACTGTATATTAACGACATCTACTATATATCTTTTTATACTGTATATCAACGACATCTATTATATATCTTTTTATACTGTATATCAACGTTATCTACTATATATCTTTTTATACTGTATATCAACGTTTTCTACTATATATCTTTTTATACTGTATATCAACGTTATCTACTATATATCTTTTTATGCTGTAGTATATTAACGTTATCTACTATATATCTTTTTATACTGTATATTAACGTTATCTACTATATATCTTTTTATACTGTATATTAACGACATCTACTTTATATCTTTTTATACTGTATATTAACGACATCTACTTTATATCTTTTTATACTGTATATTAACGACATCTACTTTATATCTTTTTATACTGTATATTAACGACATCTACTATATATCTTTTTATACTGTATATTAACGACATCTACTATATATCTTTTTATACTGTATATCAACGTTATCTACTATATATCTTTTTATACTGTATATCAACGTTATCTACTATATATCTTTTTATACTGTATATCAACGTTATCTACTATATATCTTTTTATACTGTATATCAACGTTATCTACTATATATCTTTCTATACTCTAGTATATTAACGTTATCTACTATATATCTTTTTATACTGTATATCAACGTTATCTACTATATATCTTTTTATACTCTAGTATATTAGCGTTATCTACTATATATCTTTTTATACTGTATATCAACGTTATCTACTATATATCTTTTTATACTGTATATCAACGTTATCTACTATATATCTTTTTATACTGTATATCAACGTTATCTACTATATATCTTTTTATACTGTATATCAACGTTATCTACTATATATCTTTTTGTACTGTATATTAACGTTATCTACTATATATCTTTTTGTACTGTATATCAACGTTATCTACTACATATCTTTTTATACTGTATATTAACGTTATCTACTATATATCTTTTTATACTGTAGTATATCAACGTTATCTACTATATATCTTTTTATACTGTATATCAACGTTATCTACTATATATCTTTTTATACTGTATATCAGCGTTATCTACTATATATCTTTTTATACTGTATATCAACGTTATCTACTATATATCTTTTTATACTGTATATTAACGTTATCTACTATATATCTTTTTATACTGTAGTATATCAACGTTATCTACTATATATCTTTTTATACTGTATATCAACGTTATCTACTACATATCTTTTTATACTGTATATTAACGTTATCTACTATATATCTTTTTATACTGTATATCAACGACATCTACTACATATCTTTTTATACTGTATATTTACGTTATCTACTATATATCTTTTTATACTGTATATCAACGTTATCTACTATATATCTTTTTATACTGTATATTAACGTTATCTACTATATATTTGCAATTACTTTGTAAATGCATGTCTATGAATTTATTTATTATAAAGTCAATAACTATAAGTAACATGTAATATTACTACTGTATATGTTGTATGCATTATCATTAATAGAGAAACTTGTTTTAAGAACTCTCTCTCTCTCTCTCTCTCTCTCTCTCTCTCTCGTTAAGATTTACAACATAAAACTGACAAATTGACACATTTTTCCTGCGTTTTAAGTTACCTTTTATATACAACATCATAAACCGTTTTAAAGTAGATCAAGTGTTCTGTGATGTCATACTTTATTGAAAAACTTTGAATTCTTTTAAATTTGTGCAAGATAGTTTTATATATTTTATGTTAATAAAATCACATGGAAGTAACTAGAATTACTGTTAAGTTCAAGATATTTTCGCAGCTTGATTTTATCCTAAATTTTCAATCTTTTATACATTTTATCTATGCTAAGGGGGAATAACTCTTTTTCTGACTTTTCTCTCAGTTGTATGTCTAAATGCTATAATTTTTCTTATCCCAACAATTAATTTTAAAATGTGTTTATAGTTTTACTTTTCTGACACAGTTGACAATAAATTTAAAAAAGATAAACAGGTTTCTGCCTACAAATATTCTACTTTTAACAAAAAGAGTACGGTTTTCTGATGCTAAATTATGCTTTAGTTCATGTTTATCTGACATCTCAAACAGTGTGCTGACATGTATATTTTTTCTGATAATTGATGAAATTAAAGTCTATTAAATTGAAATCAGTTCTGTTTTTCACCTTTCATCAGAGAGTTTTATGAGTATGGAATTACCTTAAAACGGAAAATTTTAAAAACTTAAATAGGATTTGAATCTTCAAGTTGACATTAGCATATACTTACTCTGAATATCATGCATTGCTATGGGTACGGCAATGGCCACGCCCAGACACAGGGTGGCTAGGAGGAGAATCCGAGGGTCCATGGGGGTAAAGCAGTTCTGTATGTTCCGTTGTATTCCTATCCTATTGTATATACATTTTGTACTATGATATAGGGAGATCTAGATCAATTATAATTAATGCGCTGGTAAGTCACGGAAATACATTGAAATATCACCGGGGAAAATAACGTGTCTCTTTATATATCCGGCGACAATGCGACCAAAATGCTCTATATGGTAAAAAGCACTTTATTTGAACTTTAGGTCGGTATGGATAATTTCTGGGAATCCAAAAACTATACTCGAACAATCCGTAGCCTAATTCTTGACTCTTGATAATAATGAATAAATGATATAGATAAAAATAATAAACAATAGTAATTAGCACTATAAGAATGAGTGCTTATACATAGACATATGACACGGAGTAAAACTTCAAATTATATATTATATTATTAAATATATTAATAATACTAATGAATGCTGGAAAATATTGAATAGCCACAACAAAAAAACAGCGACTGTGCGGCTGATATAGGAGATATAGGAGATCTCTATAACTTTTTAAAAAATCTTTACGATGTCGATACAGAGGACACTCTTACATCCGGCGAAATGGAGACACAACATTCTGGATATAATGAAATCCTTAATTGTCCAATTACGCAAAACGAAATTTTTATGTTTGTTAAAGAACTTAAAAATAACAAATCACCCGGAAGTGATTGCATTGTTAATGAACATATCAGTAATACAATTTCTATTGTCCTACCTATATACGACTCTGGAATAGTGCCCGAGAAATGGCTAATAGGTATTGTAAAACCATTTTATAAAAACAAAGGAAAAATACGATTATATGATTTATCTTTTGACTATCAACTTGATTTGTTCGACAAAGTTGTAACTCCTGTCCTGTTACATGGGTGCGAAATATGGGTTTTTGAAAATGTTGATATAACCGAACGTTTACATTTACGTTTATTGAAATATATTTTAAACCTTTAATCTAGTACTCCAGATTTTATGGTGTATGGAGAAACTGGACGTTATCCTCTTTACATAGGTATGTTTACAAGAATGATATCATTTTGGGGGAGATTGATGTATGGAAATGATAACAAGTTGTATAGTATTGTTTATAAGCATTTGTTTAATAGGTATACCAAAAACCAGTCCAACAATCCATGGATATCATTAATTTATACATTAAATTTTTAACACAACAAGAACGAGTAATATTTGGATGGATCAAGATTTTTACAATGTCAAGTGGATAAGTGCTTCAATTATTCAAATTAAAGCTTAAAGATCAGTTTCTTAAAAAATGGTACAGTGATATCAACAACTCCAGTAAAGGAATCAGTTACAGAATTCTTAAAACAACATTTGTTTGTGAAAAATATTTAAATACGCTATCTAGAAAATTTAGAATTATTCTTATAAAATTTAGAACTAGTAACCATCGTCTTCAATTCAACTCAATTCACTGGTATTTGAGGTTCAAAATAAGTATATACAAATGTACATAAAAACAGTCATAGATCACATGTACAAAAGAAGTAATAATGATAAAAAAGTTAGGTTTACAATACAGTAGGTTGTTAAGGTTTGTTTCTGGAGGAACAGATTTTGAAAATTTTCTTCATAAATCTTAACGAGGTTTTTTAGCTTTTCTACATTAAAAGTATTCATGAGCTCGTTAAATTTTATAATATTAGGGTTTTCATAATATCTCTTGGACAAAAACATTTTTCTATCGTTTACAAAATGTTTACATTCTAAAATATAACGAAATTCATCCCCAATACTATTAGAGTCATACAGTGTACATTTTCTTAATTTTTTTCAATATTATGCCATCTACCTGTTTCAATGGGGAATCGATGATTACATGTTCGTAATTTTGTAAACGTGATCTGTAGATCTGTAGGTAAAATCAACAAGTATTTTTCTAAATTGAAATTTGTTTTAAAACATTCTATAATTAATACACTTTGGTGAGTTGTATCTATTAATCTTGTATAAATTGATTTTGTAATATTTCTTTGTTTGATTTTCCCATATATAAGACAACCCACACGAGTTGAGTATATCATGTACACATTTTAATTTATCCATGGATGTATAAAAGATCCATTTTTGTAACATCTATAAAAATAATAATAGATTACATTAGTGAGTTTACAATCGTGGGCTGTCAAAACTTTCGCCTAGTACATTATCATTTTAATTTTAACATAGTGACAGTGGATACCTTCCAGATTCTCCATACACCATCCAATTTGGAGTACTGGATTTAAGATTAAGAATAAACTTCAAAAATTTTAAATGTACCTTTTCTACAATATGTAAGTTTTCGTAACCCCACACTTCACACGAGTAAAGTAAAATTGGGTTAATGACTTTGTCATATAGGTCTAAGTGACAATTAAATGATAGGTTAAAATAACGTATTTTTTCGCAAAACAGCATATAATGCCTTTGACGCTTCTTCCGATAGAGGTTAGTCGCTGGAATAATTTTCAACGCCATGAAAGAATCTGCAATCTGTGTAATGATAATCAATTATTTTGCAAAATATTACATATACGGATGGGATAGCAGGCATTCCCTTTATAAATCCTCTCCGGCATACAAGGTCAAGGTCATATATAAAAGATTTAGTGCTATACAATATTGGCAATAATTTTGCAGTAGATATTACATTGATAAATATATGCATATGTGTATATTATATTTGAAATATATGGCCAGAAATTACAATAGGTATAATAATACTTATTATAATTTGTAGTTACTAGTAATGATAATAATTAGAAAAAAAAAAGAAAAGAAAAAATACAAACAAAAGGTTTCCTACACCGGTTCAGGTTCTGTGGTATAGGACAATACGAAGGACTAGATGGGTTATTCAAATCTCTTTGTAGATTTAATAAATTCATGTACATATTTAAATATTGCAATATTTTGTTCATATGTAAGACTAATGTCAGCATTAAGAATGAGTTGAACTGAAAAAGGTACTGGCAGTCTATAGGAATCTATGTTTTGGATTAGTAAATTATCTGTTAGAATGCAATGCAATAGCTTCAATTATAAAAGATTTTTTTTAGCAAGAAAATCCTATTTTCTAGAACCCCACAATTAATTAATTTCAATAAAACATTTTATGAATGAGTTTGAAGGAAAGTTACAGACCTTAGCTTTTCTGAATCAACTTTTTAACACAGCTCCGTGGAGCCGTATGATGGAGATGTTAGCCTTTCCGTGTGAATTTAGCTTTGCCCCGCATACTGCAGAATCCCCCGCGTTTGGCAGAGCCGTATGATGGGGGTGGTATATGTGCATCAGTACTTCACAAAGAACCTCGAACACGCTAAATTACTTGTGTTTGGTCTTCGATTGCACTGACACTGCATTTTGTGCACCTCCAAGAACAAAATATCTACCTCATTGCCGTCTTGAATCGTTAATATCACACATTTTACCAAAATATTATCAATTTCTTCCATATACAACTTCAGCAAAGTTATAGATTTCAATCTGTTGCCCTAAAACACTATCTTTCCAGCAAAATTCAGGCACACCATTTTTAACAAACTGCTTATGCCAAACCCGTCTTGGGTCGAGCTGGTCACAATTCTATCAGCATAGCATATAAGAGCATGCATATTATGTGTTTTAAATATATCAATAATTAAATTTAAAAAAAAACTATTAAGTATCATACATTTGCCAATCTTTAATGCTTGACAAGATATTATTTCAAAAACCGCTTTCTGATTGTTTCTGAATTCTGATATCCTTTGCAATTCGAAAAAGCGTGAAAATAAGCAAATGAAAAGTCCCGGTAATAGGTATTATTTAATGGTTTTTCCTTTTTATTACAAATCCAATGTTCTAATCACAAACAAGTGTTAAGAGAAATGAGTCAAAAATGTCGAAAATTTCTACCTGATTTCAGCTATAAAGCAATATCACTGTATATATACAATCCATCTTTGTTATAACACATCGTTTGTAAATCATACACATAAAATAAAATCATGTCCGTATATATCACTTATAATCGTTCTTGTAATATCAAATACGTTATACTCGTACTCGCACATATTCACATTTAGAATGGTAACTACACACAAAACAAACGCTGAAATTAATCCATGCAAATACAACTACAAAAACAAAAGTCACGATCACTTCGTAAATTTTGAAATCTTTTCTACATCTTCACAAAAATTGCAAAAATTGGCTATTTGATCTCCTTCATCACTTCCTTAATGGTCGTGTCTCCTCTGTAAAGAAAAGAAAGACGACTCTTATAAATTTGAACGATAACGGAACATTGTTAGACTTGTAAAAAACTGTAATATTTATTCAAACTTTTCACCAATCATTGATTGTGTTGAACGTTATAGGTACCTAAATTTTCCACCAATCACTGATTGCGTAATACTCAAAGTAATCGTCATATCTAATATTCCACCAATCATTGATCGTGCTGCGCGAACATTAATCGTTATTCAAACTTTCCACCAATCAGTGACTTTTTACTGACCTGAGTGGTGGCGGCGTTTGAGGTCGGGGTTGTTCCGGAAGTAGCAGTAAGTAATCACCAGGATGATGAGGAACACCACACAGATACAGCCCGCCGTGACGATTCCTAGGATCATGTTCATCGTCTGAGCCGCCTCCAGCTCAGCCGCTTTCGACAACTCTTCTGAATCTACAGAAAGATAACAGTGGTGCCATAATTACAAAATATATGTAAATATAAATTATTCAAAATTCAACAGACGTCAAAGCAATGAGCACATTGGAATTTCATATCATAATATTTGAAGTCTTAAAGGAATAAACAATAAACCTATTGTATGATGTTGTATTAACTTTGATAATAGTTTTGGTAATACACAAGTACATTTTTACAAATACAAGTAGTGACGGGGAAACACGTTGTTATGTTAAATTGTAAATGGATGACGGCCTTAGAGATATTAAAACGGTCCCCTTTTTGCACAATGAGTTATAGAAAACCTATCATGCTTTTAATAATTTTTAACAAGAGTGAAAAATATGGCACATTCTGGTTGGTGTTGATGGACTGGGTCGTGTTATGGTAATGTACCGAGGATTTCTGTACACCCTGTAACAGGGAATTTTGTTCTGGTTTACGACCCCGTGCTTCCAATAAAAATAAACAGGATGACTGGACCTTGGCACAATAGACGATATATACATGAATGAATTAAGCAGACAAGACTCCTTTACATATCATGTGTCTTTATTTATCGCTAAATGCTCACCAGAGGAAGAAACTTGGCAATCTAAAATGAATCCCGTTGATAATACATGTTGCAAATAATGTATTCTCATAAATGGAGGTAGATGACATAAAAAGTCACGTCGAACACACTTATTGAAATTTATACCACGTGACAGGTGTAGATGGTTAAGCGAGTTAACGTTCACGCCAGGTGAACAACATTATATAAATAGTGCCTGTTTGGGAGGGTAACAGTTGAAATTGACACCCCGAGAAAACCATTGTCAACCAACGCGAAGCGGAGGTTGACAATGGTTTTCGAGGGATGTCAATTCAACTGTTATCCTTCCAAACAGGCACTATTTATTTTATTATACTGAATGTCTTAATTTTATAGATGTTTTTAATGCATTTATATATAAATGACGTGAATTCCACGGCGAACCGTACGCGCATAATTTACGCGCATGTAACAATTCGTTGTGTTACCCGTTGTTAAGTGTGTTGCTTACGCTGAGGGTAATAGAACGGATTATCAACTGCGTCTAAACCAATCAGATTTCAGTATTTAACATGAAAGTATAATAACAGTATATAACAGTATACTAGTATTAATGGGGATGACCAGTATACTAGTAATGGGAATCTTTATATCTAGGAACCGAGCGAAAAGAATTGTAACGTTCAGTAGTTGAAAATGAAAACTCCAATTTTACCCCCCCCCCCTCCCAATTCGTTATGCCACGGCTTTGGCTTCAGAGGAACAAGCTGACCTTTATCTGACTCCATGATGACGTCCTTGGGAACCCCGGGACAGTCGGCGTACACGACGAACTTGAACCTGAAGTCGTTGGAGGGCAGTGTGATGGTCCTGTCCGTGATCACGGTGAACATCAGGCTCTTACCGGAGAAACACCTGGTCTGCATCGTCATGTCGCTGTGACTCAGGGTTTTCTGGAAGATAAGATGTCCCTGATGAGAGAGAGAGAGAGAGAGAGAGAGAGAGAGAGCTGGTTCTGCTGTGCTTGATTTTATTAATTAAGCAAACGAACTCGTTGAAATAAGCATTATTACAAAGCACTTTAAGATTTACGTACTATGAGAAATAATTTAAATTGTGTATTGGTGCATTTGAAAATGTTGCAACGGCGCAGTTTTTCAATCAATCGAACAAATGACCAACTTCATTGTCCAGACCTTACCGTTTCGTTCTTGTACATGTTCTCAAACTTGATCTCTATCCCGTTCTTGTCGATGTGTAGAATCTCCGGACTGACACAGACCTTGTTCATACAGCTGCCGGTCTCACTGACCACGAACTCCGTCCCACAGGATCGGCTCGCCACCTGCCCTTCGGAGAACAGCGTGAACTTCTTCCAGGGGGTGAGGGACCACATCCGCCCACACCCCCAGACCCTGCCCTGGTATCTATCGTACAGTGGCATCTTGTTGGAGTCCCGCCACACCAAGCCGCTGTTGTTGAAGGTGACTGTAGAGAGAGAGGGACCTTTTTTAGTTAAGAATAAAACACCTATACATATATTATTAATAACTTTGAAATATGTTTTTTCGTCAGTATGAAATGTTCTGTAACGTTTTCCCAGTCTTTGATTGCAAAGTGTTTTTTTTAGTCTTTGTTTACTATCAATCTCTTTTTAAAATGAGACTAATTGTAATTTCACTCCTCTACATGTACGATACACTATAAAAGAGCTTGTAGGAGCCGTTCAACTAAAAGCAAATATTCAATTACATGTACATGTATATTAGATTAAAGTCATTTCTACAGTCTTAGATATGACAAAGATATAAAACAAAGGTGATTTCTAAAGATAATATAGCAAAAGTGGTATAAATTATTTAAATGCTTTCTATATTTTTTCTTTGCAAATGCACATATAAATATTCCTGGACTGATAACTAATATATGTACTGTAAATATAGATGTAAAAACTGTTGTTTGATCGGTAATATATTGAAGAATAGAACATTCAATCTTCAATTCACGAGTTGTTAAGCGTGTGTATGAATTAGTTTTCCTGGGCGTTAACCACACACTAATAACAGGAGATGGAGCTAAAGGAAAAAAGATCAAGCTAGAGAGCGAGAGACTGATAAATTAATCAGTACTGTACCCTGTATTTCAAGTACTTCTAAAACACTCTAATGCATGTATGCTCAGCACTAGTACTCAGATTAACATTTACGTACTGGTAACTTAACCAATAAGTGTGTCGGTAACTTTCAACAGCTTTGTCAAATGATAGGGGAAGACGGTTCTCGATTCCCCTCGAATACTGCATGGTGTCTGTGTTGGGATAATGACTGATTTTTGAGTGATGTGAACTAATATTAGTTCTACCAGTATATATACATGTACCTCAATAAGTAGTGATTACGTATGACGTACACTTTAACATGTTGGCCCTCTATCTGTACATGTACGTGCAGGCGCAAAATGGAAATTGTTACATACAGGGCGGGCATGGTACTTATCAAGATGCTTAGGCCAGCATTTTTTTATTTTAGGGTTTACAAACCCGCCGCTCGGTTTTCTACGGAAGCCCGTTGGTGCCACATATATAAATATTTTATCTGGCGGCCGCCAGATAATTATTTGGCGGCCGCCACTTATTATCTAGCGGCCGCCACATAATTTTCTGGCGGCCGCCATATAATTTTCTGGCGGCCGCCACTTATTATCTGGCGGCCGCCACATAATTATCTGGCGGCCGCCATATGATTTTCTGGCGGCCGCCACTTATTATCTGGCGGCCGCCACATAATTATTTGGCGGCCGCCAGATAAAACCTGGCTTCCTGATGCGCGCGCATGTTTTAATGGGAGCTTTTTAGGGGGTTGTGGATACACTCTAATTTATTAGTTTTATTAATTATTTCTGAAACTTGACATTAAATATCAATTGCAGAGCTTAGGATTTTGAAAAACTGGTTGAGTTGAATGTATAGAAGACTTTGTTGTTAGAATCTAGAATGAATTTTATATTACTTTGTGCCTTGTATTATACGTGTATGTTGTAAAACATGGTATTTTAGAGTTGATTCTGAACTTTTAAAACTGAAGTAAACACCCGTTCAGGAAATCTTAACATTAAAAAACCTTAACTTGAGAGGAATTTTATGTAAACATTTATAAGTAAAGGAACGCGCTGCCTTCTATATGTTTTAATTTTGGTATAAGAATTTACCAACGCAGATTAAAGTCAGCTTTATTGACCACGACAGCTAGTACAGGCAATATTATCACGAGAGCAGATCCATCTATGACTTTATAAGGATAAACAAGGATAAGTGTGAACTAGCATTCGAACTAGCTTTTTCAAACGTATCACAATGTAATACGGTATCTAAATGATTTACGGCAAAATTACTGTGTACTTTGTAGGATGACGTATGTTTTATTAAGTGACTGCCAATTGAAAATAAGTATGCAAAAAATCACATGATTTTGAAAATGTTTTCAAATAATACAGCGATTTCTATTTTGCATGAATTGGATAAACGGAGCACCATTTCGTATTTCCACGACGTCAGGTGACGTCAAACTACTGAATGGCAATTTAAACCTGTCCCCTTTTCAAAGTAAACACCTTTTAGTTCACACACTTTTCATGCCATCAATTTATAAAACGCATGTTCACACCATTATTTGTCAAATTAAAAATGAAACTATTTAACTGACTGTGTTGTTAAACTTTTATTCCAAATCACATGAAAGGCAGTACAATAAAAAGACCGCGATCGGCCACAGTCTCTCTGGTTAAATCAAAGTACTGAGAGTACTGAAAGGCGGGGTCTTGAAAGTTTGAATTTGTAATTGTTTACGTTTTCCTCCGCTATGTTCCAAAAATTATGAGCTTGAATTAGTTGTTTCAATCTACATGTAGTATGCTAAAGTTCGGCCTTTTGTAATTGCCTGATACTTTGTCATAATTTTGCTAAATCCCGACCGGGACTGTTCTTCATAGTTGTAGAAAATTGACACAACGGTATATTATGTAAAATAAGACCCCAAGAAAATTTTTAGAAAACTATAACTTACCGGGAAAATCAAAACAACCATTTTTAGTAGGGATGACAAATTGGTTAATTTTTAGTACTCGGTTACTTGGACGTTTTTCCGATCGAGTACCCGGGTACTCGTTAAGAGTGTAAATAAATCTGAACAAGTACATTGAGAACTGTAAAAACTTGGTCACTTTTGTAGAAATTCCTCCTTACAATGTATATTTAAGACAAATGTGATTTAACATGTTTGTCGTCCCCCCCCCCCCCCCCCCCCCCCCGTATAGAATAAGCTATTTTATTCGCACAGCTGATATTTTACGATTTTTGAATCTTCAGTTCTTTTAAAATATTTCCAGACCTTTGAAGTTTAGGTCTGTTCAATTTCTCTACTGTGTGATATCTAATTTATATAATAGACTATATAAACGACAATGTTCAGTGAAAACAAATCATTAAAGTAAACCAAAAAATAAGCGTCGAAGACAGCCAAAGGTGAGAAAGCTAGGTAACAGGTGCTTGGTCACGATAATTACTATAGCATTGAATCATGATTTTTAAAGTATACACTCTCATAACTGCAGCGGTGTGTGCATACAAATTGAGTAACGCGCGGTAGTATATGGTGGCATATCTCTGCCCCCTGTGTGCAAGTTAGTTTTCTCTTAATTTGTTGACATACAAGATAAATATGTTGACATGCAAGATAGTTATGTCAACATGCAACATAACTTTGTTGACATGCAAGAAAACTGCAATCAAATAAGAGTTATAAAAAATCTCCAATATCGCCAGCATGTGACATCCAAGATGCTAGATATGCTACCTATTGATGTCAACATGCAACTTCTTTATGTTAACATGCAACTTCTTTATGTCAACATGCAATTTAGTTATGTTAACACGCAAGATAAAAATTGTTGACATGCAACCTATAAGTTGCATGTCAACAAATTTATCTCGCATGTAAACATAACTAATTCATATTATAAAACTGTGCGTAATTTAAATACACGTGCGTAATTCAAATACAGATTAGAAACTACTTGCCATGCAAAATAACATAACGTTGATTTTAGAATTGATAGTAATCGATAAAATCAACTCCCGACAGTACTTCAGTACTTTGATTATCTTCTTAAAATTGAAATAAGTCCTATTCATTTACATGTACTTTTATGAACACAATAAATTAAAGATTTAAAACATAACAACCATGCGTTATCTCTGAATTCATAGGTCTAATATTGGTGCGAGATATTTATCAATGGGAGAAAGATCAGCTGAGTTTCTGATGAGAGGCATTAAGGTATTGATGAAGAAATCTTTTAAATCATGAATATGACTGGTTTTGCCCGTTATAAAGTATAGAAAATGTCTCATAACATTAAAACAAATTACATGATTGTATATTCCAACTAAGCCGGACAACATGAACATTAACATTTAACTTGGTTCTTCAATCGATAAGATTGTATATATCAATTAATCTATTGGTCACCAAAAATGTATACTAGTAATCTATATAGATTTTGCTTACAAAAATATGACGTGATTCATTCACGTTTGGTCTTCATTTACTTGTTTTATCGATTTGAAAAGCAGATGACTGCATTTGGAGTATGATTTTTAATGAAATTTCAGAATCGGTTGTATCGTGATTCGTGTAAATGATACACGAGTTTACACAAAAAAAGTAGTAAGTGGCGAACGAATTTATTTTTTACCTATTAATTTTATATGAATCGCTGCCAAAAAAATCATGACAGGTTCAATATAGAAGGTTGAAAAAATCAAAATGGCTACTGCGACAATTTTTTGTTATTGTTATAGTACTTGGAATAATCTTATTGTAAAAAAGAAATATTTCTAACGTTAGAAGCCTGTGTTTGTTATCGGTATACAAATGTTAACTTTGTTCGGTAATTCAACAGTTTGAGAGTTTTCGGAGTTTCCATAAACCTTGTATAACAGATACCGTCCAACTTATAGATTTTCCCTTCGATCACAAAATAAATAAATAAAACGATTTTAATTATATACCTATAGATTTTTGATTTTTCCGGTTAGTTGTAGTTTTTTAAAAAATTTCTTGGGGTCTTATTTTACATAACATACCGTTGTGTCAATTTTCTACAACTATGAAGAACAGTCCCGGTCGGGATTTAGCAAAATTAAGACAAAGTATCAGGTAATTGCAAAAAGCTGAACTTTAGCATACTACATGTAGATTGAGACAACTAATTCAAACTCATAATTTTTGGAACATACCGGAGGAAAACGTGAACAATTACACATTCAAACTTTCAAGACCCCCGCCTTTCAGTACTCTCAGTACTTTGATTTAACCAGAGAGACTGTGGCCGATCGCGGTCTTTTTATTGTACTGCCTTTCATGTGATTTGGAATAAAAGTTTAACAACACAGTCAGTTAAATAGTTTCATTTTTATGGCCACGAATGCTAGTACACACTTATCCTAGTTTATCCTTATAAAGTCATAGATGGATCTGCTCTCGTGATAATATTGCCTGTACTAGCTGTCGTGGTCAATAAAGCTGACTTTAATCTGCTTTGGTAAATTCTTATACCAAAATTAAAACATATAGAAGGCAGTGCGTTCCTTTACTTATACATGTTTACATAAAATTCCTCTCAAGATAAGGTTTTTTAATGTTAAGATTTCCTGAACGGATGTTTACTTCAGTTTTAAAAGTTCAGAATCAACTCTAAAATACCATGTTTTATACAACATACATGTATAATACAAGGCACAAAGTAATATAAAATTCATTCTAGATTCTATCAACAAAGTCTTCTATACATTCAACTCAACCAGTTTTTCAAAATCCTAAGCTCTGCAATTGATATTTAATGTCAAGTTTCAGAAATAATTAATAAAACTAATAAATTAGAGTGTATCCACAACCCCCTAAAAAGCTCCCATTAAAACATGCGCGCGCATCAGGAAGCCAGGTTTTATCTGGCGGCCGCCACATAATTATGTGGCGGCCGCCAAATAATTATGTGGCGGCCGCCAAATAATTATGTGGCGGCCGCCAGATAATTATGTGGCGGCCGCCAGAAAATTATATGACGGCCGCCAGAAAATTATATGGCGGCCGCCAAATAATTATCTGGCGGCCGCCAGATGAAATATTTTTCTTACCTGGCACCAATGGGCTTCCGTAGTTTTCTGAGTTTAGAAAAAAAATAAAATTACAAAAAAGATCTCTTTTTTTTCCCCGACAGCAAATTTTTCCTAGTAGGAAAAGTATCGTCATTGTTATCACAGAGGCATAAAATCTGCTCTTTTTGTGTCATGATAGCCTAAAAATTTCCTACGCATCTTTTTCTCGTGCTACATTCTTCAGAGAAGCTTCTACAAACACTCTGCTGTAAGTTTCATACTTTGAAGTTTTACCGACAGTGTTGACCAGTGGCTAGACGAGATAGTCACACCTCACTGAACATGGCTTCGATAGTTACCTGTGCAGCTGTTTTCAAGTACATCACTGTAAAAATATTCCCTTTCTTTTTTGTGTTGAATTGGCATATGTATTCATTGGCCTTTTAAAAAAAATTATTTTACAGGGAGAGAGAGAGAGAGAGAGAGAGAGAGAGAGAGAGAGAGAGAGAGAGAGAGAGAGAGAGAGAGAGAGAGAGAGAGAGATGTATTAGAGATAAATTTCTGCAGTAACTATTCTCATGAACACATTTTAAAGTGACCTGCCTAGTGAATTAAAAAAAATCATATTATTGTTTGTGCATTTTCCGTTATTTTCAATAAAAATTTACCATTGCATAATTAATTGCATAGTTGTACTTTGTACATGGAAATTCAACAGGATAATTAAAATACATGCACACATATAGTTGCAGTGATTTTATAGAGTCTGTTCACATTCACAATGTTATGTTTGAGTTTTCTCACATATAAACACCAAAACCAATTTTGTAAATAAAATGTGAGAGATCAATGAAGTTGAATATTTTTTAACTGCAGAAAACATGAAAGTAATAAATATTAATATTTTGTATATTAATAATTATATATGTACATAAAATTTAGGGTTTTTTCTTAATGAAATGTTGACATGTCCGACAATAGTCTGACTAGTAACTTTGAATCTTGGGCTAGTAACTTTGTGGCCAAATTTTGTAATTGCACACCCCTGTCATTGCTATATATGTACATGTAATATCAAAACGGTATGTCTAATATTTTATTGTACTATTTCAGTGATATGTTACACAGATGACATACTTTTCACATGCTACACTTGATGCAGTTACACACTACTATCATGAAGTTGTCAGAATAAAGATGATGTCATAAAAGTTTTTTTTCTCCTACAGAACTTTACAATTTTGTGGTTCGTAAACCTAAAAATAAAAAAATTGTAGGTCAAAAGAGATTTTTATTTTTTTTTATTTCCTCCTCCTACGGAACTTTATCATTTTGTTGTTTGTAAACCTAAAAATAAAAAAATGCTGGCCTTACTTTTCCTAATTATCACAATAAGTTTTGATTGAACACCGAACAATATTAATAAGTAACACTAATCTCTCTCTCTCTCTCTCTCTCTGTAAGATTTACAACTTAAAAATTGACAAATATTTCCTGCGTTGAAAACTATCTTTTATTTACAGCACCATAAACCGTTCAAACACGGAACATTGCAAAATGTGATATGATATGTGATATTAAATATGATTTGAATCTTCAAATTGACTTTAACGCATATTTATACTTACTCTGAATATCACGCATTGCCATGGGTGCGGCAATAGCCACGCCCAGACACAGGGCGGCTAGGAGGAGTATCCTTGGGTCCATGGGGGTAAAGCAGGTCTGTATGTTCCGCGCTAAGTCCTCTGAAGGTCAACGAAGTCGTCTTGGTCTGAGTGAATCCGCCTGTTCAGTAATACTGTATGTATATATATAGACATCCAATAATCACAGTCAGATGTAGGTTGTTATGGTGTCCGGATAGGGCCATTTGCGTTAGCGCGACATCGCGTTCAGGTAAACGAGACATCGCGCTAACACACAACACGCCGTCGCGCTAACGCAACTTTGCATAACACGCCGTCGCGCTAACACACAACACGCCGTCGCGCTAACGCAACTTTGCGCAACACGCCGTCGCACTAACGCAACTTTGCACAACACGCCGTCGCGCTAACACACAACACGCCGTCGCGCTAACACACAACACGCCGTCGCGCTAACGCAACTTTGCATAACACGCCGTCGCGCTAACACACAACACGCCGTCGCGCTAACGCAACTTTGCGCAACACGCCGTCGCACTAACGCAACTTTGCACAACACGCCGTCGCGCTAACACACAACACGCCGTCGCGCTAACGCAACTTTGCATAACACGCCGTCGCGCTAACACACAACACGCCGTCGCGCTAACGCAACTTTGCACAACACGCCCGTCGCGCTAACGCAACTTTGCACAACACGCCGTCGCGCTAACGCAACTTTGCACAACACGCCGTCGCGCTAACACACAACACGCCGTCGCGCTAACACAACTTTGCACAATACGCCGTCGCGCTAACGCAACTTTGCAAGTTTCACAGTCTAGTAGGAAGTCGTGTCCGGAAATATCAGACTGCGCATGCTTAAATATGTAGGCATGCACGCAAGCATGGATGAAAAATAAATAAAATGTACTTTGAAATAAATATATTATTTTCATTTATTATCAATGCATATGAATAAAAATATAGTTACTAGTGTGTCACTGTATAAGGATATGAATTATCATAAAATCTACCAATTGATACATTTACCTTAAATATTTAATAAAATTCATTAAATAAACAATAATATATTCATGACACATAGGCGTCGGAACCGGTGGGGGGGGGGGGGGGGGGAGCCCCCCCCCCTCTTTTTTTTTTTGATAAGTTATACCTAACCATTAGGAACATAGGAGAATATAGGGTTCAGCCCCCCCCCCCCCCCCCCCCCCCACTTTTTATCGCAGGAAACATAATTGTTTCGTAACGTACGTTTGAAATATTTAGAAGTTGGAGTAAAAGGCATAACCCCCACCCCCCACGGATTAGGATTTTCATGATTTTGGGAATTAGGTTTTTCTCTCTCAATATTTCTGATGATCAGTCTAGCCCCCCACTTTAAATTTGCTCCCGACGCCAGTGTGACATGTTATATACCTGAAATTTTACATTTTAAAATTTCTTTGCTTTGGTTTGCTTTGGTAATATACAGAGCACCTAATATGAATTTGTGACATGTACATGTTATAAATATATCATTGCTAAATTAATTAATTACATCAAATATTTAAGCTAAATTTATCAATTGGTAGATTTATTAATAATTTATATGCACTCTAGCATATCCTTATACAGTGACATACTAGTAACTATATTTTTATTCATATGTATTGATAATAATTGAAAATAATATATGTACATATGTATTTCAAAGTACATTTTATTTATTTTTCATCCATGCTTGCGTGCATGCCTACATATTTAAGCATGCGCAGTCTGATATTTCCGGACACGACTTCCTACTAGACTGTGAAACTTGCAAAGTTGCGTTAGCGCGACGGCGTGTTGTGCAAAGTTGTGTTAGCGCGACGGCGTGTTGTGTGTTAGCGCGACGGCGTGTTATGCAAAGTTGTGTTAGCGAGACGGCGTGTTGTGTGTTAGCGCGACGGCGTGTTGTGCAAAGTTGCGTTAGCGCGACGGCGTGTTGTGTGTTAGCGCGACGGCGTGTTGTGCAAAGTTGCGTTAGCGCGACGGCGTGTTGTGTGTTAGCGCGACGGCGTGTTGTGCAAAGTTGCGTTAGCGCGACGGCGTGTTGTGCAAAGTTGCGTTAGCGCGATGGCGTGTTGTGTGTTAGCGCGACGGCGTGTTATGCAAAGTTGCGTTAGCGCGACGGTGTGTTGTGTGTTAGCGCGACGGCGTGTTGTGTGTTAGCGCGACGGCGTGTTGTGCAAAGTTGCGTTAGCGCGACGGCGTGTTGTGCAAAGTTGCGTTAGCGCGACGGCGTGTTGTGCAAAGTTGCGTTAGCGCGACGGCGTGTTGTGTGTTAGCGCGACGGCGTGTTATGCAAGGTTGCGTTAGCGCGACGGCGTGTTGTGTGTTAGCGCGTTGTCTCGTTTACCTGAACGCGATGTCGCGCTAACGCAAATGGCCCTATCCGGACACCATAGGTTGTATATAGGGAGATCAATTAATTATTGCGCCGGTAAGTCATGGATCACAACGAGAGGGGGAGGGGCACTGTTAGGAGGGACATTTAACATGGCACCACATTCACATGCAATACATGGGAATACAAATAAAGGATCGATGTTAGCACTCCAATCAATGGAGGAGCCTTGGAACGGGGAGTTTAAACTTTCAATGCAGTAAGTATTAATTATTGCTTGGATTTGCACTTTCGTGTTCTTTTAAATGGAGCGTGGATCTTTCGACATGAGAAGAATTGATCGTGGTATTTCAACTTGCTTGTAATGCTCTCTGTATAATTTTACAAAATTTTACGATGGAAGAGATTTTCATGCGTTAAAATTCGTCCTATAGGCTTTATGAAAGGTATCACCTCCACTGAATATAACAAGTTTTATGGGTAATAACAACTGTGACTTGATATCAACATTCAACCATTCAACCTCAGCCATTCGCAGATCGGGAGGGGGGGGGGGTTCCGCCCCTCCCCCCCCGGAAATTCTTAAATTCATATGTAATGTTACCGAAAATAGTTCTCCCCCCCCCCCTCCCCCGCAAACAAAATTACCCCTCACCCTCACCCCACCCCCGGGAAAATTTTCTGGAACTCAGCATACCATTTCACAGAATTCTGACATCGATCCCACCCCTCCATCCACACACCTCCACCCTCCACCTCCGATAAATGCCGAATGCTGACCCATGGATCTAATGACATTGACACAGTAAATTCAATGTCAGTACCGAATAGTTCAAACATTTAACTAATACATTGGCAGAAGATCAAAACCCGTTTAATTAATCATTGCAAAATTAACTTATTTCATTCCTTACAACAAATGGCCTTTTTACTTAAAAAAAACAAAGGATGTAATAAAACTTACCCACGGATAACTGCAGGATAAAAACTGGCTGATAGGTACTCAGTCTCGGCTAAATTTAAACTCCGGGGTGCTCCGCTATGTGAACTCTCGGAACATTGGTTGATTTACAGTCAGTGATCGTTTTACAACCGTGAATTATAAGTACACCAAATATAACCACAAACACTGGGTCTCCCCTGGATCAATGCTCCGTGTCTGGGCAGGTCCGGCAATTGCTCGCTGTTCCAGTGTGACCCTGGAGTCAGTACACGGCAGGCTGTGTCGTAAAAATCCGGGCCTTTCAGGAGAGACCTTTAATGTCCTCTGTACACTCCGGATCGGTGAGCGTATTCATTGGGGGAGTTTAATTAATCCCAGATTAATTGATTGTAAATTGCCTTTTGAAGTAAGATATCCAATCTAAAGGATCTGTCATGTTTTACACATATAAGAAATGTTGACTCCGCACACAAGAAATGGGGAGGGGGTTAATATTGTGAAAGCTAGTCTATGGAGTTTCTGTACATGCAGGATTTAATAGAAGTGCTACATAAGCATTGAGCCATGGAGCGTAAGAGTGGGAATATTTACAAGTGACCACGGTGGGTTCATACTTTATAAATCTGCACCAGCTCTGAAACATGTAGTGCCTAGGAAAGGAGCAGCTCTCGATTGGTAAGTTTTTTCTTTAATATCGGAGAGAATGTTATTTAAAGATATTTTCTATTACTTATATATTATTGTTACTTATATATTGGCTAGTTAATTAATCGTGAACTACAGTTACTTAAGTGTTGACCAGTACTGTATTGTCGTTACTTGGGTATTCGCCAAACTTTGAATTACCGTTACCCAGACCCTGTATAAACCAGTTATCCTTGAATTAAAATTACTTATATATTAACCGGTTCACTTTGACTTACCGTTACTGAGGTATAAACCAGTTAACATAAAAGTATCGTTACTTTGGAATTAAGCGACTTGGGTAAAAACCAGTTTACCTTTGATTGTCCTTACTTAGGTATTTGCCAGTTAACTTTTAAATACCGTTACGTTCTTGGATATTAACCTGTTAACCATGAATTACTGTTACTTAGATATTGACCGCTTTCTAGTAACTTTGATACTTCGTTACTTATGTACACGTGTTGTCCAATTTACCTCTAATTATTTGCGATCATAATTATTAACATGTTAACATTTAATTACTGTTACTAAAGTATTAATGAGTTAATACTGAATTACCGTTACATAGATATTAAACAGTTTACCTTGAAAATAGTAACTTTGGTTTTAAACGGTAAATATTGAATTACCGTTACTTAGGAATAACCAGTTTACCTAAAGATACCGGTACTTTAGTATGCGCCAATTTAACCTGAACTATCGTTACTTAGGTATTAACAGGTAAACCTTGAATTTTCGTTTCTTTGGTATTAACATCTTGACTTTGAATTACCGTTTCTTTGGTATTAACATGTTAACTTTGAATTACCGTTACTTTGGAATTGACCTGTTGACTATGAATTACCGTTACTTTGGTATTAACATGTTAACTTTGAATTACCGTTACTTTGGAATTGACCTGTTGACTATGAATTACCGTTACTTTGGTATTAACATGTTGACTTTGAATTACCGTTACTTTGGTATTAACATGTTGACTTTGAATTACCGTTACTTTGGTATTGACATGTTGACTTTGAATTACCGTTTCTTTGGTATTGACATGTTGACTTTGAATTACTGTTACTGTGGTATTGACATGTTGACTATGAATTACCGTTACTTTGGTATTGACATGTTAATGCTGAATTACCGTTACTTTGGAGTTTACATGTTGAGTATGAATTACTGTTTTGTATTAATAAGTTAATACTGAATTATCAATACTTAGATATTTTAAACAGGTAAACTTTGAATTATCGTTACTTAGTTATTAACTAGTTTACTTTAAATTACCGTTCCTTGAATATTGACTGGTTGACTTTGCATTACTGTTACCTTGGTTTAAACAGTATTTATTGATATTAATTTTACAATATTTTACAAATATTGTATTTGGCATAAAGTACAAGTCTTGCAGTTGCAACATCAAGCACTTTTTATGTTTTTGATGGTTGCTCCTAATCAGTGTTATTATTTATCAGAAGGGGTGGGTTTGTTTCATAAATAACTTGGTTCTCTAGCAGGCAAAGTTTTATCTTTTAAGAGCTAAGTTCTCTTTTTTTAGACTCACTGTCTGTTTATCTATATCCCCCACCGCCATTATTTAGTATTCTGATAAATTGTAGAGTCTTATAGTATGGGTTCAATTAAAGTTGTGGTTTAAATTGGAATCATATATTTACACACTTAGTTCTGTATTCTTTATAGAAGATGAAAGATCATTTCATCAACAATGCACTGATAAAGAACTACAGAAAAGACATACAGATTAAATCAAAATTTTATTTAGTGTGTAAAGCACCCACTTGGCTTGCTATTGGAGAGTAAATACACGAATGTGACACAATTTGCCAGGGTGAAACAACCATACAGCTAAGCAAAACATTAAAATTCATATCAGAAGATGTACACAAAAAGGTGACACAATTTTGTCAGAAGAAAAAAATACCGGTTTGAAAAAATAATCATATAATATATTGGATTTCATTGAAAATGTAAGAATAACCAAAAACTTCACTCCGGAATAAAGGTTTTACGTGGAGTCTGGAAAAAAAATCAAACTAAAAAAAAATAATTCTTCAATAGTGTTGCAAGAGTTGCCTTTCTTGTTTTACCAAAAAAAAATTGCTGATCTTCAAAAGATTCTGACAAAAATTGATTGCACATACCATGTAGATACACAATAAATGAGTTAAAAGCTTGGATGGAAAAACTAGCCAGCTACATTCTGATAATGTACATATATACTATACATGTACAATAAGTATAATGTATGGTATTGCAAGTAGGCGATGAATGTACTATCTGTCTACACATTTATCTACATGAGAGAGAAGAAACTAGAGACTAGGGATCACTATATCCCAGATAAACTACAAATCTCAGGGCTCCCAGCCACAGCTATTGAAAGGCCATAATCTGATTCAAATTTTCTATAGATTAGCCAAATGTATCAACGGCAAAAAATGTATACAAATTAATTTTTTTTTGATTCAAAAGTTTGAACTTAAATTTTCTATTGGTTTATTTTTTTCAAATGTATCAAAAAGAGATAAAATTCTTGAAAATTTGCTCTTCTTTGTTCCAAAATTTAAATAACTTAGCTGGGACGACCCTTATAGGACTAATTGTTTAACACTCCGTGGGGTTGGATTCTAATTCACACAGACACACGTACACAAAGTCGCAGAGACAATACGTCTAAGTAAGTAACCTCTAACTCCCTCTGTAGCACTTCTCTACAAAGTTCTACCGTAATAAGAATATTTCTCTCTCCTCACTGCGTAACATCTAGGCCATTGTTTTAGATGAGTTACTAGTACATGGTACAACTCAGGCAGGGCTTAATGAGATAACTATTACAACCTTAGGACAGGGTACCACATGGACAGATCTGGTATAAAGTAACAATAAGCTGACCCCTATAACTACCCTATACATGAAAATGTAGTCAAATATTTAATTAAAATATCGTTAAAAACACAACCAGCTATAAAAAAAATATGACTTTAAATATCCGAAGCTTTCATTAAGCATTCAAAGATTAAAATGATTACAGAAATTAAAAAAATATACTAGTAAATGGTTTCCACACAAAAACGATAGATAATTATTGAAAATCTAAAATATCTGTATTGGAAATATAAGTAATAAACTTTGATGATTTTACACCAAGTGATGGACAGATCAGATACATAATTTTCCGTTCTACTATACTTGAGCAGAAAATGCATGATAAAAACCACTCTCTCAGTTTTCAAAACCAAGCATTCACTTTGAATGTGGGTAAATTCTTGAACACAAAGAACACTGATTTCAGTCCTCCATAAAAATAATATTCACTGCTTAATGTTACAATGGGTATGCCTCTTGTTTTTAAAATTGATTGGACATGTCCAAATTTTACCTTTATTTCATATATGATCAAATTACTCTAGGGGGAAATTCAGCTCAGCTGCAGAGAATGTTACCGTACTTCTCATGTAAATCTTCAACACAGTAATATAAAACCCGCTCACAGAAGACCAGCTGGACCCGAAAAAATCCTATACTCAACCCAATATAAAAACTAACATCTCAACCCAATATAAAAATAAAATAGACTGCAAAATATCTCAAATTTCCCCCATGAAAATTACTTGATCGCAAAGCGACCCTTAAATTACTCTAAGATTACGGCGATCAATTTACGACGGAATGGTGAGTTAATTCTTCCCTCTCTACTCCTCGCCCTTCTCCTCCTTATCGTCGGTGTCTTCGCTGATTTTGATGGTCGGTGAACCGTGATCGTCCTGGGTAACAACAGCAGCGGCGGCTGGAGCGGCGGCAGAGACCAGGGGCTGTAACTCCGAGTTGTCCGTTTTCTTGTAGTGACCCTCCACACGCTTGTCCTTGGCGACCTGTTCTCCCATCACCTTCTTTTCCTTGTTGAAAGTTTCCTCTGTACACAGGAACAGAAAAATAAAATTAAGCAAGCCATTCTTCTCGTTTAAAAATCAAACAGCTCCATTCAAAGATAAAAACATTAACCAAGAATATGACTATCTTTTATTTCAACTTTAGCTCTACATATTTCGTCTTTATAACCAGGGTAAACCTGTACTGTATTTAAACTAGATTTTGATGTTTAAAAAGTTCAGTGTTGAAAACATGAAAATCTAATTGCCTTCATTGAAAACATACCATGTGACAGATAATTGACAGACAATATTAAATGATTCACATATTAATTATTTGCTCAATATCAAATAAGTCTAACCCCTGGTTTAACACATGCTATTCTATTATCAATGTTCAACATATTCCATAACTAAGAACAGCAGTTATGTTTATTTTTATTTCCCAATCCTATTCAACTGATGTAGCTGTATAATACTATACAAATCTTTCTGGAGGGCAGTACGTACCAAGTTTGGATGTTTTCTGCGACCTCCTCTTGCGTCCCTGGGGGTTGTTCTTGTAGTAGCAGTAAGTGATCAACAGGACGACCAGGAAGACGCTAGCGAGCAGGAGAGCCACGATCACTCCGTACACAATGTTCATCGTGGTGGCCGCCTCCAACTCCGCGGCACTGTTAAAGTCAGCAGAGTCTGGAAACACAAAATAATATTGTGTAAAGAATATGGGAGAAAGGGTAATCAAACCTTTATCTCTGCTGTCTAAAGAATTTGGGTAAAATGAAAATGTTTGCAGGTAAATGATCTTGACCTATCTCTAATTCAAAACTTCTTTGAATTGAAATTCTACGCTAAGAAAAAGAATTTTTCATCATATAATACAGCTTTGTAAGCTCATATTTGTTTCTATTAAAAAGCTTTAATTTCAAACTAAAGTCCACCACACTAGATCCCAGTTTTTTTTAAATCCCTGACCCCTCCCCTGAGAATTAACCCTCCTATCTGGATGGTTCACTGACCTTTGTCTGAAGCCTCCACAAGTCCCTGGGGATACCCGGGACAGTCCGGGAAAACAGCGAACTTGAAGCTGTACACGTTGTTTGGGACCTCTTCCTTTGCCCATTTCTCGGCATACTTCGAATCCTCCATCACACGGATTTCTAATCTTATTCCTGCAAAACAGGTCTTGGTCATCTTCTCCGAGCCATACTTCAGTACTTTCTAAAAAACCAAAAATGAAGAAAACTACTTAAGTACAATAAACCAACATTTGATACAATTTATTTTATTTCTTGAAAAAAGAAAGAGCAAAATACTTAGGTTCTTGCATCACAACTACCTTTGATTGAGCAATGAATCATCAAACATGTCAAGCATATTGTCCAGTATTTAATATAACTTTGATAAAAAAAACCCAAGTTATAGGGTTCCCACAGCTTCATTGACAAAACAAATCAAGGGATCATATCTATGATTTATTGTCTACAACACATATTATCCTAACCTTTTCTGCTTCTCCATTAAAAGTAACGTTCATGATGTCAGCATCCAGAGTCCATTCGTCCATACGCACACAGATTTTGCGGGTACACTTTGATGAATGACCTACAACTATCGTGGTGGTACAATCGCCGTTCACTGCCCGCCCATGAGAGACCAGTTCATACTGGTATTTCCCATCTATAGGTAGAGTCCATTGGCGTCCACATTTCCCATGAACAGACCCCACGTTTTCCATGTAATCTGTCAATAGTGAACACAAAGTCAAGACCTATGTTACACAAAAAGCCAACATAGCAAGCAATATATGACTACTTATACTAGCAGTCCAGTGTTGGTTTTCAAGTCTAGCTATTGGTGGGATAAATGCAAGTTTTAAAAAGAAATTGTTTAAACTTTTATTTGAAAGTTTTCATCTCAAAGATTGCATCTTGCAATACACTATATTCATGCTATATATATAAAAGAAAAAAACCAGCCAAAAACAACTTGTTGGAAAAACACCTTGTGTTGTTCCTAACATTACCGGATGTTAGAATTTTTTATAAAATGAATTTGCTTGCCATCAATATAAGTATTGGCTAGACTAAGACAGCCTTGTATGTCTCTTCTGTGATGCATTTTAGAGTGAATTACTGAATTTGATGAAATCTAGCTCCAACCTCAACTGATAATTAAATGCCAAAATGGTCTGTATTTATATTGATGTAATTCATTTGATGTATTTTTTTTCGAGCTCTGAGAGGTTATGATTGGGAACATTTCCTCTCTCTATATATAGTATGAATACAGTTTCCTGCAAAGTGCAACAATAAACATATACCTAGAGTGTTGCCATTTTTTATGCACGATTTATGTTGCTATGGTTACTTACAGGTCATGTTCATAGGCGCTGCTGG
This sequence comes from Magallana angulata, assembly GCF_025612915.1. Lineage (NCBI taxonomy): Eukaryota > Metazoa > Mollusca > Bivalvia > Ostreida > Ostreidae > Magallana > Magallana angulata. Next base: position 1,767,041 of record NC_069118.1, read on the forward strand.
AGCAGCATACAGAGGGACAGCCACCAGGGCCAACAACAAAGGGAAGTAACTGTTCATGATGACTGAGTTATCTTTCCTGAATGAAGAAAAAAAAGACATCAAAAGCTTGCCATTTTAATCCATCTAGTTTATAAATCATTAATGATAACATTCATGGCAATGGTTTATTGGTATACAACAAGAACACATATTGATCCAATATCCTGTTAAATGTCAAGGCATCTCTTCGTGAGAAGCATTTCGCAATTAAAACCTGAAAACCACATAGTGTTAATCTATAATAACACAGAATCCATTTTGTATATTGGTAGCCTATGTGACTGTCTGGCATCTATACAATAACATGGTCCTAGACTGAGCCTTTTCTCCCTATCAGAAATGCACTGTAATGAAGTTCAAATGAAAAATCCAGTTACCTGCTAATCCCCACCCCCTCCCAAAGTACAGAAATGTCTTACAAAAAAATCTCTATTAGAGTTAGTCCCATCTGTAGGGTACATATAACAAATATATTCAATGTTCTACACAGGTTGCATGTTCCACCACCATTGTCAGGGCGAGGAGCCTTTCATTAGCTGATTAAATCCAAATATCCTATTCTATGGTTCATCTGTTAGAGGCATTGCGATACAATAAAACTAATTTTTTTGCATTCAAATTGCTAAAACAGTACAGTATAAGGTTTCAGTAAAAAATGGTTAATAAAACATTAGATATTCATTTGAAAAAAATCACTTAAAGTGGTAATTGATTTAACAAAACAAAAGAGACTTCAAAATCAACTCTTACCTATTCAACAGTCCAAGTTAAAACAAAATGCCATCTGTCCCAAAAACTTTACATTAAAATTGAACAGAAAGACAAGTATTTTCTAATGTACCCTTTGGCCATTAAAAACATCCCAAAAATCAACAAGGAATTTCTGACTGACTAGAGCAATCTTTATGATATGTGAAGTCAACAATCAACACATGCTTGTCAAAGTACACTGCAGGCAAGTCCACTTAATTGTGCACATTTTTACCCCCCCCCCCCCCCCACTCTACAAAAAAAAAAAAATACCATGACTTACATGTATCAGCTCGAATTCATCCAAAAAACTCACTAAAGTTTTGTTTAGTGATACAGAAATGTTGACAAGTTGTACATTTATGCGATCTCTTTTTTGTGATTTTTATAATCAGTTTCAACAACGTCAGAGAAGTGGGCGAAATAAAATTTGTAGAAAATTGTTGTCGAGTTTTCAAGAGGCAAATAAGGGACTGTAGTTTATTTCATTACAGGCCAGGTGCCTGCCATACCTGTTTCTATTTTTAAAATTTGAGGTGTCAGAATTACCTGTGTGTTTATCTGAATTCCATCTGCATATAATGACCTATCAAAAATGACTTGTGAAGTTGTGAATAATATTATTCAAACAGCAATTTGCCTAATAAAGCACAAACTGCTGCTAATAGAGTACTAATATGATAGAGCAATAATTTAACTTTCCCCCGATTGCTGATCTATAAACAGACAGGTTTATTATAGGCCTAACGTTAGTGCCATGATGCCATCAATCACCCAAAAGTAGGTTAAGGTATACAAAAGATTCCTGTAGAATACAATTGTCATGAGCAACACATCATCACAATAATCATTGTACTATGAATCAAAAGCCGATCTACCAGACCCCTCTTTCACAAAAACATAGACAAAGAGATTAAAATTGACCACTATATACTAGGCCACTTTTTTTTGTTTACGTCTGTTCGCCTGGGGTGGTCGGTTATTCTCTTGTACCAGACACCTGGGGTACAGTGTATAGATGTTGCGTTCGATTACGGGGCATGCCAAGTCCAGCAAAGCGTGACACGCCGAACGACACAGCGCAATGATTCTGGTCAACTTCAGGAAGTAAACCTTTGTCATTTACTGACCTGGAGCCACACCTTTCCATTTCATTACACCACAGACATGCACTCTAACAAAATGCGACCTATTTCCTGAGGTAAGCATAGTCCATACTCGAAATGCTACCTTTATAAAATTTCACCTTCAAATCACCCGTGTGCATGCTAATTTTCCCCTTCACATGCGACCACTCCATGAACTGGAGTCGAAGGGATTCCAGACCGACATTACTTACCCTGACCAATAAATGAGCTGTTTCCTTTACAACTGTACAAAATTGAAAGTAATATTAGTATATACACGTGTTATGCAGTGTTGAGAAACTCACCTCAGTTCTTTCGAAATCAACGGCCTGATCACACACAAATGCTGGTACGTCCGCCGACCTATTTGCCGAGAACTCTTCAATTTGATAACACTACGCGATACTGGGGCGACCAAGGGGGATTCTATTTCTCGTAAAATTATCTTCTATTGTATTTTGTACTTATCTATTGCAAGTAAATCGATAAGATTGTATTGGCTTGTAGACACAATAAAAAAATGAAAAAGTTACTGAAGAGTTGTCTTATCATTATATCGAGTTAGGGTTGATTATTCTAATGTATATACATACGAGTAGGCCTATAGGGAAATATTTCATTACTTGACGCAGTTATAATTACAATTTTAATGTTCAGACGTCACAGAATGTTTTTAAATTGCGAACAGACTTTAAAATATTTTTCGTGTCAAACGTTTTGATTTATGACATTAATACTTTAAAATTTTCTTACCCTCTTCCCTTTCAAAATGTTAAATTTATACTAAAAAAAACTTTTAAAATGACTACAATGCATACAATTAAACTATTGATGTAAAATTGTAAATGCGTTTTAATTTCTTAAATCAAAGAATACTTTATCATAATTTGGCAGACCTAGAATAAAATTCTCTGGAATTGTGTATTTTGACAACTTTTTATTGAAATTAATAATCTCATTGAAGCTATTTTACTATTCTTAATGCCAATGCTTAATGCCATCACATTTTTTTTTCAAAAAAATTAAAATTGTTGCATGATGTTTTGGCAAAATTATTATAATTATAGACATACATAATGTAATTAAGAGAAAACCCAACACATTATTCTATGTGGAATTCATTCTCATAAAAAAAAACTTTATTAAGACAACATTTATGTATCTAGCCACAAGATTTATTCTTTAGATATTTTTTGTGGTTTACGCGTGGGCAAACATGTTTTGGCAGAATTCTTTCGCTAGTTTTATCAGACTTAAAATTCTTATTTTATTTACCGTGACTTGATTTTAATGAAAAATGCATATAAATATATACAATGTAGTTTCAAGGCCTTCAAGAAACCCTAGAGAGCATTATGCACTAATACAAAAATACAATTTAGCGATTGTGACAAATAATGGCTGCATTGAGCACTGTCTGAGGGTTGGGCAACTTTGGTTTTCGGACAACTCCCACCCTTACCAACAGTGTTTAATTTAGTAAACTATACTTACACGTACATATAAACTTAGACCTTATTTACTACCAAGGACCAGTACTTAATTGCATCTTATTTCAAACAATACGCGATTTTACGACGAATAAAGAATAACAACAAAGCTCCCCACATGTATATAATACATGCATGTATATAAGGACAAGGACAGAGCGAGCCCAAGTCAAAACAATTATACATTGTTCCATCAAGACGGCGTTCTGATAGGATTAACATGGGTTAACATGGATTAAAATTAGGTAAATCCCCGTAAACTGAAAGGCGTTGTGTACCATTGAAACACCACCGCTTTACGAGAAAGTATTATTTCAAAGAATTATTTGTGGTGGGTATGTTTGTGTGTGTGTGTGGTGGTGTGTTGTTGTTGTTGAATCCACCCCTTTCCCCTTTTAAAAATATGAGGGGTAAAAATTCCTTGCTCAATCTCGAAAGGTCGAGAATTGTTTATATATTTGTCATGTTGTAAATTTTGAATTTACTGGGTGGGTGTAAATTTGTAAATTTTGTATTTACACCCACCCAGTAAATTCAAAATTTACAACATGACATATTAACCATTTACCATAAAGCTATACTGTAAGACGGAGAAGCCGTCAGAAATTTATTGTCGTCGCATATTTCTTTTTTGACCTTATGTAACAGAAAGTGAATTATAAATATTTGTCATCTTTTATGATTAATGAAGAAAGAAAAGAGGAAAGGTTGATGGTGAAATGTCATCAGTGTTCCAACCAGACTGTCCCCGGCAAGATCAATGTGCAAATATGATTGATGCACAGGTGAGAATTAATTAGGGAGCATTCTTTTGTCAATAAAGAATAAATCCAGGTGAATGATTGGTCCCTCACAATGTTTATATCCAGGTCAACCCACTTAGGGCTTCACTTCTGTTATTCCTAAGACAGTGCCTTTTTCTCCTGTCATAGAAGGTTGAATGTTTTTAATCATACAAATAGCTCAACGTTCATAAAAGTTAAAACAGTCAAATACACTTATATATCAAACATAAAGTTCATTAAATTTACAGTTTTTCTTAGACAGCAATTAGCTTGATTTCTTCATGTCCTTTTTGGGAGTTGATTTTAATCAACTCTCCTATGCAGTTACTCTGACAAACCGAAAGTGAAACATTGTTTGGACCAAAGCACAAATCATAGCCGCTGACAAGAATTAGTTCTTGAGAATAATTGATAAATTCGAAATAATGTATGCTAAAGCATTGTTTTTCAAGGAAACATATTTATAAATACCTTGAAAATAGTCAGATTTTAAGTGGTACGAACAATTTAGATATTTTTGTAGTTGTATGTATTCTTACGCCAGAGTTCAATACAGTCTCGTTCAACTCGACACTCGGCTGTCTCCGTAAATCTCCGACAAGCAGAGAGTCTCTCTTGCTTGTCGGGGATAAACGGCGATAGCCGATCGTTTGGTTGAACGAGACGAGAGCTCAATATTGCTTGGATCCATAAATTTTCCAGAAATATTTCTATCACTGATACATAGTTTGATTGAATTTATTCTATCTTTAAATATTACTCAACATGATTCATATGGGGTTTTATCAACATTCTTGTGTCGAAAAAGTCCGAAAATTCATATTATGAAAATGTGCGTAATTCAAATACAGATCAGAAACTACCTGTACTTGTCATGCAAAATAACATATCATTTTAAAATAAATAAACATCGATAAAATCAACTCCCGTCAGTTCTTCGGTACTTTGATTGATTTTTGGAAACACAGTAATATTCCCTCTTTGCGACAACCCCCCCCCCCCCCCCAAAAAAAAACAACAACAAAACACCCCCCCCCCCCAAGAAAAAACCCCCAAAAGAAACCGAGATTCCTCCATTTTGACAGATAATATCACACATACTGAGAAAGGATTACATAGGACAACCGACTCATTTATTTTTCAGGATACAAAAATCTAATATGATAAGAAAAAAAGTATGTCTTTATAATATAAAGCTATATTTATCAAAGCTCCCTCATGCAGATTTGCAAGAATAATCATTGAAGTGATGGCTATTTTTATACATGTAATTAAACCTTTAGTTAGCTCATCTAAGATCATTAAAATAAAGAAGCAATTTAATAAATTCTAAAGTACAGGAACTAGCAGCATATGAGGCCTAGAGGAATCGAAACTAACCGCGGAGATTAAACATGTTTCAAATATTTACCGGGACTCTATTCCGCCTAATTCGGTGTTCTTATCAATGAGTGCAGGAAGTACAGTGCAAGCATTTAAGGAAGGTGAAACATATTCACCCCCCCATCTTTCAACTTCTTACTGAGTAATTTCATTTTACATCTGTTCATTAATACTTTGCAAAACAATATCTTTTACCTTCAACTTTTTTTGACCGTACAGAAAAATGGAGTTTCCGGCACATAGCGTTCATTTTTTCAATGTGGAGAGGCCAGAAAAAATGGATGAGTCAGTTGCATGTATTTTGCATATAATACAAAGGTATACCTTTGTTTCAAAATAAAAGCACCCTGCCCCCTTAATTGCTTCGTGCCTGGTTTTCATTTCGGTCGATGTTAATTTTTTGTTGTACGATCATGTATGTAGCAATGTAGAAGAAAAGGAAGACGAAACCCCTTGGCGACATAAAAGGAAAAACCCATTCAATGAAGCACTGGAAAGAAACAAAAGATCACCTACACGTGTAGAGTACATCTATATAACCATTGATATTGTCAGTATACATCAACGTTTACAGTGCATCTTAAATCTTTATATCGTCAAGAACCATGGATTATAGGCCAAATTGTGAATATCATCAATATTCAGATACATATACACCCTGGGACACAAAGTAAGATGAAGATTAAGAATAATTGAGCAGAATAACTTGAAAAAAGACACAAATAAGAAACATCTTAATATAAATTGTTTTTATCAAATCAAAAAAAAAGATAAATATTGGGTTTCTTCAATAAAAGACACAAGATTTGTAAAGTTACATGAAAAACGTCATATATTCCTGTAAGCATCTTAAAAACTTAACATTAAAAAAACCAAAAAGACCCCCCCCCCCCCCCCCGAGGAAACAAAAATTAACTACCAAGAGATTCTACAATGACAAAAGTTATTTAAAGATAAACAACCACAGACCAAGCAATACATGTACTTGCATCCGGTGTATCTAATACTTTTAAGACATTTCCAAAAAATCATAGGGTCCATAAAATATGCAATAGCATAAACCAAAACTGTTTTTGCTAAACTTGATTTTCTGCGATCCGTTTTGGATCTTGTCCTATCACAAGCGTCGACGCCGAGTCAGTGCGGTCCTGCATTATGTCACTCACTTCCACTTCCGGTTTATAGCTCTGGTCCGAGTCAGCGATTTTATGATAGCTCTCAGAAGATCTTGCTGTGCCTTGGCTCTTTCGTTTGTGAGACCGGAACGGTAACTTAGATTTTACCGCAGAAAGAATTGGTTCTGAAAAAAGAACAGAAAACCAGTAATCAACAGTATCTGTTAAAGTTCTATATTTACGAGTCACCAAAGTCGGTAGCGTATGAAAATATTTAATAAAAAATACAACGAAATATAGACCTTACACATGTGTTTAAAACGAATTGGAGTAAAAGAAAAATGAGTTTCTTTGCTAAATAGAAAAAAGACAAAACGAGGACAGTCTTCAAGAACAGACACTTAATGTTTTGCAGCCCACTCCAAAGAGGTACATATTGTACCTCTGCTAGAAGACTTGGAAATCTCGCAGCGCGGCGGACCGCTGGACTTCTGAGCCCTGTAGTAGCAGAAGAAGACGATCAGCGCCACCAGAAAAATGGAAGCGAGGCATATACTGACGACGATTCCCTCTATGTAGATCCAGCGTTCCCGGGCACTCTTCTCCACGGTGTACTTGTGCGCTACAGAGAAACAAAGTTAAAAAATATTTCACGTGACTGAAAATTCAATGAGTTAGAAATTCTTGACAACAAGGCGACACATTACCACAGTGCATTACTGTACACTATTATAGCTATACCTACCCATAACTGTGGAGGTGATATGAGGAAAAAATAAATCGAAGAATTGCAATAACACGCACACGTGTACATACACTATATATCCAAAAAGGTAATTTTTTTTATCTTAGTAATAAAAAATGACAAAATTATGTGATAAATACCATTGCATACTGGTAAAGTAATGAAAACACGGAATTATGACGGAACTACCAGTTTCACTCTGAGACATGTTCCAGGTCGTAAAATTTGAATTTGAAAGGACTACAGAGTATGAAATAAAATATCATGATACTTTTGACTTTGTCGTCACTTAACTGTCATCTAACAAAGAATAGTCACATCATTGTAACGTTTATTGCAAAATGACAGCATTGTGTTGCAACCACTATTGAAATAAAACCACTATTGAAATAAATTATTTCAATACTGGTTGGGAATGTATTTCATTAGAAAAATCACCTTGCAACCACTATTGAAATAAAACCACTATTGAAATAAATTATTTCAATAGTGGTTGGGGACGTATTTCATTAGAAAAATCACTTTGCAACCACTATTGAAATACAACCAAGTAATGATTTTAATAGAGGTTGGGGTTGTATTTCATGATAAACACTACTTTACAGACACCATTAAAGTTCAACTACTATTAAATTTATTATTTTTAATCGTAAATGGGAATGAATTACTAATAAATCTAACTATGTAATCACTATTATGTAACACATTTGAAAAGAAAGAAGTTTTATATCATATTTGCAAACTATTTAATATCAAATACACAATTATGTTACAATTTTCACTGCTGTGTAGAAGTAAATAATCAATTATCGCAGATAAACATGCATATACATTTCTTTTTATCTAAAAAACAGTTCAAATACACAATTAAGGTACTAAAGACTTGCATATTTTACGGTAATAGTAACGAAGACTATGTATAAATGTAATTATTTTAGGATTTTCACTGTTGTGCAGAAATAACCCATCCTCGCAGATTAACATATAGGATTGTTTTCATATTTTTTCTTTACCTTTCTCTTTCTATAGATATATCATGTTTTATGGAAATTGTAAATTATTTCTACTAGAAGACAACGTTGTAAATTGCCAGAACTTCTATTTTAAACCACTGTATTTAAAATAATAATTTATAGCTTATATATCATTATAGATTTATGTAATAATGAATATCACTATTAAGATGAATAATTTCAATAATGGTTGGGGATGAACTTCATTAAGACCAATATTGAATGAAATAAATTATTTCAATAGTGGTTGGATATGCGTTTCATTATAACCACTTTTGAAATGAATTATTTCAATTGTGGTTAAGGATGCGGTACATTACAACCTTTATTGAAATAAAATATTTCAATAGTGGCAGGATGTTATTTTAATGCCTATTATTCCGACTGTGTATAACACTTTCGGTTCCAGATGACAGGTGGTATGGGAAACATGACCATATAGAGGTAAATCAAAGAACATCATAATCAAAAAGGAATTCATCATCTCATAACGCATACTTCTTTTCTTAAGAAACTCCCCTAGCAGAATGGAAAGTGTAACAAACAGACATAATAATAGACATAAAACTGAAATACTTTATTTCAATAGTGGTTGAAATGAAAGGTATTCCCAACCACTATTGAAATAAATTATTTCAATAGTGGTTGAAATGAATTGAGCCCTTAACCACTATTGAAATAATTTATTTCAATAGTGGTCGTAGTGAAGTACACCCCAACCCCTACTGAAAAAAAAATTATATTTATAATGATATTTATAATAATATTTATCAATAAATAATTATTCAATATACAGGGAGTTTGAATAGAAGCTCTTGCAATTTACAAGATGTTCACAATAATATCATAGGACATGATATGTTTGTAGAAAGAGAAATCTAAAGAAAAAAATATAAATTTTCAAAGAAATATTAATAAAGAAATTCATTCTAAGCTACGATTGAAAACATACTTTTAATTGTAGTTGTACTGCAACAATGTCTGTAAATTGATTTTCAAAATGGAATACATCCCTGAACACTATTTAAATATTTTATCTTAATAGTGGATGTATTTCAATAGTGGTTGCAAAGTGATTCTTCAAATGAAATACATTACCAACCAGTATTGAAATAATTTATTTCAATAGTGGTTTTATTTCAATAGTGGTTGCAAAGTGATTTTTCTAATGAAATGCATTCCCAACCACTATTGAAATAATTTATTTCAATAGTGGTTTTATTTCAATAGTGGTTGCAACACAGCATATTTTTTATTGAACCAAACGTAGTAAGGGAAACCAGTAAATGGTTTTCATTTGATAAATGCTTTTTGCGGTGAATCAAATGTAATGCAAAAAAGCAAATAATTTTGTTGGAGAAATGCCACCTGTGTTGACAAGTAGCGAGAGAAGGGGACTTACAGATTTGAGCCTCGCGTTCCTTCGTTCTATCCTTTCTGGCTACGCAGTGAGGGGTCAGATCGACGTCGAACCGATACAGGTTCTCCCTTGTCCGGGGGTAGCGGTTACTCTCCGTCACTATGACGTAGAAAACGTCAGCAGACGGACACCAAGTGGCGGGAAAAGGGTTACGACAATCGTAACGCTACAAAATAAAAAGAAAAGGATAATGACATTAATAGCAATGCAACACTAATACAAGGAAGGAGATAAAATCGTAGAACCAAAGCAAATTAACGAGAAAAGGGTTACGACAACCTCAGCGTTTCAATATTATGCATAAAATTAATGATATTCAATGTCATAACTTTGTTACTTTATTTTCCCTGTATCATTCACATTTCATTCAATTTCCTTCTGGGTGCAATTTTATACCTGGCATGATACCCACATGTTTATGGCACAACATGTTGAGTCTCGTGGTAAAAGATACAATTTTTGTTGGTATAAACTATACTCAATATCTCAACTGTTTCTTCTGCAATATGCTGAAATGTTTTAATTTGAGTTTATTTGGAATTTTTAAGGGGGTATAATGTTTACAGATAGTTGCTACCTCATGGAGAGGACATCATCATTAGCTGAATTAAGGGGGTGTAATGATTACAGATAGTTGCTACCTCATGGCATAGGCGTCGGAACCGGGGGGGGGGGGGGGGGGGGGCTAGGGGGGGATGAGCCCCCCTACTTTTTTTGCAAAGTTATACCTAACCATTAGAAACATAGCATGATAGAGGGTTCAGCCCCCCCCCCACTTTTTCTCGCAGGAAAGATTATTGTTCCTAAATTTACCTTGAAAGATTGAGAAGTTGGACTCAGAAGCATACTAGCCCCCCCCCCCCCCCCCCCCCCCCCCCCCGGATTAGGATTTCCATGATTTTGGGAATGACTTTTTTCTCAATATTTCTGAGGATTAGTCTAGCCCCCCACTTTCAATTTGCTTCCGACGCCAGTGCATGGAGAGGACATCATCATTAGCTGAATTTTGACAAACAACCTTTGGGTCCACGACTTCCGATTTGTCGAAAGTGACAGGCACAAACAACATCTTCACGTCACACGTATGAAGCTGAGAAACCGACATCTTAATGCAAATTGTCTCGCACTGCAGGTCGTCGTGACTGTCGATGCGTAGCGTCACTGCACACGTGCCAGATTGAAGTCTTCCGGTAGCCACTAGGCGGACCTCGTTTTCAGACGATATGTTGTACAATCTGCCACAGTCTCTTTCTTCTGTGGTATCTAAACGAACTAGAAAGAAATTGTATTTCAATTAATCAGAATGTTTGCCAACAAAACGGAGAATAAATTGCATGGTTATTGGCAATTTATATTGCCACAGGGGTGATTGTTCATGAATATTTATCGAATGAGTTCTGACTAAGTCGTACTTATCGTCTTATTGAGGGTCATCACAGGGACGAACAGGAAGACCAGCGTCTTCATGGTCCACTGAAAAACGGACCGGAAGCTACGCATCTCCGGAAGATCTGGAAAGAGAATTCATACATTAGGTCCATGGATATGTAAATTCGTAGAAGCTTTTCAGCTATACATTGTAATTGCACTATAAACAGATCTCAAACATCAATAAACAGACATCGTATGAGGATTCTAAAGGAATTAAAGGTCAGTTTAAATATGGACGAGTTATTAAACATTTAGTCAACCTTCCTCCTATCTGTAAATATACTGCGCTAGGATCATTAAGTTAAGTGGTTGCATGCGAGATGAGCTGTATAATGGCGGACTGGTCTGGTCCCGGTGGGGGAGGGGCTGCATCAAACATGCAGCCCAGATACAGGCCAAGTGAGCAGGGATCTCCACCGGTATCGACCCTGTTGTTTCATATAAGGTTAATTCAGGACCTGCTCGCCAGGATTTCTATTGATTGCTGACATATATATCATGCTTAAAACTGAAAATTGTGTTATTTTGGCACTTGCGATCACTGATTGTCTGGCTTTCTCGCTTCTATTGGCTGTGCAATGCTCAGAAGAAGATGAACATGATTATTATGATCAAAAGACGAGCCGTTGTAGATGAAGACTTAATGAAAACATTGCGTGTATGAAGGGTTGTTCTTTTAGGGTAACTGCTTATTAACAATTTATGTTTCATTTCTGTTTGCGCGGAACATTCAGGATATTACAAGCGAATTTTAGATTACACATGGAAAATAATACTCCTGTGTGCATACATATTTAGTACATTACTGCCCCGATGTGCAGTAATTTTCTTTAAGAATATTCCTTAATGACGAAAGAAAAGTTTTGTGTCCCTTTCAACATATCAAAAAATAGAGTACAGTCCATGAGTGACAAAAGGTATAGGTTTTAATATTTACACAGGAAGCCAAATACATTAAGGTTGATTTCTACAGACTAATATCTGTCAATACGGGATGTTTTAAGAAATACAAAACAGCTTCAAAACAAAGATGTAAACAACACAACAATATCCTTGTTGTAATAACATTTTTACCATGGAACTAATGAAACATCCAAAAACGCCACAATGATCGGGGTTTTAATTCAAACAAATATCCAATACACAACCAGACAATGAGGGTAGTGACAAAGAACTCACAGCTAACGAAAACATGAATTTACGATTTCAGATGTACACAGTAATTACAGCATTGTCTTATTTAAATGAATAAAAGTAACATTTATGCCTCGAGATGTACCCACTACGGTGTTGATTTAAGTTGCTAGTTTTATAAAAAATGAATTTAAGATTGATTTTTTTTTATTATTTTAGATGTAGAGAGTAAACAGTGATCTTACCTTGTGGGTACTGTGCACACTATTGCTGGTCTGGCCTGCAGCCCACATCTCCCGGATCGATGGGTTCCCGTCTCCTGGGACCGGCATCTCTCACTCCTTGCTTGGCAGTCTGTCGGCGGAGAGCAAAACACACGCCAAATCAACCCACTTAAGTGCAGCCAGGCTAAGAAAAATCAACAACTTAAGTACTGAAAGGCTGCAAAAAATCAAAGTACTGCCAGAGTCTGATAACCTGACTTAAGACTCTGCCAAATCAACTCACCTAAGTGCAGCCAGGCTAAGAAAAATCAACAACTTGAGTACTGAAAGGCTGCGAAAAATCAAAGTACTGTCAGAGTCTGATAACCTGACTCAAGACTCCGCAAAATAAACACACTAAAGTACAGCGAGGCTCCGAAAACCGCTAAATCACCACACTTAAGTACAGCAAGGCTCCAAACACCGCCAAGTCAACACGTCTAGATACAACGTGGCTCCGAAAACCGCCAAATCAACACGCTTAATTACTACAGCGAGGCTCAGAAAACCGTTACGTCAACACGCTAATATTTATGTACAGCGAGGCTCTGAAAACCGCTAAGTTACACACTGAACGAGAAGAAAAGTCTACATGCCTAAGTACAACAAGGTCCAAAAACCACCAAGTCAACACGCTGAAGTACTATAGGCTGCGAAAAATCAGAGTACTGTCAGGCTGATAACTCAACACCGCTAAGTCCCCGCTATACAAACGCCAACCGCTAAGTCACATTTAAGTACTAATGGACTATGGAAAAATAAACTATAGTCAGAAACACCGATAACTCAACACAAGGCTCTACCAAATCAACACAAGATTCCACCAAATAAACACAAGACTCCACCAAATAAACACAAGACTCCACCAAATCAACACAAAACTCCTCCACCAAATCAACACAAGACTCCACCAAATCAACACAAGACTCCACCAAGTCAACACACATTGAAGGACTGAGAGGCTGTAGAAAATAAAAGTAATGTAAATGTAATAAAGCAACACACTAAAGTACAAGAAAAAACTAACGAAAATTATCTGAAATAGAGTCAGACTCTACATAACACTCAAATAATTTTTCCTTTATTTAGGTTTTGAAGATTGAAGAGGAATAAGTCTTAGAGCGTACTAAGCCCATTGCTATTACCGATTATCGCACACAGTTCTCGCGTCTTTCCGGCAGAGCTCGGAAAGGCCAAAGAAATTGTGATCGTATCACAGATTGTCACCGGCACTGAAGTATACTGACTATCATTTAGTTCAATCAGTGGTTTTTTTCAGATCAAAGACGACCAGCCATTGCAGAAAAATATAGTCCAGAATACACTTGACTGGTTTGGAGTTTGGTTGTACACAATAAAGGCCATCGCTGATGACGTAAGAAAAACGTATTAATTGTTCACTTGATAATTGATTCGATAAACATGTACTAAGTTTGGAACTTTTTCATCCTAAGGTTTAACATTTCAAAATCAGCTATGTAGTACATATTAAGTATGGACGGATGGATTTATTTCATGCTATCAGATTTATTATTTGTTGTTAGGTTCATGCAATCCGCCGACTTCTTTTTTATTGTTATTGCTTCGTTCATTTGGTGTTTCGACAAATTGTGCTTGTTGATAAAAAAAACCCTCAAAAATAAAAAAAAGTAATCCTGTTTGCATTTATATTACCAAAAACTGAAGCTTATTTTAAAAATATACATAATTGATTTGAAAGAATAGGATAGCTTGGAAAAGCATAGTATTCAGAAGATTATACATGTACGACAAAAAGTAGCCATCAACATCTCAAATTCGACGGAACAGAAAAAGTAGCCATTCATCTCTCAAAAAATCGTTTATTCAAGTAACAAATGTACACTATGTATTCACAAATTTGTAAACTGGAGGGACAATTCTATGATGTACATACGAAGTCAAGCAGATAAAAGAAATAAACTGTATACGATTCAAGAAAATTCACATAAAGGATGTTACAAACAAAAAAGTGAAGAATTTTATCATATGTTTTGCAACTCACTTATTGTTTACGGAAAGGTAAAATTTGTGAAAAGAAAACAGTCCAAAGATTTACGTTCGTATGAGACCTTCTGAGATTAGCAAATGTTTTGCCTTTAAAATTAAAGTTGTGAATAGAACGTCAAAATGCAGGAAAACATTTTATACAATCTGAATGTACCAATCATGGGTATAAAAATACAGTATTTTAGGTAAAATTGGACCTTACAAAACTTCTCATTTCTATCTTTAGAGGGTTTCTTTTAATAAAATCAGCAAACCCCTACCTATGCAAAACAAAATATCACAGAACACCTTGAACTATATCTACAATACACGTATAAACAAAAGAGTTTATTCTAAAAAAAAATCATGCTTATTCTTTAAAGTCCTATTACATGTTAAGATTTATTAAATGCAATAGTTTGTCGAAAATCAAGATACGAATACTCTATGTTTATGATTGTTTTTGATTTGTCAGCATTGAGAATTTGTTAAAAAAATCTACAACAACAGTAACAACAGAAATACAAATTACTTGGTAAAATACTCGGCCCTGGAGCTTATATATAAAATTATTTAAATGATGGGCAGTACCAAGCTAAAGGGAATCGACCAACATTTTTAGATCCAGTCTGTCACACACTGATTGACACACACAACATTTTGTTTTAAAGTATAGAGCAATAATACAACAACAACATAGAATTCTCCACTGCTTATTGGTCGTAACCAGTGTGCATGCGCATGGTGTAAGCGCCATCTTTTGACGTCATAGGATAGTTTTGCTGAGTTTCGGTATTCGTCACTATGATTTGGGGCTGTGCTGTAAGAAATAGAATTGAAATAAAAAAAATGATAATAAACATGAAAAATCACATTTGTTGTCATTTTTTCTTGCTCATAGAACTTTTTTTAAAGATATATTAGAACTTCCAGACAATACATTGCAAACACCATATTTATCACATGGATCTATAATGACCCCAACAAACAAATTGTTTTCATAATCGCACTTTATATACTTTTGCCTACATAATAAAAAGTGACTCTTCTCGAGTTATATAAGCGTCGCTTCATGAATTTGCTTAATTGAAAAAAAAAAACCTCAATAACTTTGAACAATGTAGGAATGTCTTCATTTCCATCTAAAACCATTCATAAAAAGCGAAATATTTTTAGATTAAGAACTTGCTGATAGCTGCAATGTATGTTCCCAGTAATTGAATTTTATACTCTACATTATCCGAAACAATATAATCTAATGTGTGAAAGTGTGTCACAAACCCAATAACAATATCCTTTTAACAACGCAGTAACGTCTCCATTTCATGATGGTTCATTTATCATTTGATAAAAAGAAATAAGTATATAATCTATAAATGCCTTCCCACAATTTGATGAAAAGGTAAAGAAATCTGTTGTTTATTGTTGGATACAGTGAATGGAAAATCCCAATCTGTGAGATATATTAGTATTGACTGTTGTTACCTGGGTTGGTAGGGTGCGCACCTGCTTGGTTCGATCTCACGGCATACTTTGACGCTGGAAAACAACGGTATTTAATATGTCATAAAAATTATATACTAAGGACTACTGTCTTTAAAAAAAATTTCAATCTTAAGTATCCCACTCCTTAATGTTCTTGTATCAAGAATTTTTAGAAGTATATCATTGAAGTCTGTAGACAAAACACACTTAAAAAATACAAAGATAATGGGAGGTCAGTGTTCATCCCTATGAGTTATGGCCAATTTAATTTGACCTTTTTGCACCTAAAATGCTATTTCAACCTGATAAGGATTTGTTGTCAGTATTTTTGATTAAGCAAACTTTTTTTCTTGAAATATTTTTTTCAGTTATGCACAATGGTCACACTGAATAGAGGGATTACGAAAAAAATTTGTACGAAGCTGCATTTTGTGTGTGACATTATTGCACTTAAAATAGACAATTTCCAAAATAGTTACAATTTGATTTGAAATAAAAACATTTTGAATATCAAGAATTTTATAAGCTTAATCCAGTTTGCCTAGATATGTATCATTTTGACATAATAAAACATGGGGGTCAGTGATGTCAAATTTTAGATGTATGGCTTCAAAGGTAAAATTCTCGCAAAATTTTGATTAAAAAATTCAGACATTTCTATGTATTTGCATTATTTTATGCTAAACGTCTATGTACAATAATTTTAATATAATAAATTATAAGACTGAAAATTAGTAAAGGACAATATCAACACTGCCATATACATACATGTATACAAAATTATTATTACATGAAACATACTTATATGAAAATAAAACGATAGCACTTGAAAAGTTTTTACTCGTCTTTCAAATCAAAGAAAATTTAATTTTGCCATAAGATCTAATTCAGACCTCTAAGGGTCTAACGACCAATTTTCAACCACGATAATTTTGAAACGCCTTTCATATATTAGATAATAAAAGGCTGCAAGCCTGTTCAGTAGGGTTCCTTCCAAACAACATATATGAAGTTGGGGTTATTGTAGCTTTTACGATGAGATCACACCTTCAAATTGTTTTTAGATTAAATACATATTTCAAGGCCCGCGATACATAGTTTACATTAAGACTCTCCTTTAAGATTTCCGTTAAGAACACGTACAAACTTTTGGTTTATTTATTGTAGTCCCCTTAAGGGACAGCCACTTGTCCTTCCGACAGGAAGTGTGTTTGTTTCGAGTGTTTCCTGGTTGTTCACGTTGTCATTGGAAGGACCGTCAGTATCAACACTGTGGGTGCGGAGATATTTTACATATGCCTCAAACATTATTTGATGCAACAACTTTTTCATTATTATGTACAATTACAACAGTCACGTAGCATCGTTTTTAAAGGGGGGGGGGGGGGGCAGACACATCCAAAAAAAATTTTTGACAAGCAAACCAAAAAAGAGAGGGAAATTTTGATTTTTTCCCAAAATCTTCAAAATCCTAATCCGTGGGGGTGGGATGGGGTAGGTGGGTTGGCGTTGTATATCTATAACTTTCATTTCACTCCTAAATTCCTTATTTTCATATCAATTTTTTACATACACCCAAAAAAGTTGGGGGGGGGGGGCAACTCCATGATACCGGTAATTCAAGGTAAATTTTAAAAATTAGTTGCTGCGAGAAAAAGTAGGGGGGGGGGGGCATTGCCCCCCCCCCCCCCCCCCCGATGCTACGTGCCTGTACAAATAATTATATTTCAGATCCTATGTCTATCTTCTTGGCTAGTCGATCGGCAATTGTATTTTTTGTTTGTTTTAAGAATAAAAAAAGTTCAGTTTCTGGTTTATACACGTATCTATTAATTCTTTCCTTAAATACAAGAATTGTTATAGTAATTGTGTAATTTTAATGCAACAAAGCATGCGTAATGGTCTTCATATCAAAATGTACCTTTACATCTGAATTGCATTTTACTATATATCAAATTAATAACTCGATATGAAATATATTTTCATATCAAAATGTACCTTTACATCTGAATTGTATTTTACTATAATTCACTTTACGATAACTCGAACAGTGATATCTTGAATACAATGGATATGTCGAAGTGATTTGTAAGTCCCAAACTCTTATACTAGGTGCTACCTGGATTTGATGCTATTGTGGTTTGAAACATTACTTGCATCTGGACTACATGAACAGTGTTGCCATTGTGCCTTGAATCATTACATTTATCTGAATTGTGTTGTGCTATTACATGAACATTTGTTGTCATTGTGCCTTGAGATATTAATTTATCTGGATCGTGTCGTGCTTTTACCTGAAGTTGATGCTATAGTTCTCTGAGTTCCAGATTGTCTCCCCTTCTTCCACCAGCAAAAGATGGTGACAGCAAGGACAACGAGACCAATGAAGGCCAGGCACCCAAACACCGCCCCGGCGACCGTCCCCACTGACCTAGATTTAAAACAGTTACTCCGATTAAAAACAGGCACACTGCATGTATTATTGATAAGAATGTCAAAAACTTCCCACATATATCGTCTGTTTTGCATAACTATGAATAGAAAAATATATTTAATTCGTAAAAAAAGAGATGTTTTTATTTACATTGACTTATTATTCTATGAAAAGCCTTCTCTTGACTTGAAAAGTTTAATTGCATAAAAATTTAAAACAATGAAACAGTCCTGTCAATCGAATTAGTTGTATTCAACTTGAAAACCGGAAATGGTTTTTGTATTGTGTTGGCGAATTTTCATAATGATATTTACTGGTAAACAGCTTTTTACAAAAATTGTAAATATTTCAACTCAACTCTTCCGCAAAAAGGATATCTTTTATTAAATTAGAAATATTTGTATTCCAAAAATAAACCATACGTAAAACAATTGTTATAATATTTTCCCCGTGGTGATAGGGTGGGGATTTTCCCCGTGGTGATAGGGTGGGGATTTTCCCCGTGGTGATAGGGTGGGGATTTTCCCCGTGGTGATAGGGTGGGGATTTCCCCCGTGGTGATAGGGTGGGGATTTCCCCCGTGGTGATAGGGTGGGGATTTTCCCCGTGGTGATGGGGTTGTGATTTTCCCCGTGGTGATCGATAGGGTTGTGATTTTCCCTGTGGTGTTGGGAGTGTTACTTACAACCTGTCACTGTCCACGTAATGCTGTACACAGCTTACGTATCTACTGCCACTATCATCTAGTTTGTACACACAGGAAGCACTGAGAAACCCTGGAAACATAAAAACGTCAATCGGTATTTCCACATTGAAAGAAGGAAAGACATAATTTAAAGTACCTACACCGAGAAATAATGATTTTAATACATCTTCAATGAATGTTCTGCACAAAATGGTGATTCTAAAAATGCGATATAATTACCGTAGGTAAAAGTGACAAGGCTAGGGTACCGATCGAATATACAGTTTATACTGACAAAAATTGCAAGGTTTTGTCCATCTTTTTATTGATGGGTATATGGGTATCGCGCGACCTTTACTTTTGAGCATCAAGATTCGGGATAGCTGCAGGTATGTAGCGCTAAATCTGAAGAAAAAGAAAAAAATGGACGACCTGGATCTCCATCCGATTTTTTTCAGACCAGAAACTACTGACCTGCAGTTTACTCCATCATCATGAAAGATGATTGACTGACGCCGACATTTCAGACATTTCAGAAATTCTGACTTTATGATCTGTTTTAAAATGTTGTATACATTGTTACTCTTATGGTGCCTGGTCATTTCAATACTGCGCATTTTAATCTATAGATAATATTTTACCCAAAACAAAAATATGTAAGCTTTACACTTTAAGAACTCTTTAATCTGTTGTGACAACTTATACACTTATTTTATATACACATAGTTTATTATCATACCTAATAAGTGGAATAAAATCCCAAACACAAAGATAATCTGTAAACTAGCCATGATTGTCAGAGAAAAGAGATACTGTTAAATAAATTGTAGGTTATATATTAAGTAAGCTATCATTCAAGTCTTTAATTAACCAGTACACAATCAGTAGAGCGCTTGGCTGATTATCGGGCCTCACAATGCCGCCTTTTAAATCTGGCAGCAGATTTGGATGATCTTCTTTGTCTGTGGTACACGTTCGTACTCATCTACAGGTATTCTGAGGTCAATTTGACAATTAATATTTACCTGATTTTGTAATCAATAACGCATATAGTTGTACGTATGCATCATAACACACACCGTGATTTCCGGTCCATCGGCCGGGCCTTCCGGTCCCAAGACATTTGATCCATTAACATTTCCAAATAATGCTGGCTGTTGTTGTTTTGTTTAATTTGTTTTTTATTTTGTAGATTTTTCGCTTCATCTGCTTCAACTATGTAAATACATTTATTTGCGAAATTGTATTTATTGCCTATACATACTAGTAAATTTAAATAGCTTCTGTGAATCGCCGAAAATAAAAAAAATATTCCTTATACAGTCTTATTCTATTTTTCATGGTACACGTCTCATCGCATGTTTTGTTTTGTCGCTGTTAAACTCTGTCCCGAGTTTTTGCTTCCGTCACTTTTTGCTTGATAGTTTGATAATCATAAATACCTTTGTGCTCAAACTAAGTTCATCCAATAATATGAAAAATGTCCAGATTATCTGTTTTGAAACGCCCCCTCTACCGCTTCAGGTTGCAATACACATCCAAAAATAGAAAGTCTACGAACATTTTGCATTGCATCAGCCATTAATAAGCCGGGATGATAACGTTGAAAAATTGCGCGAGGTATCCCGAGACCTTCCGAATGGAGAAAAGATGTAAACATTTTTAATTATAGATCTCCATGAGAAATTTGTTTATGTTCCTGTGAACTTTTATGAGTGAAAAATGAAAAATGTTCAATGAAGATATCTTGGATACATTCCCTTTTATCGATTTCAACTGTATTTCTTTCACGGGTATGGGTATTTTTATTAAAAAGCATCAACAAGTGATGGAAGCAATAACTTGGGACATACTTTAGACACGTTGAGAAATGATATAGCAATATTAAAAAATGTCCATTAAATTATCATCACATAATTGTCAAGAAATTAAAGTATTTATCTGTAATTTCAAATAGTTTACTGTAACCGAAAACAACAACATATATGTACAACAGAGACAATTCAATAACTTCCGTTTAAAATTATTTCCACTGTGAAAATAACAGCTGTTAGGTTAAATATCAATTTCAATCAATGAATTATATATTTTTTATTGAGCAATACCGAATCCTTCATATTGATTTGCTACTGCGTTGTTCAATCCCATATAAAGTTATGAGAAGATGAACGTATGCATAATTCGTTTCACTTGTTTTGACTAAAATATCCATCATGACTTTAAATGTTATTTTTAACATCACTATTAAATATGTACTCGAATTAAGACCAACCATTGCAACTCTATGTCTCACCTACCTAAAACAGTTGAGCAAACAGGACATATTTCTGAGTTACAAGGATGGTACTTTATCTTAATGAATCTTTAATAGAAGGAAAAATTTGGGGTTGTATTTGAGTGTCTCTGTATCCTTTTTGTAATTGGTGTGTAGATCATCAAACGGGAACTACTCTGACAGATAGACCACGTGATTAAATCTTTATCTAAAAAGAAGATGGCGAAGAAAGATCTTGGTTCTCTGCTCTTATTCATCACACTTTGGGGTAAGTACAGATCTTACTAAGGAGTACACGCATTTCCACAACAATTGAGCAAATCTGTGTATAAATGTTTTGTTCAGGCGATTTAAACTGACCTATAAAGAAGGACTTGAATTTTTACGGAACAAATTCTCTACGTTTTACGAAGGTTAATAATGTCATAACCGAATGATTGCCATCTTTATATACGTGTAATAAATAAATAAAAATTTAAGTTATGTTCATTTTTATTTTCATGTCAATCAACCACAGGAACTTGAAACGTGTATGCTTCTCTCGGACAAGCGCAGCTTTGTTTGTTTACTAAAGTTTACATGATTCATTACCTTGAACAGTAAAATGCGTATAAGTTTAAAATACATACCAAGGAAATTCTAGATAGAAACCTTACTTTATTAAGTTCTGTGAAGCCTATCCAATATGCACATTATTATTGACACTGAGTTGTCTGAGTGATGAACGGAAACGCTTAATTTAACATGAACAGCTTAATATTCCAGTTGATATCTGATCTCAGCGTATTAAATAGGCGTAGAAAGGTGGATGTTGTCCCTTTTCAAAATTATAATTTATCGATGCCCAGTTTTATCATAATCTATATATCATAATGTAAAAAAAAATATGCTTGATGCACTAGTACTTTATAATGTATTTATTTGCTTGAAAGTGATAATATCTCTGATCTGTTAAAAGTTTGATATTATTTTTTTTTATGTATGTAGTAGAGTATATACATATTAGGTTTGTTTCTGAATGAATGCGGAAATTGTAGGGTAGTTACAGTCAAGAGAGTCTTTACGAACCGTCACTTGTTTGGAGAGACTATAAAAAACCCACACATAATGATATCAATTAAAGGGAAGCCACTCTCCCTTGAGATCTTCAGGCAAGTTGGACAAAGTCTCAGAAATAGGTTAAATACTATCTCATTCGGGATGTAATGCCCAAAATGAGATATGAATTTACAGAAGATTTTTTTGGGGGTTTATTTTGCAAAACGTAAAAATAAAATAGAATATGATTTGTTTAGCTCAGAACTATTATTTATTAAATAAAAAAATCTATATATATTACTTTTAAAATTTGGGTATTTTTCTGGTGACGCGATCTGTCACGATCTCATTTGCTGTTTTGATACGATTGTCCAGATAGAATTTCTGATTGAATCTTGATCTGACCCGAATCGGTTAATGACGATACGAGTACCCGATTTTAGACGCTTGTATACGTGCAGATGCGTTCGCATACCTTTATCTTACTCGTGCGATATATTGGACAGGGGCACATCGGCATGATGTGATAATAGATATTATAACAGATGTTTCCTTATTGTATATTTGTTGACAGATGCTGCTGAAGCTGCATACTGCTATTATTACACATACAATGGGTACACTTCATACTACTGTACCTACTCAAGTTACCTATACTTGTAAGTAAACACAAGTTTTATTTCAACACCAAAAGCATTGTTTTTTTTCACCCTTTTTGATTGAAATTAAAATTGTTTTTTACTTCCTACTGCCCCTTTTTGACACTCAAACGATTATTTTTCTTAAGTACACACATGTATTTTAAAATAATGTGAAAAGTTACATGGAGGCAGTTTTCTTATACAGCCATACACAAGATTAACCTGTATACTATTTACCTACAGACCTATTGGTTCTATCGCGGGAGCTGTGATTGGTTCTCTGGTATTCCTAGCGGTTCTGATTGGACTCATCGTCTTCTTCTGCTGCATCCGACCGCGCCGTCTAGCGGCAAGAGGCCAAATACTGCACACGCCCGGATCAAATGTCGCTGTCGTTGGAACAACAGCCGGAGGTATGTGACTTGGTCTTTGCTGGTAAAACACAAAGTTCTGCAAATATACAGCCAACTTTTAATCGTATTCAAGATATTTCGCAACTTTTGAAAGATCCGTGTTGTTGCGAAAATTAACAGGTGCAAACTGGCTAAAGTCTATTGTCTCTGTTGAAGTAAATAAATATAAGCTTGATATAAAAAAAATCAGTGCGAACCAATTAATCACAATTGTGAAATAAAGTTGTAGCAAAATAAATGTTTTGTTAAATTGCTAAAGTATAAGATTTCTATAGTTTTTGAACGTTTGTATCATCTATTATTCCTCTTTAAATGGTTTATTTTCTGCATCAGGAGTACAGATGGGTGGAGGCTACATCAACACTGCCGCCTATCCCCCGGGGACTCAGCCTGCGTACCCCCCGGGGACTCAGCCCGCCTACCCACCGGGGACTCAGCCCGCCTACCCCCAATACAACTATCCCCCAGAGGCCGCGGCACCGGACGGAAAGCAACCTCCTCCCCCTTATACATAGAAATTCTTATGTAAGATATTTTTGTAACAATGCATCTTTGATAATATAATGCGCTTTTTATGAAAACGTCCAGTTTTCAAAATGAAAATGTAAACATGATTTTGTCATATTCACTTATCTATTAACCTTAATTATTTGTATTTTATAATTTTCATTCTGACATTTGAAATCTTTTTTAACCATAACTTAAGTTAACGAATGTTCCTTTCATTGTATTGTTTAGTTTTGGTGTGTGTGACATCCAAAGAACATTTGATTCATTTTGAAATAACAGGGTATATATCTGTTAATAATAAAAAAAAATATTGCAATTGAGCTTTTTAGTTTCAAATGTTTATTAACTCGTGCATATAGAAAGGTTAAGTTTTATTAATTTAGTTTTACAGATTATTGATAGTTATATAATATCCTGTTTTGCTACACGTAGAAGAATCTGTGTGATATTGATACAAATTGTTTAAATTAAAGAACATGTTATTTAAAATTCCTGTAATATGCAGTATGTTTATTAAATTTTTAATGTGTTTAAACATATCATGCTTCTTTCATTTGTCATATTTGCTGAAACAAATCAAAAAAATATTGACAATGAGTCATAGGTCAGTTAATCCGTTATTATATAACCCGCGACATATCAAACGATAAAAAACCTGGAAACTAACGCAATAAAACTTTTGCAAACTACATGTAAAAGGTAAATTTTAATATAAATGCCAATGTATATGTAGTGTGAATTCACACGCCATATCTTCGTATTTTATAATTTCTCATCATATCAATTTACTGACCTGACCTAAAGAACCAAAAATAACCCTTTTGGCAATGCACTTTAAACAAAGAAGAAAATTACCGCTCTTTGAAATTTTTTAGAACCAAGTCACAGTCAAAAATTAATGTGATTTGAGAGTATACCAATACATGTGATTAAGGATTCACTTCCCGCACAATTTAAAAACAAACCCTATAAAACAAAAATCCCGGACTTTTACAGTATGTAGATATTTAAATCCTTCCAAATATTGGGTTAATCTACCGTCATCGATGAGACAACCAATCCAATCCAAATTTCAAACCGGTATAATTGGTATTATAACTTTAATCCCAAACATCTTTTTCATAGCTGCAGGACTGTAGCTATGCGGAAAATTCCATGGAATGACAACCCAGATTTTTCCTGACCTGTATGTATGTTTTATCACAAATCTATGATCTTATTCACATAACTTTTACAACGTCAATGTATCTTTTTAATAATTCTAAGTGAAAGTAAATGAGAAAAAAGAAGAGATAAACCTAGATGCAAATGAGTATCCTAATATACAAAGAAGAGAGCCGACACAACAAAAGTGTCTTTCTATGGTATGATACCAAACACATTCATCCTAGCAATACCACATTCATAACATGACCCATCCCCTTTTCAGACAGATAGATCAGACAAAGCGATTCAAAAATATATTAAATGAAATAATGCTTTTTAATTGTAAGTATAGTTTTGAACGACATAGTGCATTTGTTTCAGAAGTTTGTTAATTGCCTATTCACATGCAATGTTAGAAACCCGATAGTCTGATAAACTTTTTATTCAACTATTGACTCGGATGTTTTTTAATATTCGTAACTTTGACATCACGTGAAAAAATCTTATCTAAAAACAAGATGGCAAACATGAGTTTGAGTCCTCTCATCTTCTTCATAATATTTTGGGGTAAGTAATCTTAATGAAGAAGTATTTCAATGACAATCGTGTAACACTGATGCATTGTTTTGTTCTGGTGATTAAAATTGAAGAATTATACTAAATTTTGTTTAAATCTAGGTTTATTTTCCTCAAACAACATGACATTTGAATGCTATTGCTTCATAACAAAGATAAGCGGCGGTTTGCTATCTAATGTTTATTTGCTTAGTTCATCGCAATTGATTACCTTGAAAAATACGATAGAATGCGATGTAAAAACTATATACCCCGGAAGTTCGAGAGACAAACCCTATTTGGTTTTGTTCATTTAACCCAGTTTGCAGATAGAAATAGAATTGCGGAAAAGTTATAAAAAATGATGGCTTTAAATATCTTACCCTCACGGTTACATAATTTAAACATATTTAACGAATGAAATAAGACCTTCATATTTCTTTGCATATTATTTCTTCTTAAAGGGGCATGGTCACGATTTTGGTCAAATATTTTTCTTTTTTATCGTTTATAATGCTTTCATAATGTATTTATAGTAATTAACATATATTTAAGAGTCAGTCATAGAGATATAATTTAATTCTTTCAATTCTTTATTATGTGAATAAGGCTCCTACTTCGTTTTTGTTCACATCGGGTCAGTATAATTATTGAAATTTTTAAAGCCGATTTTTATATCTTTTTATTTGTTTTAAACATAAATAAAAGTTTCTAGCGTTGCAACATTCACTAATATTATAAACCTGGAATTTAAAAAATGTAAACAAAATCATGACCTAAGTATTATACAAAAAAGCAAAAACTTGTGAGCTCTGTATTTTGCGTAAAACTCGACAATTTGCTCTTAAATTGATTAACTACTAGTATTAGTTATGCAATAATGAAGGAATGTAAATAATAAAAATGGAAAAATAAATTTTGACCAATTTTGAGTGTGACCACGTCCATTAAATGTCATTGAATTACGGTATACAATGACAGTATAGCCACCCATGAGAACCATATTGCTTCGATATAAACTAGTAAATACCTAGAAGTACGCACGAAGCCTGTAAGTTTGTAATGGCCATTTTGTGCTTTGACTGGCTACTGCGCAGGCCCTGGGGTCTCCTGAAAATGCTTACCACTGTGATGATGAAGATCACGAGGTTAGCCAGAATGATGACCCCCACGGGAATGGCAAAGGCATAGAAGAAGGCATCCAAAGACATCCAACAACTAAAAGTCAAAGACAATGGACGTAGTGAACAGTTTGTTATACGCTTTATCGTTCCACAAATGAAAACTAATTATTTCATTGCAAATATCAAAAAATCATGAACACAATAAACTATAATATAAGTTTATAAATAAATTAAGCATTAGGACAAAATGTTTATGAGTACATTTGCAGATTTCTATGTTAAAACAACACGGAAAGTGATTTTTAATACCACAAAGTAGAAGATTATCAGACAATGAACAACAGTATTGACAAAAATGCATGCATCGATAATTTGACGCTGTGTTTGTAATGTTGTATTCCTCTTTTTACTTCATTTTACCACTGAATAGCATTCAGAAAAGTAAAAAAATTATTTATCCTTAAAGAACGCCTTTTACATGTAATATGTCTCTAAAACCTTTTTATATCTCAACATTACCTGTAAAAAAGGCATAGTAGAAGGGATCCAGAGACATCCAGCAGCTAAAAGTCAAAGACAATGGACGAAGTGAAATTTTCGTGAAACTTCTTTTTCGTTCCATAAATGAAAACAAGAATTTTATTGCAAATAGCAAAAAATCATAAACACAATAGAATTGAATATAAGTTTTAAGATAAATTAAGCTTAAGAAAAATCTGTTAATGAGTCCATCTGCAGATTTCTATATCAAAATAACACGGGAGGTACTTGTTCAGGATCACATAGAAAAGAAGCATATCAGACAATGAACGAAAATATTGACGTAAATGCATGCATCGATAGTTTAACGCTGTAATTATAATATTATATTCTTTTTACGTGATCATAGAACATCACTAAGACTGGAAAAATTGTTAATTCACTCGTAAAGAACGCCTTTTACATTTAATATGTGTCAAAAACCTTTATATATCTTTATCATTAACTGTAAAGAAGCCCTATTTTTAAATTAAACCACCACCTCACATTATGACCATCACCAGTGCTAAAAATAAACAGTCAAACAACACACATTACTTCCAATAAATAACACCACCACAATCTTAAATGGGTAACATACAAGTTATCTCCCCCTTTGTATAGATTGTGTTCAACGCTCAAAACACAAATGATGGGAATTACTGGCAGGCCTGGAAGTCTGCGATAGAAACAACACTCTGTTCTGTTGCTGTTAGATACGTTGAAAAATGATAAAGTGATTTTGAAAAAATGTCCATTAAATTATCATTACGTAATTGTCAAGAAATTAATTTTAATCTTTATCTGTTATTTCAAATACTGTAAACGAAGACAATAAAATATATACAAGGGAAACAATTCAACGATTCCCGTTTTTATTTCCACTGTAAAAATAACAGCTGTTGGGTAAAATATTGATTTCAATCAATAAATATTTTTTTTTCAAAATTGAGCATTACTGAATCCTTAATATTGATTTGCTACAGTTTTGTTGAATCACATTTAAACTTACATGAATGAGAAGAGAGCGTATTATTCAATTATTTGTTTTGACTTTATATATATATTGTTATATCTAACAACACTATAAAATATGTACTCATATCATGTAAATCAAACATAGAAACTTTATGTCTCATCTCTCTAAAACAGTTGAGCAAACAGGAAAAGATGTCTAAGCTACACGGATGGTATTTTGTTTGAATAGATTTTTTGATAGAAGGAAAAGAAATTTCCTGATATACTGGAGTGGCTTCATTTTTTTTGTAATTGGTTGGTTAATCAACGAAAGGATACTACTTTGACACCACGTGATAGAATCTTACCTAAAACCAAGATGGCGAACATGGGTCTAGGTTCTCTGCTCTTATTCATCATACTTTGGGGTAAGTAATTATCATAAAAATACATATATTTCAACAACATTCGAGCGACTCTGTCTTATTGTTTTGTTCCGGCGATTAAATTTGAACTAAGAAGGACCTGAATTTTACGGTTAAGCAAGTAAATCATTTTCTATCGAACTGACTGCAATCGTTTCATGTACGTAAAATAGTCTCATAAAAAGTTTATTAATGTTCTCAAATCTTGATCACTCTAAACTATATGGTATTATTTGAACGGACTGGCTACTTCAGGGCAAGCACAGTTTTGTTTCTTTACGTAGTTTATACAATTGAATACCTTATAAAATAAAATGCACATAAGTTATTAATACAAATCCAGGAAGTTAAGGCGGTAAACCCCATATAATTTTGTTCATTCAAGCTTAACCAATATGCACAGAGATACAGAAAAGCGATAAAATTATGAAAGAAACAGCTTCAGTTACTGTAATTGATACCTGAGCCCAACGTATTCAACAAGGCAAAAAAGGTTGATCAGCTGTTGATCTGCCTCTATTCCAAATAGAGCGAAAGAAAAAGTAATATGGCAGACTTTGTTGATAAACGGAAAGGTTATAAGATGTATTTAACATAGTTTGGGGTACTTGTAGTTTATGATTCAATTAATGTATGATGGTGTTGATGATGCGTGGATCCAGAAAATTTTTCCGGGGGGGGGGGTTGTCTGAATTTCTATTCCCCCAAATCATGACATTCCTAATATGTGTGTGTGTGTGTGTGTGGGAGGGGGGGGTGTAGTATACCTATAGCTCCAAGAAAAAAATCAAACCAAGGAAAAAAATATTCCCGAAATCTTGAAATTCCTAATCCCTGGAAGAGGGGGGGGGGGTCCTAGGCATATTTGCGTATGTATTTTACATCTATATTTTACTATGTAAATTTTCCAGGGGAGTCGAAACCCCCCGCCCCCCTCCTCTAGATCCGAGCATGTGATATATTTATTATAAATTTATACGGTTAAAAGGTACATGATATTATTAATATAGCATAATCTATATACTTATCAGGTTTGTTTTTGAATGTCTACTGTGGTTTTTTGGGTTGTTACAGTTCAGCAGTGCAAGCCATCACTGACAAATTGTCAAATGTTCAGACAGACCATCAGCAATCTTTTTTAAAAGACATCCATACCGTCATAAAAAGATCAGTCATCTCCTTTTAAATTTTTTATCAGGTTTTAACCAGTCTACAAATGATGTATAATATAATCATCGTTTGGGATATAATACCCTACATGTGATAAAGAGTTACAGTGGCAAAAATAAAAAAACTCAGATTTTTTACTTTTATTTTGAAAAATGTGGTTAATCCACATTACTTATACCAAAAATTCGTTAACAAGTTTCTCTGCAACTCTTCCTGTTTTTAAGCTTAATCACTTAGTAGATCCAAACTTTTTTATCGAATATATCTAAAAACCCCTACTGACCATAATGAAGCATCACAGCTGAATTCAGCTTAGCGTTGTGTTTGTCTTGGTCAAGACTGATCAAGATCATCACGACGAGTGGAGCGCGATTAAACAAAATAACCGCTTGAAAGCGGCGCATTGCGGATTGATACGATGATATCGTATAATTAAAATGGAAAGTTAACCATGTTGGTCTAGAATATTGCTTTTTTTTTCTGTGATCAAAACGATTGCCTCGACATACCTCGAAACCTATTAAGATTTGAAAGAATGACTACGGTTACTCTACGATAAAGTCCGCGATTTCAATCGCGCTGCGAATCGTGAAAGTAGGAAGGTAGCATTACCGAATGTTTTTGTAATTAATGTATATTTATGCATTTCTTTAACAAGGTAACAACATAACTAAAATAATTTTTCGTTTTTTCAATGTAAATCTATATCAATTTTAGAGTATTACATCCCAAATGGGCTAGAATATGCCATTTGGACGACTGTTCCTAACCTGTTTGAGTGATGTTACCCCCCCCCCCCCGAAAAGATGCCATAGTTACCCTCCTCGTGCGAGACACTAGATAGAGGCATCCCTGCACGTGTTTACACCTGATATGACAAATATTATATTTGATGTTGATATTTTTCTGACAGATGTTGCAGAGGCTGCATACTGCTATACTTACACATATTACGATGGCTACTTTACATACTACTGTTACTACAGCTACGTGTACTTGTAAGTAAACATAAGCTTTACATTAATCAATACAGAAGCTAGTATTACTTTCCTAAGATTGAAGTCTAACTTGTTTTTACTCCATTATTTGATCCTAAAATACCTTATTTTGAAATTAAAGTACATTGTTTTAAATGGTTGTGAAAAGTTACACTGAGGCAGTTTTCTTTTACAATCATACACAAGATTAGTTTTCATTGCTCTGTATACCTATAGGCCCATTGGTTCTATTGCGGGAGCTGTGATTGGTTCTCTGGTATTCCTAGCGGCTATGATTGGATTAATCGTCTTCTTCTGCTGCATCCGACCGCGCCGTCTAGCGGCAAGAGGCCAAATACTGCACACACCTGGATCAAATGTCGCTGTCGTAGCCACGACAGGGGCAGGGGGTAAGTGATATAGCCTTCACTGGAAAAAACATGAAGTTCTGCATCCTGCAGGCCACCTTTTACTCGCGTGCGAAAATTTTTTGCAACCTTTGTTGGACTTAAAAGTCGACTATATATTGGCACGAACTGGTCCGCTAAAGTCTATTATATCTGTTGAAGTTAATAAAAATGCACTTGATGTAGAACAAATTAATCATTGCGAACAAGTTAATCACAGCGTGAACTCTCTGTCATTTCAATTCATTTTGAATATAAGAACATATTTTGTTTTATTCAAATTTGTAAAATCTCAAAACAATTTTGTGTCTTACTGATCAAGCCAAAGGGTGTCGTGATAGATAGTTGCAAAATAGTTTACAGTGTTCTATATGCTCATTTAAAATGTTTAAGTGTAAGATTTATATCAATTAACGTTTTCATAATCAATTAATGTTCTTTCAACGTGTTTCGGCAGGAGTACAGATGGGTGGAGGCTACATCAACACTGCCGCCTATCCTCCGGGGACTCAGCCCGCCTACCCCCCGGGGACACAGCCCGCCTACCCCCCGGGGACACAGCCCGCCTACCCCCAGTACAACTATCCCCCACAGGCGGCAGGACCAGACGGAAACCAACCCCCTCCTCCTTATAAATAAAATATCATACGCAAATATTAATCTGCTTTTTATTCAAACATAAAGGTTTCAAAATGCATATATATACATGATTTTGTCATATCAACATCAGCTATTAACCTTTAGCATTTTCATTTTAAAACTTTTATTCTGGCATCTGAAATCTTATTATTTATCTATTAAGTTCAGTCTATTGTTTAGATTTGTTCAAAGTGTGACATCCAAAAACATTTGATTCATTTTGAAATAACGGTATATATCTGTTTATAATAAAAAAAATATTGCAATTGAGCTTTTTAGTACCAAATGTTTATCAACTTGTGCATATAGAAAGGTTAAGTTTTATTAATTTAGTTTTACAGATTATTGATAGTAATATAATATTCTGTTTTGTTACACGTAGAGGAATCTGTATGATATTGATACAAATTGTTTTTATGAAAGGACATGTAATATCTAAATTCCTGTAATATGCAGTATGTTTATAAATGTGTTTTAACATATCATGCTTCGTTCATTTGTCATATTTGCTAAAACAAATCCAGAAAATGTTGTCAATGAGTCACAGGTCAGTGAATCCGTCATATAACCCGCGACCTATCAAACGATACAAAAAAAAACAACACTGGAAACTAACGCAATATAACTTTTACAAACTACATGTAAAAGGTAAATTTTGATAAATTCCAATGTATATGTAGTGTGAATTCACACACAATATCTTCGTATTTTATAATTTTTCATCATATCATTTTACTGACCTGAAGAACTAAAAATAACCTTATTGGCAATGCACTTTTGATAGAGAAAAAAATTGCCGCACTTTGAAATTTTTTAGACCCTAGTCACAGTCAAATTTTTTTAAAAAGTAAAATGTGGTTTGAGTGTATACCAATATATGTAATTAAAGTTTACTCCCCGCACAATTTTTAAAAAAACAAACCCTTTAAAACAAAAACAAAAATCCCGGACTTTTACAGTATGTAGATAGTTAAATCCTTCAAAATATTTAATGAATTAATCATCGAGGAGACAACCAATCTAATCCAATTTTCAAACCGGTATAATTGGTATCATAAGGAAAACCTGGGTGCCTGTACAGTACAAAACGAAATGGAAACGAAACGAACTGAAACGAAACGAAATCTACCGAAACGAAATCAAATCGAAACCAAACGAAACCAAAGCAAAACGAAACCTACAACATGAGCAAAATGAAGTTAAGTTCATTGCTATACATGTATATTTGACCATTTTAAAGCATAGGCGTCGGAACCGGGGGGGGGGGGGGGGGCTAGGGGGGGGGCTTAGCCCCCCCACTTTTTTTGCAAAGTTATACCTAACCATTAAAAACATAGCATGATAGAGGGTTCAGCCCCCCCCCCCCCCCACTTTTTCTCGCAGGAAAGATTATTGTTCCCAAATTTACCTTGAAAGATTGAGAAGTTGGATTCAGAAGCATACTAGCCCCCCCCCCCCCCTCCCCCCACTGATTAGGATTTCCATGATTTTGGGAATTACTTTTTTCTCAATATTTCTGAGGATTTGTCTAGCCCCCCCCCCCCCCCCTTTCGATTTGCTTCCGACGACAGTGTAAAGTATATTACATGTATATATTAAAGTGTTTACTAGTATTTTAGAAGTAACGAGTTATGTTTGTTCATTTCTAGACGTGCTCATTTGGTGTGGATACGTTTCAAAAGTGATTGCCCATTTCTATGCAAAAAAAAAAAAACAAAAACAAAAAACCAAACAAAACCCCCCCCCCCCCAAAAAAAAAAATCCCCACAAAAAAACCCAAAACAAATTTAGACTCTAACTAAATATAAAACACACGTTCATTGTATCACTTTTAGTTATTTTTTTAATACAATCCAATAGTAATCATACTTGTAAACACAAAATCAGACTTTAGAACCTGGCGATTCTTGTGTCGTTATTGTCTATTTTAATACCAAACATTATCAGATCACCCACTTTTAGAAACAGTAAAATAAAAGCGAAGGACTAGTAATTTTTTAATGGTAAATTGCAACTAGTCCTCGGCCGTTTAAAATAAACTGAGTTGTCGCACCTGCTTTCGCTTTTTAAGACAAACAGTATTAGTTGCTAACTGTCAGGCTGCCTAATTAAGTTATCCCAGTGAACTGAGGATACCAAATTAAAGAGGAGACAAATTTCATTTTCATAAACTTTGATGCAAATGAGCATCCTAATATATAACAAGAGGTCCAGGGGCCACATCGCTCACCTGAGCAACAATTGCCTTAATTCTGATCAAATTAGCATTACAGTATCAAATATCTTGACAACTGAGTACAGTAGATCTTGCTAAAAAATTTATCCACCTCTTATTTTTTGGTAAATACCAAGCCCCTTTTGTTGTTGTACCTGTTAGAAGATTTTTCTCTATTCCTATATTACCTCCCCCCTTTTCGTGGCCCCACTTTCCTCTAGGGAATCATGGTTTCATCAAACTTAAATCTGCATAACCTGTGCTTTCACACCGCCATCACGGTCTAGCCCTACCACTAGGGACTGTGATTTTGCAAACTTGAATTTACACTACCCGAGGATGCCTTTACACAAGTTTAAGCTTTTCTGGCCAAATAGTCTTTAAAAAGAAGATTTTTAAAGATTTTCTCTATATATTCCTAAGTAAAAATTCATCCCCCATTGTGGCCTCACCTTACCCCATGACTATTATTTAAACAAACTTGAATCTATATGATCTGGGGATGCTTCCACTCAAATTTGGGCTTTCCTGGCCTAATAGTTTTGAGAAGAAGACTTTTAAATATTTTCTCTCTATATAAAAATTTATCCCCCATTGTGGCCCTGCCCTACCCCCAGGGACCATGATTTGAACAAACTTGAATCTACATTATCTGAGGATGGTTACACGCCAATTTAAACTTTCTTGGCCGAATAGTTTTCAAAAGAAATTTTTTAAAAGTTTTTCTCTATATATTCCTATAGAAAAATTTATCCCTCAATGCTGGCCCCACCCTATCCCCGGGGACCATGATTTGAACAAACTTGAATCTACACTTCCTGAGGATGCTTCCATTTTAATTTGAGCTTTCCTGGCCTAATAGATTTTTAAAGATTTTCTCTATATATTCCTATGTAAAACTTGATTCCCCAATTGTGGCCCCACCCTACCCCCGGGGATCATGATTTAAACAAACTTGAATCTACTCTCCTGAGGATGCTTCCATTTTAATTTGAGCTTTTCTGGCCTAATAGTTTTTGAGAAGAAAATTTTTAAAGATTTTCTCTATATATTCCTATGTAAAACATGATCCCCCAATTGTGGCCCCTTTCTCCCCCCGGGGACCATGATTTGAACAAACTTGAATCTACACTTCCTGAGGATGCTTCCATTTTAATTTGAGCTTTTCTAGCCTAATCGTTTTTGAGAAGAAGATTTTTAAAGATTTTCTCTATATATTCCGATGTAAAACTTGATCACCCAATTGTGGCCCCACCCTACCCCCGGGGACCATGATTTGAACAAACTTGAATCTACACGACCTCCTGAGGATGCTCCCATTTTAATTTGAGCTTTTCTGGCCTGATAGTTTTTGAGAAGAATATTTTTTAATTATGTTCTCTATATATTCCTATGTAAAACTTGATCCCCCTCTTGTGGCCCCTCCCTACCCCCGGGGACCATGATTTGAACAAACTTAAATCTACACTACCTGATGATGCCTCCACACAAGTTTAAGCTTTTCAGGCCGAATAGTTTTTGAGAAGAAGATTTTTGAAAAATACCAACAATTTTTCGATAATTTTCAATTATCTCCCCTTTAAAGAGGGTATGGCACTTCATTTGAACAAACTTGAATCCCCTTCACCTAGTGGTGCTTTGTGCCAAATTTGGTTGAAATCTGCCCAGTGGTTCTTGAGAAGAAGATGAAAATGTGAAAAGTTTACAACAACAACGACGACAACAACGACGACGACAACGACGACAACGACAGAAACGGACAAATTGTGATCAGAAAAGCTCACTTGAGCCTTTGGCTCAGGTGAACTAAAAAAGAAAGCTGACCCAACAAAAGTGTCTTTTTATGGTATGATACCAAACACATTCATCATCGTAATACTACATCGAGAAATTGACCCATCCACTTTTCAGATAGAGAGATCAATATTGAATTGTAAGTATAGTTTTGAACGACATAGTGCATTTATTTTAGAAGTTTGATAATTTATAAATGCCTATTGATATGCACTCTTAGAAATCCAATAGTTTAATAAACATTTTATCTAACTATTGACTCAGAGCCTTTTGACGGTGTGTAACTTTGACATC
This sequence comes from Magallana angulata, assembly GCF_025612915.1. NCBI lineage: Eukaryota > Metazoa > Mollusca > Bivalvia > Ostreida > Ostreidae > Magallana > Magallana angulata. Next base: position 1,803,446 of record NC_069118.1, read on the forward strand.
ACGTGATAAAATCTTATCTAAAAACAAAATGGCGAAGATGGGTGTGAGTCCCCTGATCTTTTTTATTGTACTTTGGGGTAAGTAATAATAATGACAATCGTATAACTTTGATGCATTGTTTTGGTGGTGCTTTAAATTGAATTTAAATTGAACTAGGTTTTGTTTAAATCTTGGTTCATTTTCCTCAGACAACATGACATTTAAATGTTATTGCTTCATAACAAAGGTAGGCGGCGGTTTGCTATCTAGTGTTTATTTGCTTAGTTCATCGCAATTGATTACCTTGAAAAAATACGGTAGAGTGCGATGTTAAAACTATATACCCCGGAAGTTCGAGAGACAAACCCTTTTTTGTTTTGTATTCAATATGCAGATATTGAAATAGAATGGCGGAGATGTTATGAGAAGAATTATGGCTTTGCATCACTTGCCTTCACTGTTGCACGATTAAAACGTATTTAACTAGGTACCCCCCCCCCCTCTCCAAATAAAATGGACCAGATTTTACAGGGTTATAGTTGTGCCCAGTACCTTAAACAGTTACATAAAGCATTATATGAATGTACTTCTTTATGATATGGATTCTTTAAAATATTATAAAGATATTGATTTACTCTCAGAGGTTGTTGATTTTCGATTTTGTATAGAACCCTTTCCCTTAACCAATCCCCGTCTGAATATATGGCTATAGAGCACTTTTTACTGGGGAATGGTGACCAAATGGTAGATCCCACCCCATGGAAAGCTTGCTTTATTGTGGTGTTTCCCCATGTATAGTATTCTATATATACAGTAGTAGATTTAAGATGACGTTTATTATTTCATAATAAGTATTTAGCCTGTATTTAGCCCCTCTCAGAAATTATCAGGCAAACCTGACACTGGTGTGCATTATCTGATGGCAGTAGTCAGGTATAACAAATTTTGACACATTCCCAAGAATTAACTTTTTAAATGTAACAATTGATGATGTTTAAAATATTTCTCTCTACTTATCGATGTCTAGCTGGTGTCTAGGATAAGAAACTGTGAAATTCTTGGATCCGAGAGGTGGGCTTCTAAAGCAGGAAAAGGGGAGCTATTAATACACATACAACAGTCTATATAATACATGCTGTTGATATTTTCTGACAGATGTCGCTGATGTGACCTGTTTACAGCCTATATGATACATGCTATTGAAATATTCTGCCAGATGTCGCTAATGTGACCTGTTTACAGCCTATATGTTACATGCTGTTGATATATTCTGCCAGATGTCGCTGATGTGACTTGTTTACAGCCTATATGATACATGCTGTTGATATTTTCTGTATGTGACTTGTTTACAGCCTATATGATACATGCTATTGATATTTTCTCACAGATGTCGCTGATGCCCGGTATTGCTATGAATACTCATACAACAGTGGCTATATATCCTACTACTGTTCCTACTACGTGTACTTGTAAGTTAACATAGTTTATCTATTAATCAATACAAACCGCAGTTTTATTTTCATTTTATTAATTGAAATGCAACTGGTTTTTAATTCTTTAATTATTTGATATGCATTACGACAACTTTTCCCTTTATAATCACTTTTTTTTTGAGTTAGTGATAAGCTAATTAATAGCTCAAGCTGCTTTTACGGCCATTTGTATATAGCACATTTGTATAAAGCATATTCTTCCTAACTATGTTCAATTAAAATGTTACTCAGTATTTAATTGTCTTAATTTTTGTTATCAAAATACGTCATATGAAAACTATAATGCAAATAGGTACATGGAGGCATTTCTTCAGATTTTGTTCTTAAATCATGCATAAGATTACTCTCTCTGCTCTTTACCTCCAGACCAATTGGTTCTATCGTGGGGGCTGTAATTGGTTCTCTGGTAGGCCTAGCCTGTCTGATTGGAATCATCGTATTCTTCTGCTGCATCCGACCACGCCGCCTAGCGGCAAGAGGCCAAGTACTGCACGCGCCTGGAACAAATGTTGCCGTAATGTCGTCGACAACTGGAGGTTTGTGATTCGTTTTTTTTTTTTATTATAACATATATATTTTGTTTAAAAACTGCATGTTATTCTTACTGAGAAAAGTTTGCAAGATCATTATCGTTTAGAACCTTGATTTTATAATGGCCATTGTTGCCCAGGTAAGCGATGGGGTCAATGAGCCTCTTGATTCATGTATTATAAGAATTATAGTTGTTCGTTAGTTGAATTACACCTGTGTGTTTTTTCTGCATCAGGAGTACAGATGGGTGGAGGCTATATCAACACTGCCGCCTATCCCCCGGGGACACAGCCCGCGTACCCCCAGTACAATTATCCCCCACAGGCTGCGGCACCAAGCGGATACCAACCTCCTCCCGCTTATAAATAAATTCTCATGTTAGTGTCACGCTGCCCCCTTCTTTGCCTTATTGAAAAACACTTGTTAATGTCACAATGATTGTTCGATAATAATCCGCTTTTTATGAAAACTCAAAGTTTTCGAAATGCATATATATATATATATATATATTTAGATTATTGATTTATCAATGAAATTTTGTTATTTTGAATTCATTATTTTTTTTCAAATACTTAATTTGTGTATCAACCATGAGTGAAAAAAGTCCGTTTGTAATGGATTTAAAAACATGATTTTTCTACCATAATGTGTCATTTAAAGCTATTGGAATAACTTTAAAATAAATGTGTATATTATTTGTTAGAATTGAATTGATTTATGAAGGTTTCATACGGTTATCGTTCCATACATGTTAAAAAAAATTACTAATCGGTACAACTTGTACTATGTTGTTTCCATCAATTTTGTGATATTTACTTGTATCAGATTGTTAAAGATAAGTTAAAAATCTTTGATTTTAAACTTTTAATGTAACACTGTTTTTCGTTTTATGGATTTTTGAGATGGTTGAGAGTTTGTTATTGTCATTTTTTATCATAAAAATTACTGAGAGATGAATATTCTAATGAAAGTTAAATGAAAGTTATTTTTATTAAATTAAGCTTCGTAAAGCGAATAAAGGAAAATTAGACAAGTTTTGTTTTAGAACGTTTTCTCTATTATCTACTCCGCTTCAAATCAAAGGATAAAAACGCGTAAAGATTACTTCAGGTTTGAGTTAAGGACAAGGATAAGCAATTGCAATGGAGAAGCCAGTTGCTATCAAGAGTTTTTTTTGCTTACCTCCTTTAATAAAGTCTTGGATTTGAAAGAAAAAACCTCCACAAATTTCAACTGGTTAATACTACCAGAAATCTTACATTAAAGCTGAATGGAAATACCCGGTGGTGTTAATCAGAGCGTTGCAATATCGATTTTGTCTTATTTGCATTCATAAAATTACTTGGTATTCAACTGTTACAGTGAATTAAACCCAAAAAAGGCTAATGTCCAAATTGTAGAATGTAAGTTATTTATTCGAGATCTTTATCAATGATAAGTATTTTTAGCTAAACTAATACTCTTTAGTTATAATGAAGAGAGAAATGAATACTCTTTAGTTATAATAAAGAGAAAGTTATTTGGTACATTTTATATATATGTATTTAACTGTCTATTTTCTAATATGTGCACATTGCTTACCATTACAAAACAGTGCAGTATTTGTTTATCTACACCAGTTTTAGAAAGAAATATTTAATAAAGGCTTTTATTTATCAGACGCCCTAAACTCGTCTATATTTAGATAAACGGGTCTTCATGAAAACACGTGTTGCTAAAACGCGGTACAGAAAACGGAACAGAAAGCGGAACAGGATGGATTACGGAAACTGTTATATAATGTTATTTACTTTATAGATGTGTTAAACAAGCTTAAAACAATATACTTCATGTATTTTTAGTATTGTTAAAACTACTCTCCATATTCAAGTTTATTTTTTTTTTTTAGAAAATATATGATTTTCTTCCAATTAACATTTAATGCTTTGACCACTAGTCCCAGTTTATAAAACTAAACAACATATCCATATCTCTATTTGGATTAAGTTGCAGGAATGTACAATAACGTAGGTAAACGTAAAAAATTGCCAATCCTTAAATATTACAATAACATATGTAAACGAATGCCAATTTTGGAAGAATTTTAAGGAGATTTTGCAGTACATCTAGAGCGTTAGTGATCCAATGAAATGATTCTGTTTTCGATTAATTTTCTTTAAAATTGCGAGACGAAAACGTTAGCAAACAGATGTTGCAGCTAAACCCTTTAACAATGAAAGTGGATGTTGTTCGTCTGTCACGGTATTGATATCAATAATGCTATTGATAAATGTTTGAAATAGTATCACTAAAAATTCAATGTGGATGAGGGTACACCACGTTTGAATTTTTTAAGAATAAGTATAAAATCCCAAACAAGTTTTAAAGTCATGAAAAACACAACCAAACGCTTCAGCCAACTGCCCTTCACTATTTTTCCAATAATATTACAAAGGAAAGTAATAAAAAAGTTATTTTAAAAGCTTATTTAATCACAATGTGTGTACATTTCATTTCTCCGTTTCGTACTTTATTAAGCAATGATTTAGTTGATAGACATTCATACGAATGATATCAAATAATAACGCAACCTTTTGATAATAATCATTTATGAAATATGAATAAATGTTATAAAGTAAAAATTTGTATCAAATCTATACAATATTTAAGCATTAAACGTCATAATATTTTTCCGTTCCGTTCCGCTTTCCGTTCCGCTTTCCGTTCCGTTTTCCGTTCCGCGTTTTAGCAACACCCTCATGAACCGGTTTAAATTATTTTCAAATTATAGCACTTCAGAAGTACTGAAGGTATTGAATAAGTAGAAATTACATTAACAGCTATTAGGAGAGCCACTTTTCTGTAAGTATTATTGTATTCCCGCAATTGTATCTACGGCAAAACTTTTAACTTAAAAATATGATAAATAAACATAAGTAATAGAATGGAATGTTAAAAATAGGCATGATCACATTTGTAAATTTAGACTCGTAAACTTTTGACAATCAAGTGACACCATATTATTATTCCATTATTGATAATATCTAAAGACTAAGAACATGTGTCATGGCATGTGAAGATCTTGATGAATGTTACAATCCATGACGTCTCTGTATTAAAGAACCTGCACAAACTAGAGAGAAATAGGGAAAAGGGTCCTTGAAATCAAGTCACAGGACCCCTTTTAAAGCTTTACAACGTAATCTTGCGATAACTCGAATTGTGTGCAAAACGAGCGAAAATTTTAAAGTTTTTCTTGGTAGGGTGCTCATTGAAACAAATTTCAAATTAATATTTTTTTATTTGAAAGGTAACATGCCGTTTCCATCGGAAGAGAACATCTGGTTTTTAAAACTCAGTGCTTTGATTTTAAATACTGGAGGCTTTATCATGACACACGCATTGAAGGAAAAAATAAAAGCTGAACAACCTACGTTTCCAGATTTTCTAAATAATAAAAAACATGACGTGTTTCATCTTTTCTTCAAACATTTGTGTTGTTTGTGTCTACCTCACGCAAATAATCGGCAGTATGGGCAAGTAAGGTCAACCTACCAGTGGGAGTTACTATATGTAAAAAATGAAGCAAGGAAATGTCGCAATAGAAAAAAAAATTGCTGCTGCGTATATGACATAAAACCTAATGTGAACGAAGATGATCTGGATATATCTTTAAAAATTTGTTTGCTTGTTAATTTATTTCAACTTTCTGGGCAAGAAAAACAGAATCTTGAAAAGCTTCGCAAGCAGAGAAACACTTACTTTGGTCATGCAACCAAAGCAAGCATAAATGAATCTGATTATATTCATACATTTGATGACGTGGCTTTTGTTTTAAAAAGCATTGCATTTCCTTATGGAACATCATTACATAATCAAATATGCAAAGACATCGACGAAATTAAGGATGATCCCATGCTTAAAATGGGTTATCAGATGATAATTAATTGGATCAAACAATCGGACGGACCCCATGCACGTGTGATTCAGGGAGATTTTGAAAAAGCAATAACAAAAGTAATGGACGAAATCAAAAAGGTAATGCTAATTTTCTATTATTCAAACTTTTAAATAAATGCCAAAAACAAACTTTTCAAGACTTCACATCTCACATATTCACTTCTCTACAAATATAGAGACATTGACACTGTCAAATATTTTCTTTAGTTAACTCCTTCCCTCTAAAAATTTAAAGGGTGCGTGATTAAAAGAGATTAAATGAGACTAGGGAAACACTAGTTCACAAAAAACATATATCTAAACAAAAAATTGCTTTCTTTTGAAATTTACGACCAATTGATAATTGGGATGTGTAGATTTCAGTTCTGTTATTTTCTACAAAGATATGAATGTATGATCCATTTTCATAAGAAATAGTTGGAATTTTTCTTTGTGGATATACATATATGTATGTATTAATACACTCATAATAATTTCATTTACATATAAATACATGTACTTCGATTTCCTTGAAGCTTATATGGAGACATTTTAGCATATCACGATTGATTTGCCAATGATTTTCACTTAACAAATTTACGGTTGTTGAAAACTAATAACAGTTTCTCAATAACAGTTCTATTAATGACACTGTTTGGGACACTCATATATTTTCTGGGAAAACAATTACTCTGCTGTTAGTATCAATGTTTTATATTCTATACATGGTGCTAAATTTTACTTTTAATATTCACTACATTCCACTGCCAGGTAGATTGATTCATTCATGCAGATTGCATAAATCATCATTCAGTGTTATTTTGTACAAAAACGAAAAAAACCTCTACAACTTGCCAAACAAAAATGCCACGTTTTAGCTCACCTGGAGTGAAAGCTCAAGTGAGCTCTTCTTATCACATTTTGTCTGTCTGTAAACTTTTCACATTTTCAAAATCTTCTCGGGAACAACAGCGCCAATTTCAATCAAACTTGACACAAAGCACCCTTAGGCAAAAGTGATTCAAAGTTGTAAAAATTAAGGACCACGCCCATTTACAAGGGAATATAATTAGGAATAAATGAAAATTTCCGTAATATTTTCAAAAATCTTCTCAAGAACCATTTGGTAAGGAAAGCTGAACTTAACTGGAAGCAGCCTAAGGTTGTGAGATTCAAAGTTGTAAAAATCATGACCCCAGGGGTAGGTAGGGCCACAATGTGGGGGTCAAATTTTACATAGGAATATAGAGAATAAATCTTTAAAAATCTTCTCAGAAACCAATCTGCCATGAAAGCTGAAAGTTTATGTGGAAGCATTCTTTGATTGTGTAATCATGACCCCTGGAGGTAGGTCTTCTTCTCAGAAACAAATCGGCTGAAACTTGTGTGAAAGCATCTTCATGTAGGGTATATTCAAGTGTGTTCAAATCACGATCCCCGGGGATAGAATGAGTTCACAACGGGGGGGGGGGGTGCTACATAGGAATATGTAAGGAAACATCTTTAAAAATCTTCATCTAAAAATCCATTAGCTTAGAAAAGTCGTAGCTTTAGTGAAAGCAACTTAAAATGGTGCAGATTCAAATTCGTTAAAATTGGTATCTTTAGAGGTAGGGAGGGACCAGATTGGGGATCCAATTGTACAAAGGAAAACATTTTAATCAATCACAAATTAAAGCACACAGCGGGTGCAACCGGTCAGCAGAGGATGCTCACTCCTCATAGGCACCTGATCCTACCTCTTTTTTTTTAGAGGGCCTTGTTGCTCTGCTTTGAATTTGTATTTTGTCTTACTGATTTTTGAGATGGTTGATAGTTTGTTATAGTCATTTTTCACCTTAAAAAGAAACAGGGAAACATATGATATTTCAAAACAGATGTAAACACTACCTTCTTAATAACATCAAATTTATATTTCATATATACACCAACCTATACATTTTTTATAGAGTATAGCAAGACATTTATTACAATTTTTGAATATCTTCTCGTTTGTTATACATGTGTAGCATTTGATCTCAAAATTAAATCGTATTTTTAACCATTGTAAATGTATAGAATGTAAAGTATAGGTTTTTAATCGTTTACAAAAATTCTAATATCATTAGTCGAGTTGCAAGCGAGATATATAATTTTGTATACAAAGCATCTTATAGATCTACACATTTGACATATAAGATTTAGGGGATCTTTAATTGTTTTTCATTCAATTGTTTATAGTATCAAATGGAGGAAACAGGAGAAAAGAAACCAAAAGGTAATAAAACCATCGAAGTTATTAGCTATCTAATACTAGTCACAACTGGAATTGTTGAACCTTAAGTAGATTTAAAAACGCAAAATATAAAATATATAAGACGAGTAATGCTTAATTTTAATCATTAAAATAGCAACGTACAACCTTAGGTTTTTATAAATACAAAATTGATAAAAAAAACTCAACCTCCCTCAATGTTTACATGTTTTTTTTTAATAAGATTCCAAATTTGAAATAAACATTTTTATTTAATTTTCGTTTTAAAAACATACCTTACAAAGACCAATTATCAATGTGATTAGTCCTGGTTTGGTTAAAATGCAATGCCAATGCCAAATACAATTAAGTAATGTTTAATAAAATGCATTGATTGCAGGTCATTTAAATCTCCAAGACAGCGATGAAATGCTACGAAAGAAAGTAGAAAAGAAATTAAGTGGTACGGATATTGAATATTTAAAACGATTTTCATTCTTTGTTTTTCATTTTATTGTAGCGACCATTTAAAAAATCTACAGTAATTATTATTTCTTTTAGAAATTAAATTCCATTCTGTCCATGGTGTAAATCAAAAGAAAAAGACTAGGTCGTCTTTGTCAACAAGCTTTTCCTTACCAAAAAGAACCAAAGATGGACCCATTAAAAGAGGTAAATATAATGTTCATTCAAAATACCTATTTTATACCGACGTTTTTAGAAGGACACATTAAAAATATTTGAATGGCAAATGAATCTGAAATAATAAACTCAATCTGAAATAATAAATTTTTTCGTAGCGATATCTGGTGATGAACCTGAATATGTGAACAACATTCATTCCTTAAAACCAGACGAGATGATCCTTTTGTTGGCAATAATAAAAGCGTGTAAAACTAGAAGTAAACGATCATTTGAAAATAAAATGGCAGAAATACCTGAACAATGTCAGTTTTTGCTTGCCAAAGATGAAAGAGGGTATCGTGTAATACATTATGCTTCTGAGAGAATGGATAATTCAATTCCTTTTCTGGAAGTTTTAATCAACCATGGTGCAAATCTTGCGGACAAAACTTCAGACGGAATGACGGTTTTACACATCGCTTGCAAAAATGGTAACGTTAAGCTCTGTCAATTTTGTTTGTCGAAAGAACCTGATCTGCTCAACATTGAAGACTGCAATGGATGGAATGCGATGTTGTTTGCCTCATTTTACGGAAATAAATCGGTCATATCATTTTTAAGAAAAAACTATAGAGAGGTATGCATTACATCAGGCACAAATTCCGTCAACATCCTCCATTTAGCATGTTTAAGTGGAAACAGTAGCCTTTATATAGAACTTCAGAAAACATATCCTGAGATTACACGCGAAAAAGATAACGAAGGAAGAATTATCGCGCACTATGCAGTACGTGGAGGAAATAAAAAAATCTTAAAGATGCTTATTACTTCTAAATGGGTGTCAGAAGAGTTAAAAGTATCAATATACCCCAGAAATATTTTGCACATTGCTTGTCTGTATAGTGACAGGAGAATTGTCAATCTTATAATTTCCGAATATCCATTCATGCTCCATGAAGCCGACAATGAAGGCTATAATGCTGCTCATTATGCAGCGTTTGGGGGAAATGTATCAGTGATGCGTCTTCTAATGGAATATCTGAATGACAAGGTACAGCAGTACAGTATTAACTGTAACAACAACATCAATATTTTACAAACAGCTTGTATTTATAGAAAAACGGAGATGTGGAAATTCATTGCACAGAAGTTACCAAAACTCGTTTTGGAAAGAGATGATAATGGTTGGTTAATACAACATGTGGCAGCAAGATGTGGTAATATTGATGTTTTGAAAATTATCGTAGAAGACAAATATGTGGAAGACATAACTCCCAAAGACCAAAATGGAAGAACAATTTTACACATTGCCAGTCTCTATGGGAAATTCAATGTATGTGAGTACCTTGTGTCCAAATTTCCTGACTTGATTAAAGAAAGAGATGAATATGGTTGTCCGGCCTGTGTTCTAGCTGCAAGGGGAGGTAATCTGAAAGCTTTTAAGCTGCTTCATGAAATATCCAACTCATTTCTCACCAACGAAGACAAAAAGAACATGTATGATGCTGCAAAACTATCAAATAATGAAGAAATTATAAGGCTCACAAGAGATAGTTATCAAGACAACAACTTGACGGAAGCCATTCAGGACCTAACTGTCGGTGATGTTGAAGAAATTACATTTAGCCTGGAGAAGGAATCAGATGACAGACTGAGTACATGTAGTGGCGATAGCGAAAGCATGTTCTAAAGAAAAATTATATACAGTTAGCAGTGTTTATTTCTTCTGCAATTGCAAACAGCAATTAAGGTGCCTGATACGCATTTTGAGGTTAATTATATTATGAAAATGCTATCATATTGTTACTTACTTTGTAAGAAAAGATATGGTTATCTTTGTCAATGATCCTTATGAGATAATGAGAGTCGGGGATAATTGTGAAGCTCAATTTCAATGTTTATTCATAATTTCAATTAGATGTCAAACCATGATATTATTTTTAAAATCGTAGGTCTAAAGACCTTACAGTGATTTCATTGTTTCTTTTTATTATTATTCCTTATTAATTTTTTAAAAGATTTCTTGAGAACTATTAGATGTATTTCTTAATTTTTGTTAGTTAGAAGTCAATTCATAGTCAATATATGAATTTTACATAAAATCCGTTTTTGAAAAGATCGGTTCCGGTGCAGAGTTAAAGACAATCTTCTTGTTTCAAATGGAATTTGAAGAATAGGTTTTTTGCTTATTATTATTTCCACTTTTTAATGATGCTCTGTGCCGTTTCTGTATATCAGTCAAGTTGTTCTGGAAAAGTCCAAAGTTGTTATAATAAATGGATGGGCATACAGACGTAGAACGACCAGTCACCCGGTCGCCCACTTGGAAACGTGAGTTCTATCCGGGTACTCCGGCTTCTTTCCACACCAATGACCCCTTCGCGCTTACACCCGTGCCAACGAGAGGATATTAATATAAGTTGTAGAACTTTTTTATCAGTCGTTGTAAAATAAAGTTCAGTTTTAAACTCTGGTGAGAAGACTTAATTAAACAAAAAAACAAAAAAATTACGTGATGATGTTTATTCTGAATGACAACATATGCATTTGTACAAATAAAACGTTTCACAACTTCAAGACAGTCTATAATCTATGGCAACGAGAAAGTGAGACAATGAAGAGTGAAAATATCATAAATAATCCAAATAATAAGTTATAGGAGCACTATATGACGAGTTATCGAACCATCTAACAAACATGCTCTCCCTGTGCATGTCGGAGAATAAAAAAAAGTTATGACGACATCAAGCACATTCCTAGAGGAGTCTCAGATAATACCATTTATCTCAGATGTTAAAGATTAGAATGAATTAAAGGATAAATCAATCTGTCATATGAAATATTTTCCAAATAACCTCAATATGGTTCTGACTATTCTATAGCTAACATATTCATATATATTGCTTTTTGGTGATTTTCTGACATACAAAAACAGTATAAACGAAGCCCCTAATTCAGCATCAAAACGATTAAAATTAAAAGAGACACAAACATAAGATGAGCATTTGAGACAAAACAATATAACAAATTAAAAATATATCACAATTTTCTATAATACAGCGAGTCGCGAGACGCACGAGAATACGGTACGGTGTAAATTGAGTCATACTCTGATCCGATGAAGCTGGTGGTTGTTTTGCAGCTATCTGAGCGATCGGTGCGCCCCTGGTGGTGAAGTGTCGAGGTGCTCGAGGTGCTCCTACTACTGCATGTACTGGGGTATGAGGCCGAGGCCGATAGGGTGCGCTGTGCCTTCTGTTGATCCGGGTATATGCAACAACAGATCATCTTCCATTGTTCGCGCACCTGTTTCTTTCGTGCAACGAAAAGAACGAAGATGAAAAAGCCCTGCAGGGAGCTGAGTATGGTGAAGGCGTACTGGAACGGCAGCCTGGCGTCTGATATAGCAAAGTAACCGAGAATCCACGAGAGACCTAGAGAAATAAGAAAAAAATGAATATCATATTCTTTTACTGAACATATAATAAAATGTTTTATTTTTTTCGGACTACTACATTTCTGTATTTGTCTTCTGTTTAAAACTAAGCACAGCAAAAGGCGAACGCAGCTCTCTTTGCGAATTGAGGAATAATGCATACACGTATGTATAATCAAATTAATGAAAAATGAAAGCTTAATCATGGGTTCTAAGAGCTGAACAATTTTCTTTCAACTAATGGGCGCCGCTACATTGTACGCCATGTTGTTTAACAAAGTTTACTGGATCATAAAATGACTGGCGTTTTTGATATTTATTGCGATAAAACAAAATGCTAACAATATAAGTTAAAAAGTGTTTATATAAGTAATCAGTGCATACGACTTGTTTCTGATATTTTCACGTATGTCTTATCAATAAATCAAACAAAACAACCCAAAATGCTTAAAAAGGACCCGACGTTTTGATACTAAAGACTTTTATATTGATGTACCTCTCCTTTAGCTAGAGGACAAACTTCACGTATGAATTAAGACCGTCATATCTTTTGAACAAGCGAGATTTAGTTTACCTTTCGCTTGACGTTATGCTTTGCGTTAGCCGGTGGATCCTATTTTCAAATGAAATGTGTTCTTGCCTTTAATAAGTCAAACTGTATTGTTTCTTTATTAACAAAACATATGCGTTCGACCCAACTGTCGCTTCCATTGCATATTATATCTTCTTAAAGGGGCATAGTCACGATTTTGGGCAAATATATTCCTTTTTTATTGTTTATAATGCTTTCATAATGCATTTCTAATAATGAACATTAATTTAAGAGTCAGTCATAGAGATGCAAGAAACATAGCTTACAATTCTTTGTTATGTTAATAAGGGTCGTACTTTGTTTTTGTTTGCATTGGTTCAATATACCAATGGAAATTTTTTGAAGCGTTTTTTTAAAATCTTTTTAATCGTTATGAGCATAAATAAATGTTCCTAGCGTTTGCAACATTCACTAATGTTGTGAACGTGGAATTTTAAAAATGTACACAAAATCATGACCTAAGCTTTATATAAAACAAGAGGCCCATGGGCCACATCGCTCACCTGAGGAACAATAGGTATGATAAAATCAGCTTAATGGAGTCATAATACAAACAATCTGGACAATGTACAATAATACATGTAGATCCTGTATAAATAAAATCCATTTTTCCCCCTGGATATTCTTATGTTTATAATCATTAGTCCTTTTTCTAACAGGATGATTTTCGCAGCACAGTTAAGGCTGTCAATAAACTCCGTTCAGACAAAAAGTACGGGAAATGTGCATTATGACATCACAGTATATTACAAACCTCGAAAGTACTTATTAATCTATTTATTAGTAAAATTAACTTATACTAATCTTTTAATTAAAAACAACAAATGCTATTACTTACAATTTTGATGTCCGGTATATCGTACACACTGAAAAATAAGCGAGATGTCGTTCTCGCTGTACTACAAAATATGACGTCATATGCTTCAAAATGACGCATTAAGTTAAATCATTGAAGGCTATCGTGCAGTTTTATAGCGAAGAAAAATAAATGTCATACATTAACGGAAAAGTATAAATGAATATTTTGTTTAAAATTATTATTAGTAGAATGCTACCTATATAGTCTTATTTTCATTTTGTTAAAAGTATGCATCGTATAAAGAAGCCACCTCGGTTTTGTATAAAATATCGTATATCTAAAATCTGAGTACCTAAATAAATCACTTAATTGCAAGGGCATACACTTACCTGATCCCGACAAACTTTTACATGTGAATTTGAAATATGCTATGTAACTTAAAAATTTCTACGATCCTTGTAAAATCTTACAAATTAATTATTTTTTAATGAAATTAACCCTGTGACCTTCAAAATTATTCAACATATGCATTATAAATTACGGTTTCTACTAATAAATATTCTTATCTTAAAAAGTTCGCACCGTTTTTCAAAATCTACGATATAACATCAAGTTATTTCATAATTCAGTTGTGAATTTTGACATGATTATGCCCTTGCAATATTGAATTTTTTAAATGACCTCAAAACCACAAATACATCTGCTTGTACCATGCGACTGCCATATCACATGACCACTATGAACATAAAATATTGTACTGTTATATATATATTTTAGAAATATATTGCATTTGAGTGACTGTTATTGATTTTAAAAAGGACATGCCAGTTTAACTAAAGTGTACGTGTTTTCATCACAAAAATTTGCCCATATTTTTATTGACCGCCTTAACTGTACTGCGTTATAGTCATATCACATGTTGAGTATTGCAGTCCTCAAAAATTTCCCTTACAATTGTTTATATATGGGATATTAAGCTACATCAAACTCTGAACCTTCTTGTGAGGCCAAAGAATTGTCCTGGTGCCAAAGTCCTAACAATTATTAAGAATCATCTGGCTGATTAGTTTCTGAGAAGAAGATTTTAAAAGATTTACTCTATATATTCCTATGTAAAACTTTAACACCCCCCCCCCTCCCAATTTGTGGGCTCACCCTACCCCCAGGGATCATGTTTTCACAACTTTGAACATACACTACCTGAGGATACTTCCACACAAGTTTCAGCTTTCCTGGCTGATTAGTTTCTGAGAAGAAGAATTTTAAAGATTTAATCTATATATTCCTATGTAAAACTTCGACCCCCCCCCCCCCCCCATTGTGACCCTTCCCTACCCCTGGGGGTCATGATTTTCACAATTTTGAATCTACACTACCTGAGGATGCTTCCACACAAGTTTCAGCTTTCCTGGCTGATTAGTTTCTGAGAAGAAGATTTTTAAAGATTTACTATATATTCCAATGTAAAACTTTAACACCCCTCCCCCCAATGTGGCCTCACCCTACCCCCAGGGGTCAAGATTTTCAAAATTTGAATCTTCACTGCCTGAGGATACTTCCACACAAGTTTCAGCTTTCCTGGCAGATTAGTTTCTGAGAAGAAGAATTTTAAAGATTTAATCTATATATTCCTATGTAAAACTTCGACCCTCCATTGTGCCCCACCCTACCCCCAGGGATCATGATTTTCACAACTTTGAATCTGCACTACCTGAGGATGCTTCCACACAAGTGTCAGTTTTCCTGGCTCATTAGTTTCTGAGAAAAAGATTTTTAAAGATTTACTATATATATTCATATGCAAATCTTCGACCCCCCATTGTGGCCCCACCCTACCCCCAGGGGTCATGATTTTCACAACTTTGAATCTACACTTGATAATGCTTTCACACAAGTGTCAGCTTTTCTGGCTGATTAGTTTCTGAGAAAAGGATTTTTAAAGATTTACTCTATATATTCCTTTGTAAAACTTCGACCACCCCATTGTGGCCCCACCCTACCCCCGGGGATCATGATTTTCACAACTTTGAATCTACACTACCTGAGGATACTTCCACACAAGTTTCAGCTTTCCTGGCTGATTAGTTTCTGAGAAAAAGATTTTTAAAGATTTTCTCTACATATTCCTTTGTAAAACTTCGACCCCCATTGTGGCCCCACCCTACCCTCAGGGGTCATGATTTTTAAAACTTTGAATCTACACTACCTGAGGATGCATCCACACAAGTTTCAGCTTTCCTGGCTCATTAGTTTCTGAGAAGAAGATTTTTAAAGATTTACTCTATATATTCCTATGTAAAACTTCGACCCCCCATTGTGGCCCCACCTTACCCCCAGGGATCATGAATTTCACAACTTTGAATCTACACTACCTGAGAATGCGTCCACACAAGTTTCAGCTTTCCTAGCTTTCTGGTTCTTGAGAAGAAGATTTTTGAAAATTTCTCGAAATTTTTCATTAATTTCTAATTATCTCCCCTTGAAAACGAGTGTGGCCCTTAATTTTCACAACTTTGAATCTCCTTTGCCTAAGGATGATTTGTGCCAAGTTTTTTGGTTGAAATTGGCCCAGTAGTTCTTGAGAAGATGTTGAAAATGTGAAAAGTTTACGGACAGACGGACAGACGGACAGACAGACAGACGGACAGACGGACGACAGACAAAATGTGATCAGAATAGCTCACTTGAGCTTTCAGCTCAGGTGAGCTAAAACAAAAACTTGTGAGCTCTGCATTTCGCGTATAACTCGACAATTGGCTCTCAAATTGATAAACTACAAGTATTAGATATGCATTAATGAGACACTTTAAATAATAAAAACGGAAAAAATAAATTTGACCAATTTTGAGTGTGACCACGTCCATTCAATGGCAGAGTATTCGAATCATACATGACAGTATTATTATATTAATCATTATTATCATTATATTAATTTTATATTAGTTAGTATATACCTAGAAGTACGAAGCTAGTAATGGCGGCCTGTAGGTTGGTAATGGCCATTTTGTGTTTAGACTGGTTACTGCGCAGGCCTTGGGGTCTCCTGAAAATGCTAACCACTGTGATGATGAAGATCACGAGGTTAGCCAGAATGATGACCCCCACGGGAATGGCAAAGGCATAGTAGAAGGCATCCAAAGACATCCAACAACTAAAAGTCAAAGACAATGGACGTAGTGAAGAGTTTGTTATACGCTTTATCGTTCAGTAAATAAAAACATATTATTTCTTTGCAAATATCAAAGAATCATGAACACAATAAAACTATAGTATAACTTTATAAATAAATTAAGCATTAGGAAAATATATTGATGAGTCCATCTGTAGATTTCTATGTTAAAAAAACACGTAAAGTATTTGTTTAATACCACAAAAAAGATGCTTAACGGACAATGAACAGCAGTATTCACTAAAATGCATTCATCGATAATTTGACGCTGTGTTTGTAATTTTATATTTCTCTTTTTACTTCATTATACAACTGAATATCATTAAGAATTAGAAAAAAGTTTATTTATCCTTAAAGAACGCCTTTTACATATAATATGTCTCTAAAACCTCTTTAGTCTTTATATCTCAACATTACCTGTAAAGAAGCATTATTTTTAAATTGAACCACCACCTAACATTATGACCATCACCAGTGCTAAAAATAAACAAACCTTCTTCTAACAAATAACATTGCCCACCACCAGAATCTTAAATGGGTAACATACTAGTGATCTCCCCCTTTGTATAGATTGTGGTCAATGCTCAAAACACAAATGATGGGAATAACTGGCAGGCCTGGAATTAAAATTTGCAATAGAAAACAACCCACGTCTGTTACTTTTTTCATGTGCATGTAAATAAAACTGCTTTTCACAAATGTCTCAAAAAGAGAACTAGAAATACTAGCTTCATATGTTTCATAATTATTCTACCTTTTGAAAGACAATTTTAACTAAAAGATCATTTTCAGTAAAGAGTTGATAATGACAAGAGTGCGCTCTCACCCCACGCCGCGATTACGGACTTCAGGGTATATCTGGTGACGTAAGTACCAAGTACTTTCACAAAAGTCAGGTACTGAAGGAACGCTTCCATCAACATCCACATAAAGGAGGCCAGGATGAAGTAGTGCAGGAGAATGGCCACGATCAGGCAACCAATGAAATGATAGGTCTGTTTGATGCCCACCAGGAATATCACCCAGGAACACAGCATGGCCAGTGCCAGGTTAAACAGCGTCTGCTGAGCTCGTCCTTTGCGTAGTTTTCTATCAATGAAAAAAGTTCAGAAGTGGTTTTTTTGTAAATCACTAATGTTTGTTGACTTGTTCAATAAAAAATAGGTAGCATCTTGAAATTTTTCCAATTGGTTATGAATATTCTGCATTTTTTTTAAAATTAAAGTTATTAATATTTTTTGGTGTTGAAAAGTACATCAAAATACTAGATTTCTGTATAAATCAACATAATCATCACCATATGCAATATCATCATGATATTCATATGCATATATTTATTTACCTGAAGAAAACAAAGGATATGATGGTGAGGGAGAGTCCGAGGATAGAGAGGCTGAGTCCGATCAGAGAGATGATGGAGAGCGTCACTTCATGCACGTGGTCTACTCGGTCGTCCTGTCCGTAGTAATCCTTGAAACACATTTATTTTTATGAATACGCTATTATCTGATTCAATATGAACATAGGTGGGTCTATAGTGACGCTTGTGAAGAAAGCTACAGAGCTCTGCATTAAAATGATTCCAAACTGAATTAAATTGTTTATAATAAAATCCAGTTGCTGATTTTGTATTTGATATTAACACTAATAATGACTGCACAACAGATTTCAAAGAAAATAAATAAATTAGTCTAAGATAGCGTGTTGCTTTTAAGTTAGTTGAGTAGTCTACTAACAAAAACATTTTATCTTGACATACTAAACATTGCAAAAATGAAATCCAAGCCGATATTCAATATAAACAAATTTAAATTACGTAACACTTACTACGAGTACGGCGAAGTTTGTCAGGTGATCACAGAGACATACGTCACGTCCGTTCACTTGACCATCATACGTACAACCGGAAGACGACCAACCTCCCGCCATGTTGTTCAGAGTAAAGTTGTAAAACGCACAGGTACGGGTTCGGCCACCAACATCCTGATTTAAATACAATATCAAAATAGACAAACTATTATATTCAAATTAAAATTATGTGTTGTTTGAATTAAAAAGAGCTGCATATTGCTTCAAATTGAAAGCGATTTTGTACCTTGAGTGGCCTGAAGATAGTTTTGACTTTTTGTTTTAATCCTTCAATTCTTCTTCCACCAATGCTGGCAGAAATGACAAAACTGTTTAATTTTTTATTGTTTGAACGTGTTGAATCGGATGCAGCTTGTTGGACATTGTTAGGCATGGACAAATCCTGGAACATATTGCCATCCCGGTACACCATCATGTACAACCTCGAATTGTTTTCTAAAAAAACAATTACGGACAAATAATGAATTATTGCAGTCTAAAAACGTGTGGTTTAACCATCAAATCAACAAAACAACTGAAAACAATATAAGAAAAATAACTCCGGCATTTGTACGATACCTGCTTTGGTTTCTTCAACCAGCTCTGGTGGCAAATGAATCGCAACATCAATATCATCATAGAGTACAGATTCATTGTAAATAGAGACAATCCTTTGCTGGTTGAAAGGTGTGTACACCGCCTTCCCGTCCTCGTCTGTCTTTGCGGCCATTCCAATCACTGGCTGGGAAAACTTCTGAAGTTCATAAATCTCCATTGCGACATTAGGAAGAACCAATCGAAAATGTCCATCATCATTTAAATCGGTATCCTCAACTATTCTTTCGAAATTTTTGATGATGCTGGAACAAAAGCAGTACAAATGTTCAGATCAGCAACAAAGAAGGGAATGGAATGATATTTGCTTAACTTTGCGTTTAAATTTTTCATTGCATTAATTGTTTACAAACCTGCTGACTCTTTTGGCATTTTGAAAAACCATATCATCTACAGTCAACAATCTATCAACTGTCTCCAAAGCCTTTGCAGTCACCTAAATCATAAAAAATACAACAGTTATTGTTTCATATGAAGGTAAGTAACTATTAAAAATCTCTACACAAGGTATTCATTCACCAGAGTATCGATTTAAAACTATATAAGGTGAATTACTTACAAATCTAGATTTGCCATTGCTAATAGCGGATTTTTCCATGATTTCATTGATGTACTCCAAATCGATTTCTTTGAAATCTTCAACTGTGTCTGCAATTTCTGCCGTTTCTTCTATAACGCTCTCCAGGTTGTTTTCTTCTATTTCCATCTGTTTAAAAGTCATTGTATCAACGATAATTTAATAAACAGATTTAAAAATGTTAAAGAACCGAAAAATTAATATGATTATAATGATTTGAATCATCTCTAATACTGACCCTTCACTGAAATCAACTTTTATTTACCTCCGCTAGTTCCCTCAGTCTCTCCTCTGCTGTCATTCTTTGAACTAGGTTCTCGTACTCTTCGCCCTGCTCCTCGTCGTCTACCAGTTGTTCGATGGAATCTTCATCGTTTTCCTCCATCCTGGTATCTGGAGTGCCGCATCTTCTTGTGATTTGGATGTTGCCCCAATATGCACCACTCTTGAAGTTTCCTTTACATGTTGCTTTTCCAGCCCTTTCGCCATTTTCTGAAATTGTTTAGGTTAGATCCGAACTTTGGTTGTAATTTAATTATTGAGAATGAGAGATTCTGTGAACCTTTTTTATTAACATTCTAATTTCTAGCAGGTATTACGAGAGTCTCATTGTCTTAAGTATGTTTTGCCGTAAAAAAGACCTGAAAATGTTTCTGATATTTTATTTACCTTCATGTTTGCATCTTTATTGCGATAAGGAGTCGGCGCAAACACATTTTTCACCATTAAATTGCGAACTAAAGTCATCGATAATGTAAGTTGGTTTGCGGTATTTTATCCTATTACACAAAACTTACCACAAACATCAATGCTAGAAACATTCAGGTTTATCCCTGCTGGGAAGAAGTTGGCGGCGAGTCTAGTTCTTGGGTCCGTCAAAGTTGTCTGTTGGCAGGAAACTAAAGGAATGAAATAAACAATTGATTTTGCGTATTCGAAACAATTTTAGTGCCATGTTTTTTTTCATCAATTTAATATATTAACATTGTGTTATTGAAAATATCATCTAGGCTAAGAGAAATTTGAAACGTTAATATTGGTAGATTATCTTATAAATCTAACCTGTACTACGTATTTTCAAAGATCGAATAAAGCGTAGCGGAGTTCCACGCGGTAAACGAGTCAGGATATTTCCGTCTCTAAGTATCTCTTGATATCGGGTACGCATACTCTTATACAATGGCATCTCGTCTGCTGTCGTATAATTTTTGGACGCTCTTATGTATACGTTGAAAGACAAAAGCAGAGGCGGTTTGCTGAAATCATAATATTTATAACAGTATGAGTTGCAAAATAGATAAAAATTAAAACTGTTAAACTGAATTTTGATCATGACATGAAAAGTCCATACCTCGATATATCTCCAGGATACGCAGAGGTACTCTCCAGATTAGGAAACTCCTGCTGTAGCTTTCTAAAGACAATATTATTTATATATCTGAGATCTGTCATTATGTTGAGGATAGGTGGAATATTTTTCTCGATCTTGTTATGAAGCAATCGTTCATCATATGGTATGGCTGGTAGAAGGATTATTCCCACAAATGTTATAACATCTGTAATTAAAAACAAAAACCCAAAACTATTAGACATACAAAAAATTTCAATATTGATTATTATTTCAAAATATTAGCTATAAACAGATTTGATTATAAAAGCAAGTGCTCTAGTTAAAAATAATTCATTAATATCTACTCTCATTCTTGTTGACATAAATCATACCAGTAAATCGAACAAATATTTCTCTTGATTTCTCCCTGACAAAAGGGCTGGTTTTCCAAGCCGCACACCAGTAATGTCCCTGGAATATTTCGTCTGTGAGAGACTGATCAGTTGACGTCTCCAGCGCCTTTCTTAACCAGGTGTTCAACTCCAGGCTGGTCACATCAGTCTCCGCTGAAGAATAACGAAAGTATGTTATCAACAGCTATTTAAAAAAAGGACTTCTACAGCTTTTGCATTTATATCGTTTAGATGCTATGAAAATACCTGGTTCCGGAAGAGGAGAGATTGGTCGACCTCCAAGATGAGGGAAAATACTGCTTTTCCTTTTTTTTACTTTGATGTCGATAAGACGGCCATCTTTAAACCACAAAATTGGTAATTCCGAAGCCGAGTTTTTTAAATCACACTGAAGGATCTTTTTGTCATTAATTGCAAACTCCTTAATCGCAAGAGACGTATTCATAGTTCTTGTATTTTGAATACCTTGAATATAAAAACTACATTAATAATTTCCCAAAAGACTTTTTTTTTATAGGAAACTTAAAACAAACTCAAATGAAGAAATACTTACGTATATCGTTGGCATTCTTTTCACAAACCGCAACAGCTATGCTCTGATTACATTCAACAGCAATCGGTCCGGAGAGCGTCATCACACTGCAACTTGAATCCTGCGACCCACGCCTTACCCATATCGGTGGAATATCCTCTGTCATGCAAAATATAACGTTTCTATCAAACAGAACTCAAAACAAATTTATTCAAATTTCCATAACGTCTAAATACTTGTCCATAAATGCTGACCTTTTGGGGGAAGTTCTCCCAAATGTTCCTTAATACTTTTCAATAGCGTCATTAAAAGATAATTTCCTTTATATCCATCATTTAGTTCAGCAACACTTCCGCCTTCCATTTTACATATGCTCATAGCATTCTTATGTGGCATTTTCGGGATTGTGTTGGCGTTTCTCATAATGCGATAACATTTTGTATGGAAAACATGACCCACCCATCCAGAATCGCATGTCGATGCTGTAAAGCAAAATGATAAGTATTTATCAATGTAGAAGTTTTTTCTCTGAGTTTTGAATAAAACCATTCGATATAGTTTATTGACTTTTAGTTAAAGAGATCTAAAGTAAATTAACCTTGGGACTCGACAGTAACTGGATACGTGTAACACATGGATGTTCTTCGGCTGTTACAATTTGAGAGTTTCATATGGGCCTTTCCATCATTTGATGCAATTTTTGGAATGGTTTGAGACTTCTGAAAGCTCGGAAGCAACGCTTGATTAACTCTTGCTTCTGCTCTTAAATCTGCTTCTTGGGCCAGTATATCTTCGGGGTCCATATCCATGTCTTCTGACACTTCCCCTGCTCTTATGCCTGCAAAATCTAAATCTTGGTCCTCCCTGTGACGGAATTCATCCTTTGAAGCTGCTTCAGCCATTAAACTTTTAGATCTGTTGTTTAATTTTTCAAACAGAGATCTAAATGCCTCGTCCGACTTTATAGTTTGTGTTTCTTCTGTAGAATCGTCAATATTTCTTATAGCTTCTAACACTATAGGCATCTCGCTGGAGCTTTTCAATTTGAAATGCTTGTCTCGTTCCATTTTATCACGATTTACTTCTTTTTGGTACATATCCTCATCATCTTCTATTTCATTGTTATGGTCGTAGAAATCTTTGAATTCGTAATTGCCACTCCTCATCAACTTATTTTCCTCTGAGTTTCGAAACCTCACCACTCTGTCATTGTCTTCTTCAGATGATACAAAGAAATGTTCCGTTGATTCACTGGAACTACTGTATGCTTTTAAATAAGGTTTTGTGGTAGTTTTTTCTTCAAATGAAGAAAGAGAGGCATTATCGTCAGTGCGGTTTACCGATGCATTCGGATCTTCCATGTCTTCATGGCTTTCATCATCTTCAGCCGTGTTTTTAGATTCGATAGCAGAGTCAACCAAAAGATTTGATTTGTCTTCCTCGTTAGAATGATCCATCAAGTGCATTATATTTTCATCACTTTCATTGCTTCTATTATTGGCTACATTTTCCTTAACAACAACTTTTTCAATTTCTTCTGTGCTGTCTCCTTCCTTTGAGAGGTGCGACGGTGACACTAAAGATTTTTCATCAGAGGCTTGTTTCTTTGCATATATTTGGATATTTTCATTACTATTCCCGTCAACAACATCATTCAAAGGTAGAGAGTCAGTAGGATGACTGATAACCTCCTTTGATTCCAAATGAGAATTATTTTCTGTAATTTCACTACTGCTTACATCTGTTACCTGATTATGCAATTGACTTACTGTTATAAAGCTTGGTGTATCGCCTGCAGTTTCAGTACTGTCTTTGCTATGTTCACCACTCTCTTGAGCTGTATTTATTGGTGTAGATTCTGTTGACGACGATGTTTTTACATCTCTTTCTTCAGAGGAAACAGTCTCTTTAATATCCTTTTTACTCTCATAATTTTTGTCCTCAATGCTTTCTATATTGAAATCCTTAGATAGTGAGTGTACTGGAGTAGATGTTGAAATTTTGTTTTCACTACTTGAGTTTTCATCATCATCACCATCATCATCATCAGCAGCAGCAGCAGTAGCAGCAGCAGAAGCAGCAGAAGCATCATCAGCATCATCATCAGTTTTGTTTTTCTTAATAATAAGGGTTGGGTCTTTATGTAATGATTGGACTGGAGTCGAAGTTGAAGTTTGTACATCAATAGAGGAAACGTTCTCCTCACTGCTTTTTTCATCATATTCTTTGTTGTTTCCTTGGATACTAGTGGATTGTGTTGAATTGGGAGTTTGAAGTATTGAAGTTGAGGTTTGTTCTCTACTACTAACCTCTTCACTGCTATTGTTAAATTGGGAATCAGACCCATGGCGGGAAAAGGACAAAAGAGTACTCTCATTTTCTTTTGACACATCTGACTCATTGCTCTTGCTTTTATCTTCTTGTTTTTGGTTTGAATCAGTTGAATTGTCACTTGTTGCTAAAACTGTTATCTTTTCATTACTGTTTTTGTTACCGTCATTTCCTTCTTCTTCATTTGAAACTGATTCTTTTGCCGAATTTTCATCGTTATCATTTCTATTTGATGATATTTGTTTTACTTCATTTGCAGTTGCTGTTCCGTTGATATGTTTAACGTTCGAGGATTCATCAGATTCGATGCTACTATGCAGACTTGATTTTGGTTTTTTGATTGCATTTTCCTGTCTTTCAAAATCAAGCTTTATATCGCCGCTCTTTTCTAAATTCAATGACTTTCGATCTTTTTCATCGCGGTTTGCCTCAACATCCTCTCTATCAGGCTCCACAGAAGTCTTAATAATTTTGACCCGCTCTTGTTTAACATGTTTATCAACTTTATCCAAGATCGTTTCCATTTTTTCTTTATTAGAACTATCTTTATCTGTCGGTTTATCAAGGCCACTTCCTTTCCTTACATTTCCTTCTTTAGGTGTGTCAACTTTCTTTGTTTCGTCAAGAAGGGACTTACCATCTTTTTCGTCTGAAGCTTTAAATTTTCTTACTTGAATGTTTGATATTGGCATTGGTAAGGTTGCTTTGATTTCTTTGCTGACTTCCTTAGATGAACTTGTTGACCCGTAATCTTCCACCCCTGGTATGATCGTTACGGTTTTCATTCCTTTAGTCTCATCAGATTCCTCGTCTGATGAGTAAGAGTCCGTGTTGTTTTTGTTACTTCTATCAATAACTAAAATAGCATCATCTGGCTCAGATTCCATGATATCTTTTGATGAATCGGAGTCATCCCCGTTATCTCTGAGGGTTGCAGATGTAACTGTGCTAGAATCTGTGGAGGCAGACAATTCTTCGGACGAACCAGTGATTTGAGAAGCATCATCAACTTCTAAACTTGCACTAGTTGTGTCTAACGGATTAACATTTTTTATATTTTCTTCAGTCAACATATTTGATTTCGTAAGAGAAGATGTTGCTACAGACTCTTTAGAATTCCTTATCATGTCTTTACTTTTTTGAATACTTCTGTCGCTTAAACTGCTAAAAATGTCATTCGATTGTGTTGGAATAATGATGCCACCAGCTGTTTTCTTTTGATTATCTCCAGTTTCGCTATTTTCTGTATTACTGTCAATTTTAATCAAAGAGGAAAACGGTGTTGTTGATATAGGCTTTGACATTCCAGATTTTTCTTCACTTTCATCATTGTCACGGTTTTTGCTATCTACTTCTTTTACTTTTTCAAGAGGAATCGGAGGGACATTTGCTCTTATTGTAGTTGCACTTGTTGTAGTCCTTGTATAATCACCTGTTTCTGAGTTGTTTTGTATTTCCTCTGACGATTTGTTTTCGTCTGATAATTGTTTCTCGTTTTCAGTTTGGTCATTAAAGAATGCCTCTGCAGTTGGTTTGGTTTTATTCAAGACAACAAGTGATTTTATCGAATCCTTGACTACCTCATCGCTTTTTTCAATCAATGACGATGTATCATCTTTTTGTTTTGGTCTTTCTTTTATCTGTGTCTGTAAATGAGGCTTTATGATATTAATTGGTGGAGGAAAATTACCAGTTGTGATTTTCATATTTTTACTAAATTTACGTTTTTTGTCTCGATCCCTTTCCTCGTCTTCAAAGGACACAGTGTCTGAAGACACTGACTCGCTGAAACTTTCCTCTTTTTCTGCCTTTCTTTCATTGCTAAGAGACTTGTCGTTAGAGGTCACTGTGGTCTTTTTTTCTCCAATATTTTCCGCAAGTTTACTGGTTTTTTCTATGCTTTCTTCAGATGAATAATTTGATTTTTGAAATTGTTCGCGCTTTGTTTTTTCTACATTTTTCTCTATTACTGACACTGGAATGGGAATAGCTGATACTTTCTTTTTTAGTTTGGTTCTCTTCTGTTTATGAGTTGAAGGTGACTTGTTGGCAATGTCTTGGCGCCGACCGTCTTTGTCAGTGGGATCATCCCCTGATGTATTATCAGAATGTAACATTGCTAAAGACAGTGGAACCCCTCCTCTTGCATCTGTTATTGTTTTTCTTTGTTTTGACGTTTGCTTTTTATCTTTTTTTGATTCCTCAGATGTCGTTTTTTCCGATTTTAATGAAATAGATTTCTTTTCTGTCGAGGTCTCCGGAAGGTCGTAAAAAGCTTTTGTATTAAATAAGGTAGTCGGGTTTGAACCACTTACACTTTTGCTTTTTGTAGCTTTACCTGTCTCTTCATCTGATACGCCATCCTCTTTTGTTTTAGGTTTCATGGCATCTAAATATGCTTTCAATTCTTCAGAATCAGCTTGACCAATGTTGATAGGAACTGGTTTTGGTGTTTCTATTTTTTCCAAAGGTATTTTGACTGCTTTGCTAACTTTAGATTGTTCACTACTTTTTTCTAATGTTGTCCTTGATGAAGATTTTTCATTGGAATTTGATTTTATTTCTTCTGTTAAAATAATTTCATCTGTTTCTGAAGCTCGATGCTTTCTTTCATCGGACAGTGAGCTTGAGCTTTTCGAAGATTTAGATTTTCTGCTGTTAGTAATTATAGCAGGTGGAATAGCAATAGATGGTGGTTTTTGAGGGAACACTCTTTCAGCTTTGTTTTCGGATGTGGTTTGTTTCTGCTGTTTCGAAATGGGGTTAAGTTCTAATGTTTCTGTTGAGTCATCAATCTCATCAGTGTCTTCTGTTGAGTCCACGTTTTCGCTGGAAGACACTAGAGAATCCAGAATTTGGCTCATTTTTTCGTCCTTGTCAGTTTTTACTTTCTCACTTATGTTTGCGATTCCAATTGGGCTTATATCTGTCATTTCTTCAGATGAAGAAATTGATTCAGACTTTGCAGCCTTATTACCTTTCATGGAATGTACATTCTTCTTAGATGTGGTTTGCTTTGTTGATTTTTTGTCAACGGGAGGTTTTGGGGGCACAATTGCTTCAGTCGAAATCGTTGCAGATCTATGAATATTGGCTTTCAGTTTTGGCTTTTTAACATTGCTTTGAGTCGTATGTTTCTTAGATTCTCTTAAAAGCAAATCTTCGTAGTCAACAAAATCAGCAGGATGTGCATTCTTGACATTTTTGTCTTCTTGATTGTCTCTTCTTATGTTTGTTTCCTCTTCTGGTTTAAATGTTGGAATGGGGACACCAGCTAGTTTATGTTCAGTTAAATTTGCCTGTTGATCATTCATTGTAAAATTTTCATACGCAGGATCAGTAGGCAGTGGTATAATAACGGGGCGAGTGGGACGAGTAGGAATAGATACAAGACTAGCTGCAGTCGTCACAATAGATCTTGGTGTCACCACTCCCTCGAATGTGCTGTTTGAATCTTCTAAATCAGCCTTTAGATCGGGCAATGTTTTAGATTTATCAAGAGTCTTTCGTAAGTATGAAGATTTTGGGTGATCCTTTCTCTCATCGGGATAATCAGTCTCCTCAGTGGGCTGAGCAGGTTCAATGGCCTCATTTAGATTTGTAGTGAACTCTCGGTCATTCTCTTGCTTCTGTAACAACTTGCGCTGAGATTCTATAAATTTTTTCACTTTATTTGCATTTAGTGTAGTTCTTCTTCTATTGTTTTGGCGACTTAATTGTTCTATATAACGCTCTAAGGCTCGTAGTCTTGACATAGATGTCAAATGACTTCTTATGTCTTGAGGAGTATCCACCTCTCTAGAACCTGGAGCTGGAGTCTGCTCTAATTCAGGGATATCGTCATTCTGCTTAATTTGTTTTGATATCTTTTCCACAGATCGTTTAGAAAGTGTATGTTTCTCCATATATTGATTAAAATTCAACAAGCCACAGGTTGATCGACTGTCTTCGTGGAATTCAAAATCGTCATTATCAGCTGAATCATCGTCCTCATCGTCAGGCTCTATGTTCCATTTCCAATTCCTACGTTGAAGAAGTTCATATTCCAAAGGACTGAAATAGGAATTTGAAACAACGTCAGAAGAACTATCGACAAATGTTAAAGGTCCGCAATAAATGATAACATATTTGATTATTGTTTGGTCAATGTTTTAATGACTTACTCATTGTATGCTCGAACTTTATGTGGAGAGATTTCATCCCACACAAGATAGCCCCCTTCCTCATGGATACCGGTCCAAATGTTGTCAATGTCTAAATGCAAGAAATCAGCTTTATATTATTTTTTATCAACAAAAACTAAATCGTTTTGATTGTAAATAATGAGATCATGTGCCAGTATTCAAATTTTTGTTTTGTAGATTTATTACATAGATTGATTATATTTGAACACATTTTAAAAAGGAGGTTTTTCATTAAGTATCCATTTAGTATTCGTACTTTTCCTCTTAAGATAGTCCTCAAGCTCCAGGGACTCGATTGATACAGGTGCCTCCATTTTCATTAGAAAAGAAAAATCTTTTCGACAGGTGTCGCGCGCATCGCTCCATGACAACGGGTGTGTGTTGGTTCTGAGACAGACTGTGACGTCATTAACCCGACCTTTGACCCACCCCTCCCGGCAAATTCCACTCAATAGATCTAAGTAATGTCCATCATTTGACTGTTGGGTTTTGGCAAATGTTTTATTTTGAAAAGCTGTTACATCGTGGTGTTCATTTGGGATGAAGTCCTCGGTATCGGGGAAGGGTTGTTGGCTAGAGATCCGGGTCTCTGAAACATTAAAAGTTATTTGTACGACAGAGATTAATAAAACACCTATTCCATATCAAACTTACCTAGCTAATGTTCGTTTTTTTTGGTTTAGATATATTTATATAAAAGCCTAGTATCAAATCTTAATTAAAAGTCAAAACTAGAATAACTTTATGGACTTGATTAAATTACCTATGGACAGCAAGAGAATGATTATCCGAATGGCATCTTGTCTCTTCCTGGTCATTATCGTTTACACTGCTTTCTGGCAATCATGTTCTGTAAAAGCAATCAGTCATTCATATTAACTGTAAAATAAACAATCACATTAAGCCTAGACCACTAAGCTTAACACCACTAGACTTATAACATCACAGTAGAAGAGGAACAGGCGATTCATTCTATAAAAACACTCACTTAGACTATTTTGAAAATCTGAAAAAGTTGGCAATTTCCGTCCGACTTGATATATACTTTTTTGTTTTAAGTTGTCAATATTTGTTTACAGTTTTTTATGAGCATCAGATTCACGTATGCAACCATATTTCCCTACATCAACCTAAAGGAGAACGAAAAGTTCGTTTCCTTGTGAACTTTTCAATGGGTCAAAAGTTCATATTTTTGACATCAAAAATATCTTTGCACAAGCTTATGGTTTAACATAAAAACACGGTCATGATCTTAATTCTGGATGGTTTGACCTTCGAAATCACCAGTATAATAGTTGGGAATCACAATAATCATATTTGATCACGTGACCAACCAAGTTCGTATTTCGTTAAACTTTTAGAAAATCTTATTTATTTGTTGAATACTAGTAATCAAATGTATACATACGCTGAAGACTCGCTTTTTATTTTATTTTTAATCATGATTTTCAAAGTATAATCTTTACTTTGTCGTAATCTCAACACTTATTGGAAGCTCTCTTTAACATATTAATTGTGTTTTCTACGCAAAAACAATGACATAAAACTAAGAACGCTACTAATGTATCAAGGAAAAATGAATTTAGCTCAGGTACAGTGGGGACGCTTAGAAAACAAACGTGGTCGTCATATTTTGCGCCGTTAATGGTGTTTCATTATGTAAATGAGGAGGATGGATTGAAT
The DNA here is from genome assembly GCF_025612915.1 of Magallana angulata. Taxonomy (NCBI): domain Eukaryota; kingdom Metazoa; phylum Mollusca; class Bivalvia; order Ostreida; family Ostreidae; genus Magallana; species Magallana angulata. The sequence goes on from NC_069118.1 coordinate 1,833,733, forward strand.
GTGTTGACATTAACTGCAGCATAACCATCACTCATACTCTCTGTCAATCAGGCCTCCAGCTCTCCCCAGTATCTTCCTCGCGCAGAGTGTCCACAGCGGAACATGTTTATTATTAGGGAAACTTTCTATTCTTTTATTTTTTCCAATAAAATACACCATTAAAAACAATTGTTAACGTCATATAACTTTGAATTTTTTATCATGTTAACAAAATCTAAGTTCCGCAAATTGATTGTTTTTTATAGGTTGACTAATTACTAATACTGCATATTTTAATGCCAAAATGCCAATCTAGTTTAGTAACTGCTTTTTTCATTGGTTAATGTCTAAAACAGAAAATAATTAAATTAAACATTATAAGTGCGCTGTTCTGTCATAAGTTTCCAATAATCAATTGCTCAATTTTATCTGTTTTTGTTTAAACACATATTTATAGGTTTGGTTTTTTTTTTATTAATATGCTTTCTATTATGCTATCTGGTCGGTTTCGTGACATGTTGATATTCTAAATGCCGTTTGGAGCAATCAGGAATTGAACTGCAGTCTTCTTAACCTTTTCTTGATTTCGCTTATTCACAGCAAAATATCATCATTTTTATGACTGTTTTAACTTGTTTAACCTGTTCTTACTTCTCCAGTATTAAAACCTGAATCTGAAAAATATAAGCATAAAAATACACATATTTTGATCATGTAAAGGTTTGCTATAAAACTGGCAATGCCAGTCGGTGTAAGCTTACAGAAATCTTGAACGCCAGACGAATGGACATAAAATCAGTGTAATAGGAGGGGGATTCTTCTTTTCCTATCAATCATCTTTTGTTTTTGGTCATCCAGTTAAAACTAGTTTTACAAGACACTGGTTTCTCGATAGTTGGCCATTTTCATCTACTCCCAAAGTGTATCTAATGGCGATAAAGCTCTTCCTGTTTGAGTATTAGTTGTCATATTAGGCTCTAAAGTCTACTTTATAAATAAATATCCAAGAGTGTATTATAAGGAAACAAATTCCTTGTCTGGTTGTGTTTTAATCTTTTAATCTCTACTCGTTCAACAATTATGACCGGGATCCAAAGTCTACTTCATTAAATTTAAGACTATGTTTTTTCCATTTAAGGAAATAGAGCACAATTTTATACATATAAAAATAGTTCATTTCTTTATCATTTTCATCTCAAAACTGTCAAAAAAATCATACTGTTCCCAGCTTTTCAACAGTTCAAACAGATTATCTTACAAAGAGGAAATGTCGTATGTTAAACCTATTTGGGAAAAAATAGTTCTCTCCATAAGTCTACTGTTACTTGGAAAATTATTGTACTTGGATTTTACAATGAAGTCAACGAAAAAACATTGGTTTCATATTGTTATTTTTGTTTTTAAATTGTACGTAAATTTACATGATATCTTTTGTTTGACAAAAGAATAAATAAACCGATATGATCATTTCCTTTTTATGATTTTCAGTATACCTAATGACAGCTTATCTTTACCGTTTGGTGTTAGTACATGTTAAATGCTGATTGAAAATCGAAAAAAATCACATAAATTGAGCAAAGCAGAATTTTTATATAAAGATATTCATGTCAATTGCTTATCGATCGTAAAAAAGATTTATGTTAAGAATGTATATCTAAAACTGTAAAATGTCTTCGTCGTATTAGAATTGTTTTCATATCTTTTGCAAGGTTTTAGTCAAGGTATATGTTTACATTGTACATGAAATAGAATATCACAGTGAGGCACTCAGTTTTGATGTTAAACCATGACTGGAATTTCGTGGAATTTGATTTTTGTGGCACGATTTGTATTTATTTCAAGGTCTACTTAAATCATTAACATAGAAATGAACTTGTTCCTGGAACTATCCAAACAGAACAGCAGTTGTAAAACGAAAGACTTGGCTTTATTACCACCGAGCAGGACAAGTTTTAAATGGAGGAAACACAGAGGATCCTTAGAGAGAAAAAAAAAGAAACCCATAAGAATATTATAATTTTAAAGACACCTTTCCGGAAATGTTAGCTTGGAAACAAAGTGTTTCTGTATATTTTATTTTTATTCATGGTAGGTCAGTGTTATGATTTGTTTAGAGTGTTATGAGCTGTGGTTCACCAATGAACACTTAGAAAGAGACAGTATTAAAACGAGGCTTTCACTTACACTCTAAAATCGATTTTTTAAGACGGTTCGATTAAACAAAATTCTGATTTCAGTTTGTGGATTATATTAATTTTGTTTACAAACATCTCTAAATTTCATGATGCAAACTGTAATTATAGAATTATTTACTCCACGTCTAGAATGGCAACAACCGTTCCTTCTATAATTTAACAAAGATGCTGTAAATTTTTTATAACATTAATGACTATCTTATTTGAATGTATGACACATTTTGCGTACTTAGTCTACTGTATACATGTAGAATTTATACCGTGTTTGACATATGTATAAATAAATACAATTTTGACAAGGAACCGCACCAGGTGTATACGAAAAATTAACTATCGCACAAAGGTTTTTTGCGGACTAAAAATACAATCCACGGCGAAGCTTGTTAGCTGAGACAAACTAGCCTTCACTTTCTGTTAATTACAGTTAATCATCAATTACAAGGTTCGCGGGCACTTAGCAAGGGTGTTAACGCGCTGTATTGCCGGTGTCAACGAGCCCTGAACAAGTTACAAGGGGGACCCTCACCCCGTCACAGGAAAATCTCGGTCCCAAGTCACGTGTCGAATTAGTTCACATAAACAATCTTATCTTGAGGGTTGTTGCATCTACTTTGTATGTTCGGGCTTCCGGGCATTTTACTTAACAAACTACCTTTTGAAATATTTGCATATAGTGGTAACAAATAAAATTTCAGGAATGAAGTTTATGCCCTTTATTCCGATTGACTAAATTACCATTACCTACTATTACCTATTAGCAATTAACCTATTATTACCTATTAAAAAATAAAGGGAAAATGACCGGGCAAATGTATAAAGCAAATACATTCATATAGTATTACATGTCTATAATAAGAATTCAAAAACACAGAAATTCACTGTAATCTCTAAATCCATATTTACCGCGAAATATAGTTTTTTAAATCATAAGGTTAAAAATAAATTATCAAAATTAGCTTATTTTGAGGAATATGTAATTTGTATATATAGAAACTAACTGTAAACTATCAAATAGATTGTTCTGTGAGCTATTTCATTTTGATATGACGGCATATACCATTTTCTCGGTCACATTTAAGTCTACCTGAATGATTCACCTGTTGACCCCTTTGTTTGTGTCTTACACTGTCACTGACCAAGCACCAACAGGAAACATCCCCCAGTCATCCAAATTTAGAATCAATTTACTGGCCAGCTAACTTGGACCATAAACAGACGGAGTCTAGAGCGATACATAACAAGAACTGTTTAAACGTCAGTTATATGTCCTGGAAGTTGATTTGTAAAAGGAGATGCGTCTTCGTTGTGGAGGAAATAAAGACTAGATTTTTTAGGACTTTTTTTGTTTCCTACATTTCCTTTAGCCATACCAAGACCTTGGGTGATTGAACTGCAGTTGTCTTTGTTAACCTTTGGTCGAGCCTCTTTGATTGAGGCTGGTCAAAGTATTAAAAACAAATGAATTGCTAAAAAGACATTAACTAAGAAAGTTTAGGTTGGTCCATCAACTTCAGTTTAAGACTAGGGTACTTTAAGTATAATTTTAATTAAGATGTATTTTGACATGATTTTTAAAGTAACCACACTAGAAGAATCCAATTGCAAACAACTACTGTATGTAGGCAAACAGCTGGGATGGAGCTTTGTTCTGTTCATAAGTCAACTAGCTTGAAATAACTTAGGATATAAACATATGGAGAAAATATTTATATGATATATTAATGACCAAGATGTCGGATGATTTCATTAGTAGGATTATTAGAATTTCTTAAGAAAATTTTTCACTACTCGAATAAGAATTTTTGTTTAGATTATGTCAAAATTAGATTGCATAGTAATTCCTGATATCCAAAATGAATTCTGTCCTATGCGATCTGTCATTTTCTTTGAAGATATTATTAAGATTCATATCTCACCTGATAGATGTAGTATCAATGACAGAAATAGTATCAGATATCTAAACAATGTACTAAACTATGACCTAATATCACGTAAAACGGACGGAAAATGCCACCTTGGTACGGAAGTAAATAATCGGCATTGTGTTCAGGACCCCCCTTTCCACCAACTCCAAAAAATCCGAAACAAACCCCCCCCCCCCAAAAAAAAACCCAAAACAAACGAAAGGACGAAAGAGAACGAACAAACAGAACTGTTCTGCGTTTCCTTAGAATTTTTTTTGTGTTGGTTAAAAAATATGTCTTGGTTGTGAAGAAATGACGATTAAATTTGCAGTATACCTTCCACTATATCGTATTCCATCGATATACCTATCTCTAAATGAATTAATCAATCATTCAATTAATGAGTTATTTTTCTTTAGGTCAGAACTTTATTAAAACTTAGTATTATGTTTACAAGATTAAATAACTGTTATATGTTGTTTTGTCGAGAGAGTATGAATGTTTTTTTACATTGCCTGGCATTTTCAAGAAGAAAAATAAACATTTATTTATTCGTATGATTTGCTCTTTCCACCGATTGAACCTGTTTGTGCCATATGTCGAAAAACTTTGTGCCATAAAATATGCAGATCTTATAAAAATGGATTTCACGTACCACAACCTTGTTCACTGTAACAGCAAGAGAAGGGTGATTAGCATTCATTGGAGTTGACTGGTGTATATCAAGCAGGGACTCGCGTCAGAAGAATGCTAACCAAAGGTAATCAGTGGTGTCCCCAGAAACCACACAGCGGCTCTCCAGCGGAATTATTCATAGGAGAAAAAATAGTCCGTTCATAACAATACTTAACCAATAACAGGGGGTTGTTTATGGTTCATCAAAACACATTTCAGATTCTAGATCTCAATATTTACCAATAATTCTCTTCTGTGGTATCTATGGTCTGTTATTCTTTTTATTAGGTGCATTACTTTTTTCAGCTTTTTGCAGATGCAATTACAATATGATACTATACTTTGACACCGAGACATACTAAAGGGTTAGACAAAAAAAAGGGATGTCTTAGCAGAATGGTGTTGATAAAAGAAAAAGAAATTAAGACTCTACGAGTAAGCAACATAGCCTTAAATAATGATCGGGTGTTAAATGTTAATGAACTTCGTTAATTGTTGATCTATCTTCATAAACTTATAAATTTTCCCAGTTGTTCTTTTGTATAAGACTGATGAAATAGCTGCCTTTATTTCAATTACAGGGGGGTTGATTCATCGGAATCTGTCACAGATACATCATAGCTAGACCTGCCTCGCCTCACTGGATATACCTAGGTCTTCAGGAGTACAGAGATATAATTAAGGTTCCCTCTGTATAAATTGAGATGGATTAATCAATATGTATAAGCATGCATGTTGTTGTGATTAATTGCTTTTGTTTCACGGATCTGTCATTGTCAATATCATCAAATAAACATTTTAACACCAACAACAGTTCCAAATTATCACCGAATTTGTACAGAATGAGTCGGTTTTTTCGGACTGTGCCTCATCCCCATCCAACCCGCAAACTCACAGCTTTCCATATGTAAATCTAGAGAATTAAAGACAAGAGAGAAACGCGGGAAAAGTTTGATACATTATAAATTTTTAATGTACCGAATAAAAGTTGACAATTCATATGCCATGCATGTGATTTTTTTTTAACAAGGAACCACTATGAATTTATTATTATCAAAGAATTAATATCATAATCATGGCGTTATATGTCTGATCTGCTGTTAAAAATTGAAACCATATGAACATAACGTTATCCTAGAAACTAATTTACAAGTAAAAAAAACAACAGTTGAACGTAAGTTCCTCTTAGATCAATTTAGAAAATGCACACCATTTATTTTTGAGTCCTTGACAAAAATGTCGTGTACACATGCCATATTAAGAAGAAGGCGGATAAATACTGCTGAGATGTTCTTTTCTACGGAAGCATATGAACAGAGACATGCAGTAAGACAGGCAGGAGATTGACAGCTGTCAATGGAAAGGTCCAGACGCGGACCCGGGGGGAGAGGTTTACGACTTTATTGTGGCGGGCTGAGAGCGCGGGGCGATATAGTCCCGTGATTGGTTTAATGACCAGGAGAGAGAGAGAGAGAGAGAGAGAGAGAGAGAGAGCGAGAGAGAGAGAGAGAGATATTTTTAATGATATACACATAATTATATTTGCACAAGTGTTTAAAAATTGTATCAACTATCCAACAAATCAAATCTACACGTCAAGTAGAATATTGTGTCCGTCGCGTTTTTATTGTTTAAGTCCAAATTAGATTGCATTTGCATGTTCTTGTCTTCTGTGCTGTCTCGGTATATATATAGATGCAATTACATAACTTTTAACTTAAATATTTAAATTAAAGTTTCCAGGGTTATAAGTTATTTAATATTTTGTCAAAAGCCTTAACTTTTTTAGTGATATCTATAAATATTTTTAGATACCATATTCTATGTCATTTATAATATTTTCTAACCTTGATTATGTTTTCGTTTTTAAAAAAAGACAATAATCTTTATCTTTATCTAAAAGTAGATTATTCTTGTGGTCATTGTTGGTTGACGTCACAGTAAAGCACTTTCATTTCTAAAAGACGCTGGAGGTCACAAAAAGACCAACATCTGTAAATGGGGTCAAAGTTGCATGTAGATGATTTGTAACAAATTCATTTTAAAAGGCGCTTTGTTCACAAAGAAATAAACTAAAATTTATTCGTTTTGTGGTGTATGTTGTTTGACATGTATCAATTTCATTTTCAACGGGGTGATTTGGTTCACAAAATTATTAATTATTTAAAATTCCTTTTAAAAAGTACATTCTGAGTTTGAAAGTAATTTTAAAAAATGGTTTGAAAATGACACTACAACCTCTGTGACAGTAGCTCTCTAGCTCTACAGGTTGACGAGTTTTACCACCTTCATTAATCTCTTCTCCACATCTTAGTTCCTTATCATATGTAAAAGATCTATATTGGCCTTTGTTTTTAGGATGCCATTGGTTTTTTTCGTGGTTGTCTTTCAGTTTGATTGGTACCTATCTTGACATTCATTTCATATCAATGTCGGAAAACAGTAAAGCATTGTGTTTTGTTGTTGTTTAGACTTTATATCGTTGGGCATGGAAACGATAATTATATATAAACAGTTATAAAGAAATAAAAGTATTTGTTGTTCTCTTCTTCCATTAAGAGGGATCAATGGTTGTGGCCATTTTTAGACTGTATTGATCTCCTTAAGGAGAAGAATTCTAAAAAATACATAGGAAAATGCCAAAAAGGCAAATGTATGGATTTTTTTTTACCAGATAATTGTTATTACAAAACAATCATATCTTTAAATGTTTGGTACATTTGATGGTGAATTTGTTGACCCTCTAGCATCCTTAAATTACGTTCTTGATAATACGTGTATACTGTATGTTACTATATAATACGTGTATACGGTATGTTACTATATAATACGTGTATACTGTATGTTACTATATAATACGTGTATACTGTATGTTACTATATCTTGATAATACGTGTATACTGTATGTTACTATATAATGCGTGTATACTGTATGTTACTATATCTTTAAAAAGCCTTTAAAAATTAGATTTACAATAAAGCTTTAACAAAGGTAAATTAATTAAACCTTTGTCGTGGTTTTATCAACAAAAATATTAGATGAATGTAAATACAAATCATACACTGTTGTCCATTTGTATATTAATTTAGTATTCAAAATCCACGAAGCAAACTCAAATGTTACCGTATTATAATCATACTAATCACTACTTTCACAGTGTATTTACATGTATAGAAACAAAGAATGTGATTTAAGCACTAGACACTATAATTTCTCGCGCAATATTGCAGACTGTTTTATTGTGTAAAGATAATTACACATGCCCAATCGGCCATTTTGAAATACAAAAGCTGTGTATTTAATGCATTTCTCCGTTACCTCTGGCGCTGCGTTAACAGACTAATGATTACATTATCGTGTCACGTCAACGGGAGGAAGTAGTCAGACTACCGCTAATTATCGAATGTAAATTAACAGGAATTACGTCACAAATCTATTGAAACACTGATGTCCCTATGTAAAAACGTGTATTATGTAATAAAGTTTAATAAATTATCTCAAAATCTTCAGAAATATATGAATTCTTCCTCTTTATATGTAATTTGGTATAATGGTGAGATCCATTATTTGTGAACTATGGTATGTGACAGGGAAATCCGCTCTGACCTTTACTATTGATGTTGTGTCAAACATATAAACTATCAAATACCATATTCTTATGCTTGTAACTTGTGTACAGATATATTTATATAGTTATAGATTAACATAACATTTTAAATTTCGAAGCGTTCAGCTCATCATTTTCATAAAAATTATCCTTAACTTGTATAATGTAACATTACATATAAACCAAATATTTTTCAACAGTGGAACTATTTCTTAGTTTTCTATCCCATTTCGGTCTGTTATACATTGTATATTGTACTTACATACTACATATATTCTTCTAGTCTTTTATGGTTTATTTCCTCTTTGTCGGAGTTGTCCAATATCGAAATGTAAGTTAATATCACCGAGGAATATACGTTCACTAAATCCACGAAAATACTGGTACAGAAAACTCCGAGATGAATCCGGAATTTGTTCACAGATAACTCCAAGAGAAAATTCGCACACTGTCTGTATGTCGCACACTCACAAAAACAAGCGTTTTACCATTTACCTATCTGTATCGTGCGGGAACCGCAAATCTGCCTAGGGCAGGGATATGACAATTATGATGCATGACTATGTGACAAGTAAGAAGGGCCGTGTTTTACGGGAGCTCGGAGATTTAGCATATAGCTCTCTGTCCGTTGTTGTGTTTATATGTAAAACAATTAACATTGCTGGCTAGATTTATGGAGAGAGTCGTAAAAGGTGCAACAATACTCATGGTGATGCATTAGTAAGCGACTGCTAGTGTGAATGTGATGACCATCAAAAATGGCGAATATATCAATCTATTTTGAAAAAATTTAAACACAACAGAAGGAAACTTTTCATTATATATTATTAAATTAAAAAAAACAAAACAAAAAGAAGTCGGGCCCGTATTCTATAGGCTAAGAGACAACATATTTTTTTTTCCTCCTCAAAATATCTTAAGTCTTTATATCGCTCAATCCCTCATAAAATGCGGGTTTAATGTTTTATATGAGAGAGAGAGAGAGAGAGAGAGAGAGAGAGAGAGAGAGAGAGAGAGAGAGAGAGAGACAGAGAGAGACAGAGAGAGACAGACGGACAGACAGAGAGAACTTTTTCTCTTCGCCATTCAATTAACCAAAAGAAGATGTAACTGGTAAGACCATACATATCTTTTAAAAAACCTTCATATATAGATTTTATATAGATTTTACATTTAGTATTTGCTTTTTAGCCCTTCAGTTAAAAAATAATGTAAGTACATGTATAAATTATTAATTTTTTCCGGATCGACTCGTCGATTTTATGAAATTAACCACTTTTCTGAGAGGGGAGGAGGCAATTCTTTAGAATCTATACCGTATGAATAATATAAGTTTGAGTTTTCCCAGGCTAGGAATGTTCTGTACCTTTTGGCTTCCACTAGGTCCGCAAGAGTTCATTTCATTTAATTTCATCGGTCAACTGCGGTACAGTTTTCCAAAATCAAGTGCAAAGTTGTACACCATCTAAATTTCGAGCAGGAATTTTCACTGCAAAATTCAATATGCAATGTCAAAAATGTTGAGGTTACTTGTAAAATTGCAAAGATTTTTGTCAGAACTATTTAGGAAGTACATGTTCTGTCGAATTTTCCAGAACAAATGCCCAATTCGTTGAAAAAAAACCCCAAAAACAAACTAAAAACAAGCTATATATATATAGAAAATAAAAATTGATTCGTCAGAACAAATAACTTAATTTCAGTTGTTTGGTTTGTGGACTTGTTCTCCGTGAACAAAAAGATAAAGAAATAAAGCTACACGGTGAAAACATGTGATTTTACGACCCACTATATTGTGTGGATTTTCCGATAGAGAAAATCTCAAAATAAGTTTGAATGTTGCATAGAGTCGACTTATTTAGTGCACGCCCTATCTATATCAATGAAGAATAAAAATGAAGGACGAGTCCGATGAAAATACGAAAAAAAATCATAGATTGCAAGAGACATTTGAGGAAGATTTTGGATATCCTCTCTATCCAGAGCGGAAAAATCCAGAATTGTACAAAGAATACTCTGCACTAGGCTGGAGATGTGTGAAAGTGATAGAAAAGAGGGTCGTAAAATGTTTTACACATTGTAAGTTTTACCGAATTTCCTCGAAGGTTGTATTTACCATACATTTATAGATTTAAAGAAAATTTGAATCTAAAATTGTGTTAGCTTTTTTCAAATCAGATTTCACTTTAGCTGAATATTCCTAAATATATGTGCTATTTAAAACCAAGAGTTGACGGCATTCTTTGTCATAACATCAATTTTGTTTTCTAAAAGTAACGTTACTCACTTACTGGCGTGCCAGTAAAGTTTTTACACTGAATGATTTGAAATATTGCATGTACTAAAAATCTAAATGGTATTTACATGTATTTTAGGTCCAGAATTACGGATATTACACCAAGCACTTAGGGATCATGGATGGTAAACAATAATTTTGAAAGTAGTAATAATTCAGAATTACGACAAACACTTAGATCGACCTGGTCAAATGTTGGTCATTTACCAAATACTTATTCACAAATACATGTATACACTGATGTTTGTACTGATATACTGTATATTCAGAATTGTTTTGTTTATTTTGTTTCACCAGGATAATAGAACAGTTTCGATTTTTTAAGTTGATAGGGATATGCAGATTGTAGATCACAATCTTAAGTACTTCAGTAGGGTGCCTGACTTTTAAAGTAGATTATCATGTATGATACATTTTAAAAAAATCACGATCATGAATGATAATAGGTTATATATTTTAGTAGAGGAAAGGAATACTTTTTAATAACGAAATGTAAAAGTAGAAAAAATCTTTGGGAAATTGAAAAGTAACTGTTAAATACATGCCACCTTTGCATGGGAATCTCTCCTGTCCAACTGACAAAAAAGTTCCCAACTCAGGATAACGTGATTTGCAATATTAAGGTGCCTCACTACACCTTGAAATATTCTCTCAAATCAGCAGAAAATTACACGATTATGATATATGGCATGATGGATAAGAAGTATATGTGTCAAATAGACGAAAAAATGTGCAATTTTAGATAAAAAATGATATTTTCAAAAATATCATTCAGTAAACATGAACAAAAGCCGCAGACAGATTCGAACTCATGACCTGCGGTTCACAAGCCTGATACTTTAACCACTGAGCTATCACGATATACATCTGAATCGATTGATACAAACAGTTTAACAAAACATTTAAATCGCCATCTTGTGACGTAGTGTCTTAAAAAGTCTAAGTCTCGGTGTAGTGAAGTACCTTAACATAGTATTTTTAAAGATTTAATCTCAACCTAGTCTTTATACCTTTCTATATAACAGGACTTTGAAATGTTTAAAAAATTTCAATTGACAGTGATTTCAACTTAAGAAGAAATATATCAGTTGAGAAATGTGAGAAAAAAGTCAGTGGGGGATATGATCCAAACACAAACCAGGTAAGAAATAAAGCCTTGAGTCCCACATGACCAAAGCAAAGCACCAAAAGAAAACCTTTAACATGTAAACCATATATGCCTGAGATTGAATTTATGGGTATGGCCTCTTTGGTGTGTAAATGTAAACATTAAGTACAGTATTATTTTTCTTTTGTGCCTTGTTGTTTTCTGAATTTTATTCTCTGGTTCATATATTTTTTTGAAACATGTTTATTTTTGCATTCTTATTACATACGTTGAATGTGCCCCTGTCCCTGTTTGTAGGTGTGTAATTTCCCAACTTTCAATTTAATGGTTTGACAATATCTAATATCTGCATAGATTTTTTAAATGTTTAGTTTTTCTCTTTATTCTTTTTTATTTAGTTCAAAATGACCTATTTTTCATTCCCCTCTTTACTTTTACTTACTGTACATGCATGAAAAATTAGCTTGAATTTGGATATGACAGTAAAGTATGGCTCTTGCTTGTATATATATAATCTCTCTATCAAACCAAAAAATAAAAATTAAAAACAAATAATCTGAGGTGGTTATCGCAGTTTATATTGAGCAAAGCCAGCTCTAAGAATCAGTGCGCGCAGGAAAAAGGATGAACTAAACCTTCAGATTCGATAAGAAAATTTCAAGCTATTTCAGTATTAACTGTGATAACAGTTTCAGATGATTTGCTAGTACACACAATATAGATGTTTGATCCATCCCTAAATTTGTCGGGGAAATATAGCATGAGATCACTGTGACAGCATACCTTAAAATCAATAATCATTTGTTTACCTATCTCGATTCAATACGAAGAAATGGAAGCATGTAAAAAATTTCTTGGGTCTCACCTAAGCTTTTACGGTACTCAAAACGTGTCTTCAAACCTCAAGGCAGACGTAACTACGTGTTAAAAGTAAGCCATTTTTGGCATAGCACCACCGTAGAAAACATTAGAAAGCATTATGGGACATAGACAAAAATTTTTCTTGATGAATCTGTAGGTTTAGCTTGTTCTTTTTCCTGCATGCACTGGTTCTTAGAGCTCACTTCACTCGCTATAAGAAACTTTAATTCCGGAGCAAGGGTATCCTGATATAACATGTAATTGTAATTTCACCATGTCTATTTATAGATTGTGCTGTGCTACAGCAACATTCCCGTCTCGGCGACGTGTAAACTGCTGTTCCATGAAATGACGCACGCCTTTGATGACTGTCGGGCCAAAGTAGACTTCACAAAGATAGAGCACCTTGCTTGTACAGAGGTGAGGTCCCTACCGTAGTCTCTTGTACAGAGGTGAGGTCCCTACCGTAGTCTCTTGTACAGAGGTGAGGTCCCTACCGTAGTCTCTTGTACAGAGGTGAGGTCCCTACCGTAGTCTCTTGTACAGAGGTGAGGTCCCTACCGTAGTCTCTTGTACAGAGGTGAGGTCCCTACCGTAGTCTCTTGTACAGAGGTGAGGTCCCTACCGTAGTCTCTTGTACAGAGGTGAGGTCCCTACCGTAGTCTCTTGTACAGAGGTGAGGTCCCTACCGTAGTCTCTTGTACAGAGGTGAGGTCCCTACCGTAGTCTCTTGTACAGAGGTGAGGTCCCTACCGTAGTCTCTTGCTGTCTCAAATCATTTATATTGGTTCAATTTTGTAGAAGAAATCTTTTTATTTTTTCATCAAATCAAATAATTTTTCTCAACCAATCAAATTTAAATTTTGTACATTTACCGGTATATAAAAAATTACTTGATTACGTTATGTGTGCTTGTTTATTACATTAAACACTATTAAAATAAATGAACATCAAGCTATTAGAAAAAGATAAGTAATGGTGGTTGATAAAACTGTTTGATATGCATATTCATGTATATACATCATTGCCATATCATTATGCAGACACAAGCTATCTAGATTTAAAACTAATATACAACAAGCTGTTAGAAATAGATCTGAGCGACTGCTGACGGAAGTTTACTTTCTCCTCTCTAGATTCGTGCGGCGGCTTTTGCAGACTGTGGGGTACTAAGTGGTTTCCTTAACAACGCTGGCTTCGACATTACAGACAAACATAAGGTAGGAGAGGAATACCGTACCTTTTGGACTGATTTAGAAAGCAACATGAAAATCAAATATCCCAAAACAAAATTCTTGCAATTTTGTTAATTTGTACTTTAAAAGGTCTTTTTTGATATATTAGGCCACACCAATATAATTTCTTGTTTGACAGACATTACATGAAAAAGGGTATGAGCGAGGGAGTGATTAAAGAATGAAATTATTATTTCTTGCATCCAAAATTTTTTGGCATTACATAAATGGTTATGAGCGGACAGTTATATTTCTCCTACTTAGTTGTTTCTGATTTATAGATTAAATCTATAAAAAATATGAAAAATAGAGTGGAAATAGAACAGAAAACAGTGCAGAGTCTCCTGGATGTGGGAAATTGATAATAATGTTATTTGTATAGATTTATATAAATACGAGCGCACAGGGTCTGACGAACAAGAAATTATATTGGTGTGGCCTTATGTACTGATACAATATCTTTCAAGTATGAAGAACATGAAAAATGATAATCAGATTCAGATAAAAGCCCTAATGGCTCTTTCTCCAACTGATGCTTAGTGACCTGTTTTACAGCAACGTTTCGCTGAATTTAGTTTAAAGTCCATCTTATCGGCTTTAATTTATGATAAAAAACACAAAGTTGGCATCAACATCTGCACTTTGCTATGATATTGTTCACTACACGACAAAATTTGACATTTAAACTAGCCTATGAAAATAAATGTGAATTTTATATCTAAGCTAATTGAAAGGTCATTGTGACCTTGTATGGTTAATTTTTACATCCTGTATAGCATAATTTTAGAAGGTATTTTACAAGCCTAATTTCAAAAGAATTAATTTTATTAGGATATCGAAACAAATATAAAGAGTACATGGAATTTTTTTTTTTTTACAAATCCCACCATCTCACTGTGGCTTTTTTAACTTGATCAGGAGTGTGTGAAGAAGCACGCCTTGAGGTCTATTGTGACGGCACGGAACATTACGGAGGAGAAGGGGAGACAAGTCATAGACAGTGTGTTTGATAAGTGTTACAATGACGTCGCTCCATTCGAGTCACAGAAACTCTCCGAGGGCGATTACTATAATAAGTATATCCGAATGACAAAGAAACCGGAGACACTTATACCTAAGTTTAGATTATTTTAATAAATTATTTTTGTATATATGGTTAGTGTCTGATATCTGACTAATTACTCATTGTGGCAAACAATGGTCAATATGTACGATTCTATCTCCTTCTATGTTGACTGCAGACCGTGACGTAAGACGATGCTTATTACTGGGCATAAATACAAAAGGTACTTCATTTATTATGAGCTACCAGTATTTAATGAATCAAGTTTACTAGGCAAATTAAAAAGAAAAATTTTTCTTTTAAAAAATGTCACAAAGATGACCAGTTGCAGAAATCACAATAACTTAAATGCCATACCATTCAAAACAAGGACTATAGTCTGTCCCAAGTTATTGCTTCTATCACTTTTTGGTGATTTGTAATAAAATACCGTGAAAAAAAATACCGTTGAAAATGATAAAAAGGAAAATATCCAGGAAATCTTCATTAACATATTTTCATTTTTCACTCATTAAAAGTTCTCATGAACGAAAAAAGGTTTATTACAGAGATTTATAATGGGAAATGTTCACATCTGGTTTCCATTCGGGAGTACTAGGAATACCTCGCACAATTTTTCAACATGATCATTTGGGCTATTTCATGGCTTATGCAATGCAAAACTCCCCATAGACTTTCTATTTTGGGTTGTGTATTGAAAAGCGTAGATGGGGCGCTTCAAAACATAATCTGAACATTTTTCATATTAGTGGATGAACGTACTTTGAGCACAAAGGTATTTATGATTATCGAACTATCAAGCAAAAAGTGGTGGAAGCAAAAACTCGGGACAGAGTATAGGAAATGTTTGATACCGGTAACAGGTATAACAATTGAGTTTCTGACTAACGGTAGACAAAGTTGGTGTTATGTTTAGTTGCTGTAAACTTTTCACATTTTTGACTTCATCTCTAGAATCACTGGGTTGAATTTAAGAAAACTGGGTATAAAGCACCATTTTGGGAAGGGGATTCTATATTGTTGAAATGCTACGGAGTCGTGATATTTCTGTATTTTTTCGACTTGAGACAGATATAAGGGGTTGTTTACGATAATAAATTAAAAAAAAATAAGTAGAAAAAATGAAAAGGATGGGGGTGCACGGTCCTGTCCACCAGCACCTGTGCAGGGGCCTACATATTACGTACCAATTTCAACAGAAAACATTCTTTTTATGATCATTAGAAATCATTTCATGAATTTCAGCAACACTCACAAGTCTTCAAATTCAGCAATTTTAATTTTACAAAAATACTGAAAATGTACTTTATCCGAAACTATCCCTCTCTACCAGTTTACATTCACATGTAAGTAGGTCACAGATCAGTAGGTTGATGGCCAATATGGCAAATGAGCCCTCAGATTGCATCTGGGAAAATACCGATTACACGCTGTACACACAAAATATTGATAACGGTGATCTGGATAATATCTGTTGATCTGCAAAATTAATAAATCCTAAAATTAATCAACCTAAAAGAAAACAAGAAACAGTCAGTGATTGAAATTTTAAAATGGAATGTTGTCTACATAGAAAAACTAATCATACAAGGTACCTACATGTATTAAATTACTCAAATAGATTATTCAAAGTTAAAATAATCATAAACGAATGAGTTTGATGTCACATACTATGAAAATGTCAAATAATGTTAAATTAGTACAAAAATGTTTTAATATATAATAATAAAAGTTCAACGAAGCTTAACCGTATCATAGCCTTTTAACCTGTACGTGTTTAAGATGGTATGGGTCACTTCCATATTGTGACATATTGCCGAAATAAAAAATAAGATAAAGTATAATTTTATAAGTCTTTTCTTTACCTAAATTATTATCTAACAGCGTAGCGCAATCATTATGGTTTAGAGCGTTAGCAAAGAAGCTGTAATTCATGAATGCCAATCGGGCTGTGGCGTTTATAACTTACACATGTACCTTCCCAAAAAAGGATTACAATATATTTATTAGTCAGATATCGTAAAATTGAAAAATTCTAAAACGGTTAAAGTATTTTGATTATAATGTACTTTTTTTAACAGAAATATCGACAGGTTCCCATACCACCTTAATACAACCCAAGCTCTAGTCTAAGGAGTCAGCCTTACCTGTTCAATGGTGGTTTGGGGACTTCTACAATTGAAAAAGACAGGGTCTGTCCAGTGGGTAGGTTCAAGATAAGACTCGGGACTACTAGATCTTGCCCCCTGGGGATGGTCTTGCGAGTGCTGGTGATCCTTATTAAATTTCCAGTGATCCGACATCTGATCGATACCTTTAATTCCAACTTTCGGCATCTCATCTTTCCTCATATGCTCAAATATCTTGAAGTTCGTGATTATTTTGCTTCCATTAGATCTAGACTTCCTAATGTCTTCTTCGTGTAGCTGGCTACTAGAGAAGTCTCCTATATCTTGCCCCAAACTCGGTTGTCGCTAGGTGGGGTGTTGATAGTCTTGCTGTGGCATTCTCTGGAACTGTTAAGGTAGGAAGTGTTTCAGCTTTTCCTCCTGTCTTAGAAGCATTTTCTCTTGGTCGGAGGCAAAAGGTAGAGCATATGGATTTCCCTGGATCTGTTCTACCATGAAGGGATCAATATGTTGCTCCTCACTTAATTCCATCTTATGAAGGCGAGACAACAAAGGTCCGGGAGAATTCGAAAAATAGCCATAGCCTTCTGGTGTGATAGATACTGCTGACAAAGAACCAAACTGCTGATAAATCTGTTGTTTGTTAATCTTTTGTGGCATCAAACTTGGTAGAGAAACTGTAAGTTTTGGAGGGAGTCTTCTTAATTGAGCTATACTGGATTTGTACGATGTGACAAGACTGACATCATTAGAGTTTAGTACTTTTTTCACATTAGTAATGATCTGTTTTATTTCAAAGAGACTGCATTTAATTTCATCTTCCTTTTTATCAAGGACAACAAGGGCTTTTGATTCTGTTTCATCAACGTCAGTCTTTAGTTTCTTGATGGCATTGTCTATTTCTCTGTGCAAGTTTTCTCCTTGTTTGTCCAAAGCTTTTTTCAATTTCTTGGTGTTTTCGCCCAGATCCACTTTCTGAACGGAGATGTTGAATTCAATCTCTTGGTATTTTGGGTAAATCAAATTTTCTAATTCCTTCAAATCTCTCTCGAGAGCCTCATTCTTATTTTGTAAAAATTTAACAATGTCACCTTGTTTGTGTCCTAGATGTTCGCCAGAGGATACACACTGCACACAAATAGGAATGTCACACTGTTCACAGTGAAGATCGCACAACTTGGTGGAATGTTTTGAACAGTAAAGGGTGGATCCCCTCTTTCTGAATGGCACTACTTTGTGTTCTGTGGATTCATCCGAGAGATGTTCCCCAACACAGGGTTTACACAAATTTAGGTTACAGATGTCACAGTACATAGGTGGGGCAGGAGTCTCACAGAGATGACATCGTAACACATCCTGGGCATTATTACGGCGATGATCCATGGGTAGGATGCTGATCAAATGGAAGTTAATTTTAATTATTTTTAATAAATTTTTTTAAGTTTAATTTTATTTCCTAATATGAAAGAGATTGGTTTTGAAAATAACTTAAGAAATGAAGATATTAATTTTTCTATTGAAAAATTGACCAGAAAACTTCATCAATGAGCGTAGCGCATTAATGAAAAAGTTTTCCGGTCAATTTTTTCTTTGATACGTCGATCTATAGAAAAATTATTATTTTCATTTTTTATCATTTAATAAAACATTTTCAAATCATTAAATGTAAAGGGTCATTGATCAAAAATTTAAATAATGTAAATGAAGCGGCGCGTATGAATACAAAACAACAACAGCAACAATATTCAAAATGGATGCGCTTTCAGCTGATGCAGAGCTATTGAGCTGAATTTAACGGATTAAACACCAATATTTACATTCTACTGTGTTTTGCCATTTTAAATGCCTCTAAATGTAACACCTATTCACTGCGTATGAATTTACGAGTAATTTACATAAGTAGTTCTCAAACAGTGATTTCTATGTTATCGGTTAAAAATGTATTTCATGAATGTTGTTAAAACACCATGTTTTATAATTATTCAACAAAAAGTTGAATTTATTGTTAAAAGCAACATTTCAAGAGTTATTTATCATGGATTATATTTTCATGCTCGTTGATCTCATCTCAACAGTCTATGTGAAAACCAGTTTAAACCGGTTTTACAAAAACAGCTATTCACTCCCTCCGTGATCTGCACTTTATATCAATTTATTTAAATAAACAATTGATTTCTTCAGTAAGGGAATGTAAATATAAGCATTAAATGATTTATTTTGACGTCGCCGTGTCAATAACTGCCGTCAGGTGAGCAGACAAATTATCATAACGCGCTAACGTGCGTTATTCAATTTGTCTGCTCACCTGACGGCAGTTATTGACAATAACTGCCGTCAGGTGAGCAGACAAATTATCATAACGCGCTAACGTGCGTTATTCAATTTGTCTGCTCACCTGACGGCAGTTATTGACACGACGACGTCAAAAATAAATCATTCAATGCTACAATAGTGAGTTAAAATTTGAACCAGCTGAATTGAAAACGAAAGGAAGATACATGCGATAGCTTGCGATATTATTCACTGTGCAGAAAGATTCGTTAAAACTGGTTTTCATGTGAGATCACTGGAATATGCAACTGGACACAACCATGCAGGGAGAGGCGATCGTGGACAAAAATAGTTGATATGTCGACAAAGAATAGTATGTATAAACGACTCTTGTAAACGTTGTGGTAACTAGATAGCCAGTAATGTACATGTACTTAATGGTATATCTGCCGCTTGGAATGCGCCGAAAGAGTTCACTTGATGCACTACCATAGCTTTGTTTTATTATGCTTATTCTGATGACCGATCATGTAAGTGTGTTAATTTAAAACTCAGCGTACCAAATTTGAACAGCAGTGTTACCGTGAAAGTGTACATGTCTATATGTTCACTGGCGTCGGAAGCAAATTGAAAGTGGGGGGGGGGGGGGCTAGACTAATCCTCAGAGAAAAAGTGGGGGGGGGGGGGGGCTGAACCATCTATCATGCTATGTTTCTAATGGTTAGGTCTAACTTTGCAAAAAAAGTGGGCCCCCCCC
The DNA here is from genome assembly GCF_025612915.1 of Magallana angulata. NCBI lineage: Eukaryota > Metazoa > Mollusca > Bivalvia > Ostreida > Ostreidae > Magallana > Magallana angulata. Next base: position 1,853,814 of record NC_069118.1, read on the forward strand.
CCCCCCCCTAGCCCCCCGGTTCCGACGCCTATGATGTTCGTTATTATCATTCCTGGAATTGGAAGTCTCAGGAACAGCCAGCTTCGCCTTAAATGTTGATCGTTGATCTCAAGCAAACGAAATCGTGAAAAAAACACTTAATTTTCTATTTCGTGAATTAAATAATGTATATTGTTTATTTTTGAAGATTAAAATTTTTAAATTTATAAAGTTGTATTTTGTTTGCTGATATTAAACAGACACAACTTTACATTTTGTTGACTGTGTTTATCTTGGAAATTCCCGTTCCATAAATAGTGTTGGATAAGAACAGTTGAGAAAAGTATATCCGGCAAAAATTCTATTGATGCAGGTATCAAAGAAATTTTTCGACCAATCAGAAGCGCCGATATCTCATCCAACGAATCAATATTAAATGATACAGTGGGGTTTCATTAATATTCTGGATGATATGCTATTGGCGTTTGTACCGAATTTCACAGCTTATGGATACATATGTGTGTGCATGGCAAATATTCCAACATTGTCAACATTTATTACAATATATTCATAAATAGGTATTGCACTTCAACTGGCATTTCATCCAAGTTACCACGTCAATGACAAATCCGCAAAATTGGTATTCAACGAATAGTACGTATTTTCAACTGATTCATTAAAAAATGAACTAACAGTTAGTTCATAATCAAATCATATCTGAAGCATTACCTATTACTTCATAAATATCCTTAAGAGCTAGCGCAATATAACATACCTGTTCTTGTATTTTACTTCCTGGTCTTGTTGCCTGCATGGTGGGATGATCACGTGATTAAATTAATAGAAGAGGTGATTCACAGGGGCGAAGTCTTTTGCGTTAAATTTGTTTATTTTCAAGAAACAATTAAACGCAAGATGCGTAAGTAACAAATGATGCATCAAATTATGAAATGTTAGTTTCATTATCATCGAAGATTCTTGTATTGTCTTTCATTGAGACGACTTCAAAATCACGAATAAAGCCGCTACATGTACATGTATACGTGTCTTTTCTAGAATGATATTGATTGTCACACAGTTAAAACACATGATCACACTGGTCAGAATGTGGGAGCTGCACCCCTGTCTCTGGTCAACATCGGTCTCACTGCATGTAGTTGAAAAACTTTTGAATTTTTAGTTTGAAATGCGTATGAAGTATTGCAGCAAGGAGAACGTTTCAACGCATTTTTATGTATTTGTACACCCATTTAAGAATAATATAAGAATTAAAAGTGGCAAAAAATAATTTACTTGGAGGGCTAAGACGCCAAACCATTAATAAACCCTCACGTTGTTTTATAACAAAACCTGATTCACATTGTGAATTCAATATTGTATAATCAACATTTTGGAAGACACAAAAGACAAAGGACGAATTAACCTATTGACCGACCTACTTCTGACCTGCAATGTTGGCTCCATAGAAAATGTTGCCACAAATGATTTTGATATGCCCGTATTATATGTGATTCTAATTTCAAAATGATATGATTCCATTATGGTAACTTTATTTAACTTCTGTTATATTGCCTCAATTAATCAAAAGAATGTTATAATATCAGAATGATTGAGGAAAATCAAATGTGGCAAAGTTTTTTTTAGTATATAAACTTGGAAGATTATGAAAATCAAACCAACAATATAAGCTTACATCGTTTATTGACAAAATCACATTGTATATTCTATATTGTAAAATCAACAGTTTAAAAGACTGTAAAAACAAATAATGAATAAACAATTCAAAGGAACCAAAAAACTGTCATTATAATACCTTAAGAACTAAAATTTTGAATCAATAAATCAGAAAGATGATAAATCACATTAAAAGCATGTTTTGGAACTGAGTTTAAAATTTGTGTTTTTATATTTGACTCTATTTCATTAAAAATAACAACTAATTGATGTTTAGCAATGATACATAATTAATGCACATCCAACCAACATATGTGCATGTACCAACCCATATTACATTATCCTAGCAATGTTTGATTCAATACAGAGACTGTCACTTCATCTTCAGGAATGGAGCATTTCAGCATGTAAGTATTTCACAAGTAGGTCACAAGTCAATAGGTCATAGATCAGTAAGTCACAGGTCGGCAGTTCACAGGTCAGTAGGTCAGGTCATGTCCTGATCGATACAGTCCAGCACGTGGATCTGGAGGGTGTCCATGTCTGGACACGTCTGGTTACACTTCGGACACTCAAACTGCTGGAGCTCCTCCCCCTTCTGAGATCCGCCGTGAGACTGAAAGATCAATCAAATCAAATGATCAGAGAGAAATAAAACTAGAACTGTTCTTATGGGATTAATACCCCCACAAGGCTAATTTCTAATGGGACAAATAATTGAATTGAATAATAAAGGTTTGGAACACATACAAAAAAAATTCTAGAATTGTAAAAAAAAACTAGTTAACAAAGAAAAATTAAAATCAAAATTGTCAGAATTTCACTGTAAATACATATCTATAACAGTAATACATTTACAAATGTATGTATCTGATGATTTTTTTTTAATTTAACTGATTTATAGAAAAACCAACAAAATGACAATAACCCCTCCCTTTGCAGTAAATGGAAATACCGGTAGCCAAGCAATGCTCTTCTGTTGATAAAACTTTCAATATCTTTCTAATAAGAGTCTTGACAGATGCAATTAGTTGTTCCAAATTTTTTTCTCACTTTCTCCTATGGCACAATGGAACTCCATATTAGAAAATTGATCCCATAGGACTATGATTTTCTTTGATGAGCTTGTTAAATTTAATAAACTCCCAAAACATTACCATAATCACCATACTATGTAAAAATATGTAAAAAAAGAGAACAATTTTAAAATTGCCAAAACACTACAATCATATCAGTAATTTTGAATTCCATTTAAATTAATGCCCAATAGGATCACTTCATCAATTTACTTGACTAATAAATTTAAACAACTTCTAAAAATAGTTTAACTTCTTTATTAATAATGATATTATTTATTTCCTTATAATGATAGAAACTTTTGGTTTACATGAAACAGTTTTAAAATAGCTCATAAACCATCACCCAACTACAGATTATCAATTTCCCCTGAACACATGCTCCATCTGAACCATGGCTCAGATAATGGCTCCATTGGGACAAATGAATTCAGCCACACTTGTCTTTGATGTTCTTATTAGCTCCTACGAATTTATCATTGACAAACAAAAACTTTGCATTGTCAGTTGATAGAATACTTATGAAAAATAAAAAAATTTATTAATAAAGACATAAAGACAAAAAACCTCCATCTGGATGTATTTATATAAATATATTTTAGAGTGTTTTAATACTATTAATTAATTAATAAAATCTGTAAGGATTACCTCCCTTACTTTTCAACATCAGTGTACAATATATATATAAGGAAAATGAAAACTGTCATAAAATCATTAAATCTTGTCTGATCTTTAAAGAAATTGCAGGTACACACCTTCAGAAACCTACAAATTTTCAAACTGTTCCATGCAGTAATAAAAAATTCTATAGGGGTTACAAAGTTGTGTCTACAGACAGACGGACAGACAGACAGGGTGAAACCAATATACCCCCTAAACTTCGTTTGTGGGAGTATAAATACTTTCTTTAATAATCAGATGTCGATATAATCAATGCACCTAATACAAAATCAATAGTGTTGAGTCATTTAATTCGTGATGGCTTAATTTTGATTGGTACATGTACCCCTAATCAATTGACATTTAAAACTTTATTCCTTATATAAACATATCAATCCATGAAATATCATGCCAATGAATATCTAAAAAATAATTGGCTCCAATAAATTTATATGACCAAAAAATTGTATTGTTTTGCTTTCAATTCTTTTAGAACAATCATTGATTTGCTGTGCTTAAACTGTGTTGTGCTGTACTGAGTTTTTTACTCCGCTTGTAAATAGGCAATGTCCACCATAATTCTTTTTTATCATTACTATCCCTACAACCCCTATATAAGCCCCAGATTTCTTAGTAGTTTAAAGTATTTTGTTGAAGAGGTCTCACCTGTGTGGACGTACATCTTGCCTCGTCGTGTTACTCCATCACGATGAAATTATCAAATTCTATGCAATTTTATCAAGCCAGAAGAATACTTACATCAGTAAACAGGTCAATGCATTTTTTACAAACAGAACAGGGACATAAAATAAGAAATAAATGAATATAATATAAAGACCATGAAAGGAATACTACATGTCAGCCACAAGTTTCAGATGTGCAATACAGTGTAACGAAATTGAAGGTTTTTATACCCATACCTGGCCTGAGTGACATGCCTATTTATGAACGGTGTTCAGCTTTAATAGTTTAGTCACAAAAAGCCAATGCCTTGTTAGCCCTGATTTACAATGACCAAAGATTCTGTTTGACCAGTACAAGCTTACCTGCCCCATGGTCATATTAGTAGATCTGTTGTCATACACAGCCCCTGCCCCCGCGGCGGGGCCAGGGTAAGACTGAGTGGGGTAGGTGGGGGGCTGGTAGGGGCTGCCGTGGTTCTGTTGCCCCACCCTCAGGTGTTGCTGCAGGGAGTGCTGGAAGCCCTGGTTGGTGTGGCGCTGCTGCATTTCCTGGAACTGCCGCTTGGAGAAATTTTCCATCTCATCCAGCAGCTGCTGATTCCGGAATTGGAGCTGCTTCAACTTGTTCTCCAGCTGGCTCTTCTCCGCGTGGAGTCGCTTTCGGAAATCTCTCTCTGCGTCAAAGTTGGACTTCCATACCTCCCCCTTCAAATAAAAACAAAGATTTTCTCTTAATAAATGAGTGACTTTCTTTTATCAATATCAAACCCACGACTGAATGTAAATTAAAATATTTATAATAATGGTAAAATTTGAAGCTTCTAGGCATGAATATAAAAGTCTTCATTTGGGTAAAAGCAAATGAAGTTATCTATATTAAGATAAAAACATTTTAAATTAAGATACATGAAACTTCTGATTTTGCTTATAAGATAATAAATTTTCTAAACTATTCACATGCATGGCAGAGATGATCTTTTTCCTTAACTTTCGTTAGTTTCCACAATACAAACATTTCAGTGTTTGCAGATATGAGCTGTCCTCCTTGACAACCATTCAATAGTCCTAAACACTCTACACATTCCATAAAGACCCCGTTCTCACCTATACATTGATCATGAACACATTCCTAACATTGTCCAATCCTCAGCAAGCGCGACAACTTTCGCAAATTCTGGGCCGGGGATAGTTTATTCATTTCTAGATTTTAGCTTTCACAGTTACTTTGGAACTCTTTAGATATAAGAATGTATATTGAATCAGATGTTTTATTTTTCAAATAGCACTTAACAAGTCATTGAAGTAACTATTAAAAGGAATTTACTCATAAAATCTTTTGGGCCTGGGGAGCACACAACTTTAAACATTCTATTCTATTTCCATTCTCACCTGAGCCCTCAGCACAGGTACCACGTTGTTGAGTTTCTCCTTAATCTTCTTGTTCTCCTCCTCCACTTTCTTCAGTTTCTCCTCTCGGTAGTTAATGGCCTCCTCTCCGGCGTAGACCCGAGCTGTCAGGCGACCGATCTGGTCCAGTAACTTCTGCTTCTCTGTCTCCGTACAACCACTCTGTACAGGTAAAAAAGGATATTGGATAGGTACAGAAAAGGTACATTATAGGACAGGTACTTAAAGGGCACATCATAGGAGAGGTACTGTGGAATCGTCATTGTTCGTCTGGGATCAACGTTCCTGACTTTCATGGATAATCCTTGCCCATGAATTTACATCCCACGAACTAATATACAATCACTTGTTTAATATTTATTAAAATGTTCGTGATTACAATACCAACAAAATTACATTCCCATGAACCAAGAAAAATGACCCCCACGAATAAAAATGATTCCACTGTACATGAACAGATCAAATACATCATGCATCATCTAGATTTTAGTTGTAAATGTTGATGATCAGTTTCCCTACCTGTTCCTGCATGCGGACATTATCGTACTTCTCCGACAAATTCTTGTGGTCAGACACCAGCTGGTTGAAAGACTGTCTGAGTTCTACGGATGTTTTCCTGAAATGTACTCATACTTTGTAAAGCTTGATAATTTGTTGAAATACTAGATAACCTTTGATAACACAAACAGAGGGCAGAATTTAGTTACTAGAATATGAGACTAGGGTCATACATGTATCTACTGTTTCTCTAATCCATTGATTACTAAATACCACTTAACAAATGCTATAGAAAACCATCATGTGACCATTTTGCTATAATTTCTCTTATTAATTCTTTGAACACTGATTCAACCACTCGTATTACTTTCACACATCACAAGCCCAAGCCCTCTTTGAACTTTGAGTTAACTTGTTCACACATTGTGAGTCCCCGTACTTTGAGTAAACTTGTTCACACACTGTGAACCCCCGTACTTTGAGTTAACTTGTTCACACATTGTGAGCCCTCGTACTTTATGATAGCTTGTTCACACATTGTGAGCCATCGTACTTTGTGTAAACTTATTCACACATTGTGAGCCCCCGTACTTTGTGTTAACTTGTTCACACATTGTGAGCCCCCGTACTTTGAGTTAACTTGTTCACACATTGTGAGCCCTCGTACTTTATGTTAACTTGTTCACACATTGTGAACCCTCGTACTTTGTGTTAACTTATTCACACATTGTGAGCCCCCGTACTTTGGGTTAACTTGTTCACACATTGTGAGCCCTCGTACTTTGTGTTAACTTGATCACACATTGTGAGCCCCCGTACTTTGAGTTAACTTGTTCACACATTGTGAGCCCCCGTACTTTGGGTTAACTTGTTCACACATTGTGAGCCCTCGTACTTTGAGTAAACTTGTTCACACACTGTGAACCCCCGTACTTTGAGTTAACTTGTTCACACATTGTGAGCCCTCGTACTTTATGATAGCTTGTTCACACATTGTGAGCCATCGTACTTTGTGTAAACTTATTCACACATTGTGAGCCCCCGTACTTTGTGTTAACTTGTTCACACATTGTGAGCCCCCGTACTTTGAGTTAACTTGTTCACACATTGTGAGCCCTCGTACTTTATGTTAACTTGTTCACACATTGTGAACCCTCGTACTTTGTGTTAACTTATTCACACATTGTGAGCCCCCGTACTTTGGGTTAACTTGTTCACACATTGTGAGCCCTCGTACTTTGTGTTAACTTGATCACACATTGTGAGCCCCCGTACTTTGGGTTAACTTGTTCACACATTGTGAGCCCTCGTACTTTGTGTTAACTTATTCACACATTGTGAGCCCCTGTACTTTGTGTTAACTTGTTCACACATTGTGAGCCCCCGTACTTTGTGTTAACTTATTCACACATTGTGAGCCCCCGTACTTTATGTTAACTTGTTCACACAGTGTGAGCCCCCGTACTTTGAGTAAATTGTTCACACATTGTGAGCCCTCGTACTTGGTGTTTTGGTGCTCCTTCCTCTCCGCGTTGAGGGCGTTCTCGTACCTCATCAGGGACAGTCTGAGGGTCTCCACCAGCCCCGCGTCCTGGGCGCGCTGTCTCTGGAACTCCTCGCGTTGGATCGTGCTGATGTGTTCTAGTTCCTGGAGTCTGTCAAAAGAACACATAATACAGTAAAACTTGGTTATAGAACCTTACTCCTGTGTTTTATCTCCTGGATGCTGTGAAGAACACACAATACAGTTAACCAGCAGTTAAACATGGTTAGAGAACCACATTCTTGTGATCTAGCTCCTTAAGTCTGTGTATAAAAATGCTCAAACTATCTTCATGAACTCGGTACAGGACACACAATTATCATCATAAACCTTCAACCCTTATACCCTTAACCAATGCATACACTATAGAGCAAAACATGAATATAGTACCATAGTTACTGGAGTCTGGTAAGGAATGGTAAATTTATCTAACCGAGTACTAGACACAAAATGATCAAATTATCTCAATCAACAGACATAAACTTTACCATCACTTATAATCTATTCGTTGAAGCTGTCTGAATAATTTTTAACTTTTAAAATAATTTTTCACATTCATTTGTAAATCAAAAGTTTTTACGTTAAACAAGTTTTTTAAAATTCTAAAGCCTGTTTGGCCATATCACTTAAATCTTTCAATATATATGAATACATTTTACTTCAGACCTTCAGATAATATTCTAAAACTTTTTGGCACCATTCTGTTATAAAAAGACTAAATATACCTAATATACAATGAAATTTCAGTCATTGTATATTCTGCTTAAAAATCAACATGCTATTTGTGTCCCTGACTTTGGGTGCTACTGTGGGATCATTTTATTTCTTGGGGGTCAATATTCGTGGGTAGCCAAATTTTTACTGGTTCAGGGGGACGTAATTTCATTATATTAAACAAATGCTGGTATATGCGTTTGAGGGAAATTCTGGGCAAGGTTACATTGGTCCTCCACTAATAATGATGACTCCACAGTACATGTATTACAATAAGTTTGATGGTCAAGGGTCAGTGCAGTCTAACCGTCCACTCTTCTTCTCCAGGGCATCCTTTGCAGCCTCAAGTTTATTCTGGGACTCGGTCACCTGGGAGATGAGGATCAGAACCTGACTTCTAAGACTCTGGACATCACTTGTATAGGCCTTGGTCTGAAAGGTTACAAATAAGTTATAATCGTAAAGAGAGAGAGAGAGAGAGAGAGAGAGAGAGAGAGAGAGAGAGAGAGAGAGAGAGAGAGAGAGAGAGAGAGAATATTACAGGGATAGGCCTTTGTCAGAATGCACCCAAATACATATCAACGTCAAAGAGATATCAACAAGTATTTTTCATCATCTTTGTTTTGTTAATAATGTAGCATTCAAGCCATAAAGGAAATTAGCATTTTTATTAAATATTGTAAAGCCTATGCACCTGTTCATCTTTGGTTTGCTGAAGTTCATGTTGCAGACAGTCGAGTTGCTGCAGCAGCTCCTTCCTCTGCTGCTGGTGTTGCTTGGTCAGGTCAGAGATGTGGTGCTGCTGTTGCTCCTTGTAATAGGCGATCTCCTCATCCTTCTGCTTCAGGCGCTGTCTCAGGTCTCCCAACTGTACACAATGAAACATTATAAATGACAAGTACAGAAATATCATAGAATAGGTATAAGGGCGGGTCAAATAAACAATAAAGTGGCATTCGTGTAAAAATGTAACGAATGATGAAGAAGGAAGAATTATAAGAATTACTGAAAGATACATAAACTTTTGTCGGTAATTTCCTTCCATAGATATATGTATGCTCAAAGCGCAAATGTAAATAGATTTAAGTCACATGTTTAGCGCTTTGTTATTCATGAGGTAAAGACGGGTTGAAATATGTAAAAGAAACCTAACCTTTAGTACTTGGACAAGCACAACAGATTTTGCGCTTTTTTACAAACAAAAAACAAAAACTTAATAAACGACTGTTTAAACTCAAATTGATTTAAATGATTTTTACAAATGTTTTCAGTGACCGCATTTACGACAACTTGAAACATTAATGTGCTCATATAAAAACAAGCTTTCAAAATGGTGTTGTTAACTAAACATCTTTGAGAAAATCGATGTAAACAGCATACCTTAAGACTTGTTTTATTAATTAAGACAATTCCTTATTACAATGTAAGGAAGTAAAACAATTTAGAATTTAAAAACCCTGATGCTTGAAGAAGTGGGTGAGGCCGAGGGTAGACTGCGAAAACTCAATGTGTCGTTTTCTTGTGACACATTTACAGCTGACAGAAAAACAAACAGCTGATATATCTGTTTTTTATTGATCAGCTTGTAAAGGAAACTGTAACTTTAGGAGGAATTCGTCTATATTTAGAAATACTAAATTTGTATGAAGAGACACGACTAACACCATTGGAATCTAGTAATTTCTTCACATCTGCAATGATTCGTGTTATTTCAGAAATATTACGCTTAAAGCCGCTTGGTCCGATTTTATATCAAATTTTGTGTACGCTTTTCAACGATGGTTATGATAATCATGTGTATAATAAAGGACATTGCAATAGTTTTCAATGAAAAAAATTATGCACAAAATTTGTTAACAAAACAACCGACATAAAAGGGTACCGCGTTATTTTGCTTCATGTTAAAATCTGCCCCTGACCTAGAGACCGGTATGGTTGTATTACGACTTTGAGATCGCTATAGATTAAGGACGTAATGTTCAGGCAAATGAAAAAAAACCTGTGTACATTTATTTTCGCTAATATTTCTAAAGTTCTCTTTGTTTACAATCGATAAACAACAAGCGGGTGAATATACCCAATCTTTCGGGAGACGAAACCAAACGGTTCCATTTCTAAACATTCCCATGATGCATTTTGGTTTGTTTTTTCGTTTGCCCAAAATAATTCGGACCAAGCAGCTTTAATTTCATAATCCTCGTTATCAAGAACAACCAGGTCCTTTGATTCCAGTTCATCAACTTCGTTCTTGAGTTTCTTGATGGCGTTATCAATTTCTCTGTGCAAAGATTCTCCTTGTTTGTCCAGGGCTGTTTTCAGTTTCTTAGAGTTTTTGCGCAGATCAGACTTTTGAACCGAGATGTTAGATGCACTCTCCTGGTATTTTGGTTTAATCAAATTCACTAATTCTTTCAGATCTTTCTGTAAACCCTTATTCTTCTTTTCTAAAAATATTAGAATGTCGTTTTGTTTGTGACCTATATGTTCACCAGATGATACACATTGCACACAAATAGGAATGTCACACTGTTCACAGTGAAGATCGCACAACTTGGTGGAATGTTTTGAACAGTAAAGGGTGGATCCACGCTTTCTGAATGGCACTACTTTGTGTTCTGTAGATTCATTCGAGAGATGTTCCCCAACACAGGGTTTACACAAATTTAGGTTACAGATGTCACAGTACATAGGTGGGGCTTGAGTCTCACAGAGATGACATCGTAACACATCCTGGGCATTATTACGGCGATGATCCATGGGTAGGATGCTGATCAAATGGAAGTTAATTTTATTTACTAAGTAAAATATATGATTATCAAAGAAATTGGTTTTGAAAATAACTTGTATGGTTTCATTGATATTCTGGATAATATATTTTTGGCGAATGTACTGAATTTCACAGCTTATAGATACATATGTGTGTGCATGGCAAATATTCCAACATTGTCAACATTAATTACAATGTGTTTGTAAATAGGTATTGCACTTCAACTGACATTTCATCCAAGTGCACTCAATGACAAATCCGCAAAATTGGTATTCAACGAGTATTGACGGAGCCACAGTACTTATTTTCAACTGATTCATTAAAAAAATCAACAAACATTTACTTCATAATGAAATCATATCTGAAGCATTAAATATCCTTATGAGCTTCCACAATATAACTTACCTGTTCTTGTATTTTACTTCCTGGTCTTGTTGCCTGGTGTGATGATCACGTGATTAAATTTATAGAAGAGGTGGATTCACAGGGGCGAAGTCTTTTCTTTTAAATTTGTTTATTTTCAAGACACGATTAAACACAAGATGCGTTAGTAACAAATGTTGCATCAAATTATAAAATGTTAGTTTCATTTTCATCGAAGATTCTTGTATTGTCTTTCATTGAGACGACTTCAAAATCACGAATAATGCCGCTACATGTACATGTATACGTGTCTTTTCTAGAATGATATTTATTGTCACACAATTAAAACACATGGTCACACTGGTCAGAATGAGCTGCACCCCTTGTCTCTGGTCCACATCGGTAGATCAACTTACTGCATGTACTGTAGTTGAAAAACTTTTAAATTTTTACTTTAAAATACGTATGAAGTATGGCAGCAAGGAGAACGTTTCAACGCATTTTTATGTATTTGTACACCCATTTCAGAATAATATAAGAATGAGTGGCAAAACATAATTTACTTGGAGGGCTAAGACACAAAACCATTAATAAAACCTCACGTTGTTTTATGACAAAATCTCATTCACATTGCGAATTTAGTATTGTATAATCAACAGTTTGAAGGACACAAAGGACAAAGGACGAATTAACCTATTGACCGACCTATTTCTGACCTTCAAATTTGGCTCCATAGAAAATGTTGCTACATATGATTTTGATATGCCCATATTATATGTGATTCTAATTTCAAAAAGATATAATTCCATTATGGTAACTTTATTTAACTTCTGTTATGCTGCCTCAATTAATCAAAAGAATGTTATAATATCAGAATGATTGATGAAAATCAAATGTGGCAAAGTTTTTTTAGTATATAAACTTGGAAGATTATGAAAGTCAAACCAACAATAAGCTTATATCGTTTATTGACAAAATCACATTGTATATTCTATATTGTAAAATCAACAGTTTGAAAGACTGTAAAAACAAATAATAAATAAACAATTCAAAGGAACCAAAAAACTGTCATTATAATACCTTAAGAACTAAAATTTTGTATCAATAAATCAGAAAGTTTAAGATGATGAATCACATTAAAAGCATGTTTTGGAACTGAGTTTAAAATTTGTGTTTTTATATTTGACTCTATTTCATTAGAAATAACAACTAATTGATGTTAAGCAATGACACATAAATAATGCACATCCACCAACATATATGCATGTACCAACCCATGTACATTATCCTAGCAATGTTTGATTCAGTAGAGACCGTCACTTCATCTTGATTTAATATTTCATACCTGAATGGAGAATTTCAGCATGTTAGTATTTCACAAGTAGGTTACAAGTCAATAGGTCATAGATCAGTAAGTCACAGGTCGGCAGTTCACAGGTCAGTAGGTCAGGTCATGTCCTGGTCGATACAGTCCAGCACGTGGATCTGGAGGGTGTCCATGTCGGGACATGTCTGGTTACACTTCGGACACTCAAACTGCTGGAGCTCCTCCGCTTCCTGAGATCCGCCATGAGACTGAAAGATCAATCAAATCAAATGATCACATGGAAATATAAATACTTTCTTTAGAAATTGATGTTGATACACATTTAATGCATCTAATACAAACGCAATGTTAGATCATTTAAAGGAAGTGAACATGAAAAAATTAATTGTTGCTTAATTAATTTTAAAAGCCTTTTGAAACTTAAAAATGAGGTCTGTTACCTTTTTGTTTATTTCTATCAAGAGATTTTATCAATTTAACACTCTCAGTCAAAGGTTTATGGAGGTAATCCATTATTCCCCAGCATGCATCTGTTCTCTGACGTAGATAAGCCACATTGCTGCTGGTGACTGGGTCAATGTTGGAACTAGGCCAGTGTTAATGTACAGAGTTGATAAAAGTTACAAGAAAAAATATGCCTTGATGTGAAGAAAAATTTTGTGTACTGTCATGAGAAGACAAGGATTTAGTACATTTCTATAAACGAACCTCCGATAACTATATATGATTTGTGCAAAAAATGAATAGATATATTAATTTGTGAAATATAAGACCATCGCATTCCAGATGTTTGTACGGAGATGTGGCAGTCAGTGTTTACATAAATAAAATGCTGTTTGTAGATTTCAATTTAAAATAATATAAAAATGCAATTTCATTTTCTTTGTGGCCATGGTTTCTTACCGTTACTTTTTATTTAAATGCCCTGGAAATTTTTCTGATTTGTTTTTATCTTAGATCTTGATGATATATGTACGCCGGTTCTGTTTATACTGTCAGAAGAATAACAGGACTAAGACACTTTTTAAAAGTCAGGATGCTGAGCAATGCACCTTGTGTGCTCATTTATGTAGCACACATAATGTTCAAACTCATAAACAAGAAATTCCCGAGTGCAAGAAAAACTAGGTCACAATAACACTGATCCACGGACATTCCATTCTAGTTACATTTCACATTAACTGCTGGTTGGAATGCATCATTCTGAGATCCAAAATCTTCCTCCATAAACACTGTTTAAAAATGACAACTCTTTACATCCACTGCAAGTTTCAATTCACATTTTGAATGATGATGGCATTTTATCTCTATTACTAAACGTGTGTAAAAATGCAATGTGTCTCACTGGCGTCAGCATCAGTGCTGCCCTCTCTTAGATGCTTAGAGATAACCCAGCAGGGAGGTAATGATTTTAACAATATGGCCACGCTCATGGATTGCAAGAATTAGTTATTCTAAGTGGCATATCTTCTTACTGAGGAAAGTTCTGTCTAAATGGTTTTCCGATATCATTATACACATCAAACAGACAAATTTGAGCCCTTGATAATTTTTTCATGTTCACTTCCTTTAATTCATGGTAGCTTAATTTTAATTGGTACATGTACCCTTATCAACTGACATTAAAAACTTATTCACTATTGAAAACATACTAATCCATGAAATTACATGCCAATGAACATTTAAAAAAATATTGGCCCAATGAATTTATATGACCAGAAAATTGTATTTTTTTGCTTTCAATTCTTATAAAATAATCACAGATTTGTTGTGTTTAAAAGTGAACACTGCTCATAAATAGGCATTCTCCGCCATATTTCTCTTTTATCACCACTAATCCATACAACCCCTATATAAGTCATAGACTTCTTAGTAGTTTAAAATATTTTGTTGAAGAATTCTCACCTGTGTGGACATACATCTTGCCTTGCCGTGTTACTTCATCACGATGAAATTAACAAATTTTACGCACTTTTATCAAGCCAGAAGAATACTTACATCAAATAAACAGGTCAATGCATTATTTACAAACAGAATATTCACATAAAATAAGAAATAAATGCATAAAATAAAAAGACCACGAAAGGAATACTGCATGTCAGCCATGAGTTTCAGGTGTGCAATCCGGTGTAACGAAATTGAAGGTTTTTTCAGTCGTACCTGGCATGGGTGATGTGCCTATTTATGAACAGTGTTCAGCTGTAATAGTTCAGCCACAAAAAGCAAATGCCTTGTTAGCCCTGTTTTACAATGACCAAAGATTCTGTCTGACCAGTACAAGCTTACCTGTCCCATGGTCATATTAGTAGACCTGTTGTCATACACAGCCCCGGCCCCCGCGGCGGGGCCAGGGTAAGACTGAGTGGTATAGGTGGGGGGCTGGTAGGGGCTGCCGTGGTTCTGTTGCCCCACCCTCAGGTGTTGCTGCAGGGAGTGTTGGAAGCCCTGGTTGGCGTGGCGCTGCTGCATCTCCTGGAACTGCCGCTTGGAGAAGTTCTCCATCTCATCCAGCAGCTGCTGATTCCGTAGTTGGAGCTGCTTCAACTCGTTCTCCAGCTGGCTCTTCTCCGCGTGGAGTCGCTCTCTGGAGTCTCTCTCCGCGTCAAAGTCGGACTTCCACACCTCCGCCTTCAAATAAAAACAAAGATTTTTCTTACTAAATAGTGACTTTCTTTTATCATATCAAACCCACAACTGAATGTAAATTAAAATATTTATAATTATGGTAAAATTTTCAGCTTCTAGGTATGAATATAAAAGTGTTCACTGGGTAAAAGCTAATAAAGTTTTCTATATTAAGATTAAAACATCCTAAATTAAGATACATGTCATTTCTGATGTTTCTAATAAAATATTAAATTTTCTAAACTATTCGGATTATCTTTTTCCTTAAGTTTCGTAAGTTTCCACAATACAGGCATTTCAGTGTTTGAAGATATGAGCTGTCCTCCTTGACAACCATTCAATAGTCCTAAACACTATACACATTCCATATAGCCCCCCCCCCCCTTCTCACTTATACATAGATCATGAACACATTCCTAACATTGTCCAATCCTCAGCAAGTGCGACAACTTTGACAAATTCCGGGAATAGTTCATTTGTGTCAGAGATTTTAGCTTTTACATTTACTTTGTAACTCTCGATATTTCATAATATCAGAATATATTTTGAAATTTTCTTTTTTAATAAGCACTAAACTGGTAACTTTTAAAAGAAAATTTACTCATAAGATCTTTAAGACTTGAAGAGCGGACAACCTTAAACATTCCATCTCCATCCTCACCTGAGCCCTCAGCACAGGTGCCACATTGTTGAGCACTTTCACTTTAAACATTTCAAAGAGCCTTTTTTCTCATCTTTACCTAAATCATGGACACTTCACAATTCTTAAAACCTCCCTTCTTCATAAAGTCTCATCTATACATAGATCATAAACTCATTTTTAGACATTCCGTTCAATCTCCATTCACACCTGAGCCCTCAGCACAGGTACCACGTTGTTGAGTTCCTCCTTAATCTTCTTGTTCTCCTCCTCCACTTTCTTCAGTTTCTCCTCTCGGTAGTTAATGGCCTCCTCTCCGGCGTAGACCTGGGCCGTCAGGCGACCGATCTGGTCCAGTAACTTCTGCTTCTCTGTCTCCGTACAACCACTCTGAACAGGTAAAAAAGGACATTGGACAGGTACAGAAAAGGTATATCATAGGGCAGATACAGGAAGGGTACATCATAGGACAGGTACAGAAAAGGTACATCATAGGACAGGTACAGAAAAGGTACATCATAGGACAGGTACAGAAAAGGTACATCATAGGGCAGATACAGGAAAGGTACATCATAGGGCAGATACAGAAAAAGTACATCATAGGGCAGATACAGAAAGGGCACATCATAGGAGAGGTACTGGGGAATCATCATTGTTCGTGGGGGATCAATGTTCCTGACTTTCATGGATAATCCTTGCCCATGAATTTACATCCCCACGAACCTATATACAATCACTTGTTATTTATTTAAATTTCCCTGATTACAATACCAACAAAATTACGTTCCCATGAACCAAGAAAATTGACTACCCACGAACATTGACCCCCATGAATAAAGATAATTCCACGGTATATGAACAGATCATGCATCAGCTAGATTTTACATCAAGTGTGTGGTTCAATTGGCAAGGTTCTTCTCTCTTTAAATATCATAAACATGTTTAATTTTTACTGACTTGAACAGAAATATGACATATTTGAGTAGTTCCTTGTAAATGTTGATGATTAGTTTCCCTACCTGTTCCTGCATGCGGACATTATCGTACTTCTCCGACAAATTTTTGTGGTCAGACACCAGCTGGTTGAAAGACTGTCTGAGTTCTACGGATGTTTTCCTGAAATGTACTCATACTTTGTAAAGCTTGATGATTTGTTGAAATACTAGATAACCTTTGATAAAACAAACAGAGGGCAGAATTCAGTTACTAGAATATAAGACTGGGGTCACATCTACTGTTTCTCTAATCCACTGATTACTAAATACTACTTAACAAATGCTACAGAAAACCATCATGTGACCATTTTGCTATAATTTCTCTTATTAATTCTTTAAACACTGATTCTACCACTCGTATTACTTTTACACATCACAAGCCCCTGCCCTCTTTAATCTTTGTGTTAACTTGTTCATGTTCACACATTGTGAGCCCTCGTACTTTGTGTTAACATGTTCACACATTGTGAGCCCCCGTACTTTGAGTTAACATGTTCACACATTATGAGCCCCCGTACTTTGTGCTAACTTGTTCACACATTGTGAGCCCTCGTACTTTGTGTTAACTTGTTCATGTTCACACATTGTAAGCCCTCGTACTTTGTGTTAACTTTTTCATGTTCACACATTGTGAGCCCTCGTACTTTGTGTTTTGGTGCTCCTTTCTCTCCGCGTTGAGGGCGTCCTCGTAACTCTTCAGGGACAGCCTGAGGGTCTCCACCAGCCCCGCGTCCTGGGCGCGCTGCCTCTGGAACTCCTCGTGTTGGACCGCGCTGCTGTGTTCTAGTTCCTGGAGTCTGTCAAAAGAACACATAATACAGTAAAACTTGGTTATAGAACCCCACCCTGTATTCTATCTACTGGATGCTGTGAAGAACACAAAATACAGTTAACCAAGCAGTTAAACATGGTTATAAAACCACATTCCTGTGATCTAGCTCCTTAGGTCTGTGTACAGAAATCTTCAATCTATCGTTACTAACTGGGAACAGGACACACAATTATCATTATAAACCTTCAACCTTTATACCTTTAACCAATCCATACACTATAGAGCAAAACATGAATATAGTACCATAGTTACTGGAGTCTGAGAAGGAATGGTAAATTTATCTAACCGAGTACTGGACGCAAAATGATCAAATTATCTCAATCAACAGACATAAACTTTACCATCACTTATAATCTAATAATTGAAGCTGTCTGAATAAATTCTAACTTTTAAAATGATTTTTCACATTCATTTGTAAATCAAGTTTTTACGTTAAACAAGTGTTTTAAAATTCTAAATCCTTTTTTGGCCATATCACTTAAATCTTTCAATACATATGAATATATTTTACTTCAGACCTTCAGATAATATTCTAAAACTATTTGGCACTTTTCTATTTTTAAAAGGCTATATATATACCTTATATACAATGAAATTTCAGTCATTGTATATTCTGCTTAAAAATCAACATGTTATTTGTGTCCCTGACTTTGGGTGCTACTGTAGAATCATTTTTTTTTCTTTGGGGTCAATATTCATGGGTAGCCAAATTTTTACTGGTTTGTGGGGACGTAATTTCATTATATTAAACAAATGCTTGTATATGCATTTGGGGGGATGTGAAATTGAGTGTAAGGGTTACAAAGGTCCTCCACTAATGATGATGACTACACAGTAATACAATAGGTTTGATGGTCAGTGCAGACTTACCGACCACTCTTCTTCTCCAGGGCATCGTTTGCAGCCTCCAGTTTATTCTGGGACTCGGTCACCTGGGAGATGAGGGTCAGAACCTGACTTCTAAGACTCTGGACATCACTTGTATAGGCCTTGGTCTGAAAGGTTACAAATAAGTAATAATCATCCAGAGAGAGAGAGAGAGAGAGAGAGAGAGAGAGAGAGAGAGAGAGAGATGGACTGAATATCATAGGGATACATATAGGGCTTTGTCAGAATGCACCAAATACACATCAATGTCAAAGAGATAACAACAAGTATTTTTCATTATATTAGTTTTGTTAATTATGTAGCATCCAAGCCATAAAGGAAATAAACATTTAAATATTGTGAATCCTGTGCACCTGTTCATCTTTGGTTTGCTGAAGTTCGTGTTGCAGACAGTCGAGTTGCTGCAGCAGCTCCTGCCTCTGTTGCTGGTGTTGCTTGGTCAGGTCAGAGATGTGGTGCTGCTGTTGCTCCTTGTAATAGGCGATCTCCTCATCCTTCTGCTTCAGGCGCTGTCTCAGGTCACCCAGCTGTACACAATGAAAGATATACAGAATAATTTATATATATTTTATCAGAGGTGATCTCCTCATCCTTCTGCTTCGGGCGCTGTCTCAGGTCAATAAGCTGTACTGAATCATACAGAGAATCAGGATCATGATCAGGATCTTTCTTGAATTTAATCATTTCAGACACTATCATGAGCTGAGCTGTCTAGGCACCTACCCATACTCCAGACTAAACAATCTCTGTATGTACTCCTGATTAAGTTATCTGTGCACTTACCTCAGTTTGAGCCATCTCAGCCGCCTGAATCTTCCTGTCCTCCTCAGTGCTGACCGCTGAGGCCTGGACTCGAGACATCTGTTGCTCCACCTCCTCCACTCGGTTCCTCAACATCCTGGTCTCTGACTTCATTCCCTTATTCTCGTTCAGCAGCCCCTCTATCCTTTGACCGAGCTCTGTATTCTCACGCTCCAGCTTTGCATTGTTTTCCTGAAGTTCCTGTTTCACCGTTTTGTAGGAGTCCAAATCACGCATCAAACTGTCATTGTTTTCTCGGAACTGCTTTACTTTATTTTCCAGTTCTGATATTTGGGTTTTCAGTAACACATTTTCCTTCTTGATGGCAGCTGTTTCCCCACTGTCATGGTTTACAAGAACCTTGATAAAACAAATACAAGTTTATTCATATGACCTTAAAAAACATAAGAAAAATAAACAAAAGAAAAAATATGAGAATTTTAATTTAAGACAAGGGTTTCTCCATCTGCATAGTATCACTCCACTAGTGTACTCACTGCATCCAGGCTGTCTGAGGAGCGAACCCCAGCCTGACCCCCCGTGGACTGTCTTATCTCCTCCACTGTCCTTCTAAGCTCTATGAGGGCCTCCTGCTTGGACCTGAGATCACTGTCCATCTCTACCACAGACCTCTGTAGCTGTTGTAGCTCAGTGGCCTATAAAATAATACATCACCAAAAACTGATTTCCATCTCAATGAAAAAAGCCTAAGCCTGCATTTCTCTCTTTAGAGATTTTGAAAAATCGAAACAAGTGATGCCATAAAACTTTATTGTACAGTCCTTAAAATCATACACAGACAAACACTGAATGTTAGAATCACATGCATTCAATACAATAGGCAAATCATCAAAAGAGGGTGAGACAATTCACTGAAACTTCAACATCAGTGCTCTATCTTATAGTGGATATTGTTCTTACTTTCTTCTTTCATCAGTTACCTCCTGTTCAACAGGTGAATTCTACTTTTCTATTCAGCAGCTTTACTACACCTTTATATTAAACAGATGAATCATACACTAGTATACAGTGATAAACAAGATGTGATTCCTACTTTTGTATTCAGGAAGTGAATTATATTGATAATAATACATACCTTTTTCAATATTACACCCTGTATCAGCCCGAGACACCCTCTGGCTAATATTGGTCGAGGGCTGATATAGGGTGTAATACAGAAAATAGTATGCATTATAATATTTATAACACACTTATAGTAATTGATAACATAATATTATCCTATTTGTCCATGTCTGTATGCCTAAATTCAATGAAGACATAATACTGTAGATTCCTATTTAAACGCGAAGAATTAATTTCCGTGTAAAATCAAGAGAGAAAACCCTCGCAGATTTTAAAATCTTGCTTTTCTTTTTCAGACAGTTTTGAACGTTAGTAAATTATAGCAAAACATTGGTGATCGTGATTATATATTTTTGCGATTTGATAAAAAACAGTGGAATTGCGGAATTAAGTACTTTTCCATTAAAAGGTTGTATCTTACCTTTGCCGAGACTTGGGCTTTGAGCTCCGCGTTTTCCCGCGTCATGGTCTGGACTACTTCCTTGGTCTGGTCGAACTTCTCCTTGTTCCTGGCGTTGTTGACCCGGATTTTCTCCTTCCACTCGGACAGGTTCTGATACTGGAGCTTCATCTTTTCGTTGTTATCCTTCAGGTAATCTGGTCAACATAAAGTATTCTATAGTAGTTTTTTATAAATATACTACATTATGTTTTAATAATTCAGGGGCTCTATTAGCTTCTTTGATTTCAACTGTCTTAATGAAACATGTTATAGAAAAGAAAATTTATACTATAGTTTTGTCTATTAATAAAATAACTAATGGCAATTAAGAAATGAACTATTAGTAAAATTACTGCTTTCAGTTTAAATCTTATCATATAATTAAATCATTGCGGAGGTTGACAATGGTTTTCGAGGGTTGTCAATTTCAATGTGTGTGTGTGTGTTCTTTATGACAATTTGCATTCAGGGGTCAATATCGATTTCTTGGTTTCAGTGGCGTCCAATATAATGACAAATGTTTAAGAGTTTAAATCATAAGATTCATCAATATATGAGAGTCATTGTATTGAATAGTAAAATATGTAATGGATTTCACTCATCAAACAGCTTAACCCAATCTTATACACACCATTTTCCCTATCTTTACAAACATCTATGCTCATCATTTTCCCTGCTTATAAACATTTCCTTAATCTTATACACACCTCATAGTTTATCATTTTCCCTTTGTATGGACAAACATCTTTGTTCATTATTGATTCTCCGGATACACTTCTCTTAACTCATTATATTTGTTACCCACACACACCTTTATATTCATTATTGTCCCTACTTACACAGTATACACACCTCTTAGTTCATTATTTTCGCGGTGAAGTTCCTGAATTCTATCCAAAGCCTGCTCCAGGTTGACGTCGGTCATTGACATTTGACCTATGCCCTGGGACAGGCTCATCTGGTTACTGCTATGTGTGCTTGATGGCATTGTAGGTATTGCACTATACGATACCTCACCGTTCTGTGTGATATTCACATTGGGCGTGTGGGCTCCATTCATCTTGCTTCATTACTACAGTCTCATTGCACAGTTCTCCGAGTTCTATCCAGGAATCAATCTACAAATACCTGTTATTCAATCAAACAAAGTGTTTCAAATATATCCTTTTGCTTAGCATGGCTCAAACTGCAAGTTCTATATTTCCGCTACCAAGGCAAACATTAACAATGAGTTATCATAGAGGTATAAAAGTTCAACGTTCATTTTGTTATGTTGATCTACAATCATTAAAAGAATTTTCGCTTTCTTAATGCCCGTAATCACCCTAAAATTTTCCGACATTAAAGTGTTCAAAATGAAAGTAGAACAAGATTTTCTTTCAGATTTTGGTAACTTAGATGGATTTGCTACCAGAAATTAAAGTAACCCCCGATGGAGAAATAACACCTTACATCTAATTAACCAAATATTGTAACAACTTACCTGTAATTCACAAATTATTGAATAATTTCGTTAGCTATATTTTCAGTATTCTTATCACGAACAAAACAACAAGGAAATAGACTAAGGGATGTATAAGAGAAACCGTTCACGGTAGAAATGTTTTTTTTCCGATAAAATAAATGCAAGCGTCGGATAAAGTTTTCCTACACTTTTCTAAATCTTCCATTCATATCAGTTGACTTGTAGTAGGAAGAGGGCTAAACTAAGCTGTGCCTGCTTCCCAATCTCTTTTAAAATACTTTTTTGAATAAAATGTTGTTTAAATTAAATTGAACATCAGTTGAGGGGGTGTACATTTGAGGATAAGAAGGTAAACATTTCATGACCTGGCTTGTGAAGCGGGCAGCTCATTACTGTAGTTTTGGTTAGAGTTACTCCGTTTTATTTATTGATTCTTGATAATTTTAATTAATGCATCCACTGATAACCAATTAGCATCATTATTATTTTTATACAATAATAAATATTCAATGTATATAAGTTAATTAATTGTTATGTATAAGTATTTTTGGGGTTAGATCGGATTAGTGAGTTTATTTTTGATTTCCCATTTTTAGATACTTCAAATTATTTTAGGCCGCCACATATGTAGGGACAGTGTCTCTTGCGATTCGGAGAGCGACTGTTTGGGGTTGAACAGGTACGGGTAGATTGTCTACGTGTCAACTAACCTACGATACAGAGTGTTCGTTCATCCCTGCTTGTAATGGTGGTGGTTGCGGCGGAGCATTAGTGTGTGGTCATCCCTGCTGGTGTTCTGACCTTTCTAGCGCAAGTGTGCGGCACTCACTGCTTGCGTTAGGTTGAGCTGTTAACGTTGGTACCTGTTGAGTTGCGAAGGTGTGCGGTCATCCTGCCTGCATTCCTGCTGGTGTTCTGACCTTTCTAGCGCAAGTGTGCGGCACTCACTGCTTGCGTTAGGTTGAGCTGTTAACGTTGGTACCTGTTGAGTTGCGAAGGTGTGCGGTCATCCTGCCTGCGTAACGTTGAGTCCCTATATATGTGCAGGAGCGGTGATTAAAGTCTGCACTTGTAAATATTGGCAGCAATCAGAGCTATCCGCTTCTATCTCGGGTACGGGCCCGCGGGGATCAAAGGCAGTGACCCCCTTGCACGTTACATAAAATTTGGTGGCAGCGGTAGGATACCCTGAAATTGCTGCAGAGAGGGATAATGAACGACATTGACATAGAGATTACTTTTCTAAGGGAGAAGATTGAGGAGATGCGGGAGCGCAGTGACATAAAGACATCACCCCCATTGCAAGAAAGACGCGCTCTGATAAGAGGTTTTGCAGGGAATACCATGCGCAAAGACGAGGAATACCTATGTGATCATCACTCTGCAAATGAAACATATGCAAACCAGCGCAGCAATGATATGTTCTCTGACTATTTTGAGATGTACAATGCGCCTAATAGGAAAACAAGTCCTTTGCAAGAAAAAACACAACACTTGTTCTTTGCACAGAGCTGATGCGTTTTGGAAGTCTCGGGAAAGGTACACAAGCCCCGATATAAGCAGTACATTGGAAGATGCCTACGAAGCGCAAAATTCCATTACACCAGCTACTTATGATGACAGTGGTCAATGGATCGATTACCATGCGCACTTTGAAGCCTGTCCTGAAATAAATGGTTGGAGTTACGCTACCAAAGGTCTCTTCCCTCCAAGGCAGTGCACAAGGATGTCTTGGCAATATAGCAAAGGGTGAAAAACAATACTATGAAACACTTGTGTTAGCTTGTGAAGATAGATTTGCTCCACCAAGTCAAGCAGAGCTCTACACGTTACACTTGTTTTTGAAAAATATGAAGAAGACTTGATACAACAAATTTTGCATTTAGTCTTTATCTACATAAGAATTCTTTAGATCTGAATTTTTTATTACAAAATGATGATAACGTTTGAAAATACAAATATTCAAGCTTGGCATTTAAATAAAGACTTTCCCTTTCAAACAATATTAGCATTCTAGTACGAGATAGTATTGCTTCACAGTTTACCAAACTTACGTAAAAGTGAATAACGCATATTTGGATAGAGAGAAGGTTGATTCAAAAGTAGTGTCACATGACAATTAGATATTTACATAACAATCACGTTTAATTAAAGTGGCACGGTGACTCAAAATAGATGTTTTACTTTACGATTATGACAACGAAGATAAGAAGTGCTACTTGAATTCTAATTTAATCATACGGAAGGTTTCACGCATCATAAGTCATCACCTATCAATTTACAAGTCATTACAACTCATCCGGAAATTGCACACGTAAACAAACCGAGTTGTTTTGGACATTGGTTTAGTGTCACGTGATTGCGATTTCTTTCTAAAAATAGTTACAGTGGCACTCCTGCGAATGTTATTGTCATTTAAATTTTAGACCACGTGATTTTATTTGACCCTTTCAGTTTAGCAGTAAAAATCATGCCTCGTGTTTATAGTCTATATCATAGAATCTAGCTACTTTGTAGTCAAATATGAAATCTAGAGGTTTATTGATTTTAAATTTTATCTTCATTAATTGGTGGATAAAATGTCTTCTAGAAATAAATACGACAATACAAAAAATAGTTTTTGTCTGCTGTTGCAACAGTTAACATGCTTAAGGAGATCCCCCCTGAGGATTAATTTTCGATCCGCGCCTGACCTAGTAATAGAATAAATAGTGAAACGAACTATACTATTTCATGCAGAATGTTCCTTGAAAATGGCTCGATATACTAAGTTTTTATGCAAAACAGACACACAATTATTATTTTTCTAAAAACATGGTATTGCACACCACAAGCATCAAACATGGCTATGATTTTATTAAGCAACCCAATGTTTACATTTTCAACCACTCTACACGTGGTTGAACAAGAACAATAACTCTGTTCTGAATATTATCGTTTAATATAAATAACCGCTAGATGGTGGAATAAGACATACATCTCAAAAGATTTTCATGTTTTAACATAAATCCAAGTAGGATATGATGTGAAAAACGACCAGTACTTATGTATTTTGAGAATATTATCCGAACACTTATACTTCCGCTCGAAATATTACAGGAACTTAACAGATCTCGGTGAAGTCTCGTGAACTTTCATTCGGGCACTTCTGTATTTATTATATACTTAGCAAGGATAAAGAAAACATTCCGAACACATTCGCAGGGGTGAGAGGGGTGGAAAAGAATGTGAATTTGAAAATATTCGATGTCTGTGGTAAGAAATATACATTAATAGAGAATGCATCTTAATAAATATATAGTTCTTGAAGACATCATGATTCAATGAGAAGTTTCTGGCTCATGATGTATACTACGCTGCTGTCTATACACAAGTGTTCTCTTTGTCATAATCGGGAGAAGAACCAGAAATGTTCATAGACAATTGGGTGATTAATTATGGTCTAACAATTAGTATAAAAACGCCAGTCAGCATACGACCAAGTGGAAGATTGTATTTGCTGACAAGGTCGTTGTATCGACCACAGAACTTACAAAAATATGACTTCAAACGAGACTGTTGATTGTCCTGTTTTATCAACTTGTTTGTAAATAGCTTGCCTCGCCTTAGAAACTGTTCACACGCGTTTATCATAAAGTTTTGTTGTTAGGTTACCAGCAATGTCCATTTCCAGTAAAATATCCAAATGTGAAGCAGATGACGCAGACTCTGTGGTGACCTAATGCAATCGGTCCTCTTCCGTCGACGTGCATTAACAATTTTATATTTTTAACTTCTTCTTAAAACCTGCAAAGCCAATTGTTCCCATTTTTTGTGTGAAGCATCTCTATGGTAAGAGTAATTTAAATTGTGAAATTTATGATTCTATTTTCCTTGGGGAGGGGGGGGGGGGGTAGGGGAGAACAGGCTGGGCAAATATGCAAAAAAGCCAATTTTGTTTTTAAAATCTTCTCCTTTACTCCCACACATGTGAGGAAAAAATGAAGACATGGTTATGATGTCTATGAAACCCTCTACAACAATTGTGAAATTCATTGCCCCTGGGTCAGGGGTTCAGTCTATAGGGTGGGGCTACTTTGGTCATATAGTGAAAATGTATTAAATCTTAGAAAATCTTCTTCTCCACTCCCGTATAAATTTGAATAAAACGTAGTGCATGGTTATGATGTCAGCGGACTCCTCTACCTAAACTGTGAAATTCATGACCCCGGGGACAGGGCTTTAGGCCCTAGAGCGGGGCCAATTTAGACATTATTGAACATGTGTTAAATCTTTGAAAATCTTCTTTACTCCCACACTGTGGGGACAAAACTAAATGCATGTTTATGATGTCCACGAATTCCTCTATCTAAATTATAAAATTCAAGGCCCCTGGGTCAGGGGTTCAGGGTTAGCCATATAGAGTTAATGCACAAAATGTTTAAAAATCTTCTTCTCTACAGACACAGAACACAGAATAAAACTAACTGCATATTCAGAAAAAAATTATCCTGTCATCTATACTACTATATTAAAATAATAGACTCGAATTTTTGATCTTTAATACCAAGAAATCGAAAGAGTACGGTCTGTTGTTTGATATATTTTAACCATCATTGGTACTTGATTATTACAAATTTGATTTTATTTTTTCTCAATCAAGCTTCACTAATTAATAATCAACGAAAATGCCTTTAAAAATCCGGAAGTCATCTGGATTTTTTGGATTTTACAATCTTGCGTATGCGCATTACTTTCACGTTTAATCACGGGAGGCTCTTTAGATTATGTTTCCAAAATATCACATTTGCATGGATAAACTCAAATACATGTAAATTTTCATTGAAATTTTGTCATATATTCTGTTCATTAGAGGAAATACGGGAGATATATCTAATATGAAAAATCAAGAGAGTTTCAAACGTCAACATGGTATGTAATTTTGAAGCGAGTGAAAACGTTGGTCAAAAAGTGTTGAAATTTTCATTAATATGAATTAAATTTTTAGATGAAAGATATTAACAGCCTCAAAATGGTTTGTTATGAATAAATTAACTATTATTTTCAATGTGGCTTCATTAATTTTCTCTAAAATCGTTTCGGGGCGATTCTGATATTGTTTGCTACATTACG
The DNA here is from genome assembly GCF_025612915.1 of Magallana angulata. NCBI lineage: Eukaryota > Metazoa > Mollusca > Bivalvia > Ostreida > Ostreidae > Magallana > Magallana angulata. The sequence continues at coordinate 1,881,388 of NC_069118.1, forward strand.
GGTATATGGGAGGCATTTTAACTGTGGAGAGACACAGTTGGATTATTCTAACTAATTTAAGTAGAGTGTAATGAAATCAAAAGCATTATTGCAGGCTTAAAGCTTGGTTATGTAAATGTCAACCCGCGCACGCACGGGTCAAAGTCTAGTCTCTAATAATAATTCTAGTCACCTGCATGTGAGGCAAGGGTTATGTCTTGGAAGGAGGGTATTTATTTATCTTATTTTATTCTGCACAGGAATTGCAATGAAAGAAATGAGTTCACATGTTTAGAAAAAAAATGAAGCTGTCCACCAAAGGTATCGATATAATATTGTGAAAGAATATGAAGAGAGTACAGGGAAAATTATTATTACAATTAATTGAGTTATATTCCCTTGCTTCTTCAAAATGGAGTTATTTTCCTTCGCTTGTTTATATTTAGTAATCAGTTATTTAGAGCCATAAGCAATCAAACTTTTTCGGCACGCATAGAAACCGATTTTGCCGAACATTTCCCAAAACGTAGACCTTGTTAAAGTATAAAAAAAATCAAATGCCAGATTTTCTATATACTGGCCAGTTTCCATGGAAACTCGATCCAAACTTCAATTTTTATCAAGATTGACCATTTCTTGCAGTGTTATAAAAATATGCGGCAAGCTCAACGTTTCACAATCATGTCGTTAAAATAATTAAACCTTCAGCTATCTAAAAAAACCTAAAAACTTGATGGAGAAGATATATTTATTAATGTGAAATAATTAGTTCAAAAATGGTTTTATTTTTTGGAAAATTAATTATATCCCTTTGCAATTTAGAACTCCTTTGCGCTGAGAGTTCAAAAAGAGAAGTGTTGAAACAGCATGTCAACAAAGTCTGGTTTTTACTAAAGCCTTGCAGATGTTATCCTTATTTTTGCTTTGACCCACAGATATTATCTCTACATCTCTAAGATAAGCCACCATTAGCTGATAAGTGTTCCTGAAATTCCATCTAATGCCCTATCATGTTGATAAAGTGCAGTATGTTGGACTTAAACAATGAATCATTTGTTACCCAAGGTTTTTAGTTTAATATCAGTTATGCATATTGTAATAGGGTGCATTTTATGAAAATTACATTCATGCATATTATTCAAATTTCCTTATTAATATCATCATCATCATCATCATCATCATCATCATCATCCTACATTTTATTCCATATTTCACATGTACATAATTAGAAACAAACCTCTATCCCTATAACTCCATGTCTTTAATGCACCTATCAAGTAACCATTTTTTAATTACCTATTCTAGTGGCCTCAGATATTTTATAGCCTTAAATCATTTCACCTGTATGGTCACTTACATGTACTCATGTGGACATGATCAGGTGGTTTACTATAGCCAATAGTAAGTTTTTTAAAATAATTTTTCCCGCTTTAACTGAGTAGCCTTTGTGACAAACCAAGGTTAGTATTCTTAGGAGAAGAACTGTTTTCTTCAAGAGACGATTTAGCTTTTTTATTTATTTGATCAACATTTTGAAAACATTCAGTCATAGTAAGTGTCCTATTTTTGATATTCTTGAACTATAATAGATTTAACAGATAATAATGATATTTTCTGTTAATTGTTACATTTGGCTAATTCTACTTTTTGAGGTTGTAATACCTTATTTATGGAAGAATGTATTTTATAAAGTATCCCAGTAATTCATAGTGTTGATATCTAAGCTATATTATTTTATTTCTAATATATGTGAAAAGTTAGTTATTGTTACCATATTTAATACTTGTAGTTAGAGAATACCAACATGTGATCGTTGCAAAGTTATATTTTTAAATTTATGTTATGTATCTTGATATAATGTAATCTACAAAGGAGCTACATTGAAAGTTTATGTTTTTATTTAACTAAATATTGATATTGATGATGATATAGAGCATATTTCTATATTTTTGTAAATTGTGTTCAAGGGCAGTAACTCTTCTCGACACTGAAAGAATGATGCATTATAATCAGAGTTATCCCTCTTTACGAATAGTTTGATTAGTGAACTCTGAGCAGTAATGTATTTCATGAATATATATTTCAGCATCATATAAATCAGCATTAAAATTATGACAATTAGGGTAATTAAATGTATACATGATACCAACATTAGAATATGTGTGTGTAAACAGATTAACAATTTTTTCTCTACTAGAAATCACATTTTAATATTACTGTGCTAAGTTAATTATCTCTAAATGAGCCATTCAGATTCAGTCATTCCTAAATAAGAACACATTTTTTAAATGGTATGAAACATTGAAAGGAATTAAATATTATATTTAAATATTAAATATTATGCATTTGGAATGTAATAATAACGTTAAATAAATACAAACTTACCTTAACATTTCTAATTAAACATTTGTATATTTTGATGAAAATGTTCAGAAATTCTCTGCATGGGTAACCTGCAGGAATTGTGAATTTTCGTAATTAATGCATGTAATTGATAATTACAATGTCATATCGGGTTCTTGTCTAATTTAGATTTTAAAGTTAAAAAAAAAAGATGACTTGAATTCATGATCCTTGTCAGATTATAGTTATATAGGAAATATGGAATGAAACTAGCAGCCGTAAAGGTAAATATTTTGACCTAAGGGGACCAGAGTGTTTCACATCCATTCCTTTCCAGGACTTCTTTTATAGTATTAAAAATGTACATGTGGTAACTGAAAAACAACCATGCATGCTGAGTAGCAGTTCCAGACAAGGTTTTAAGAATACTTTAAACTTTCCTGGAAACTGTTTGGTTATAAGCATATGGGTTCCTTTATGAATTACAGATTTGAGATCTCTTAGAGAGTGAAATAGACATTTCAAGCAATGGAAAGGACTATACCAGTTTGGATTCTGACCAACATACTTAGAAGTTCTTTTATCTATATTTTGCAGCTAAGAAAAGTGCAAGCATTCATAAACATAGAATATGATATAATAAACACATGTTGCACTACTTACAAGTAAATTTGCATGTATTTTTACTTATATTTACACTTAATTTTAAGAATAATTATTTCAGCATTCTAATCTTTTTGCATTTTAAAAAAAATTCATTACAGTTATAAATAATATAAAGGTGTATAATTTTATTAGTCCTGTAACTTGAAGGATTGACAAAGAAAATGGCAATCAATAGGGCTCACATGTACCAGTTATTAATAGTAGCCTATTAGGCTACTATTAATAACTGACATGTATGATAACTACCAACATATTTTGATATCTTAATTGTTAAATTTCTTTGAATGAAAAATTGACGTCAAGTAATGAGTCGACTGAATTATTGTCACTGAATAATGAATGCATGTAGAACTATGTTCTTTCTCACAAGTTACCATTGCAATTAGTCAGGCAAACAAGAGGCCTAACCGCCGCAACTACAGCCATAACTCTGGTGTAATCAGAACAATATTTCTTGACAATTTAGAAGAGTATATCTTCTTTAAAAATATCTTTAATTTTCTTCATATATTTTCATGTCAAACATCAAGATTTTGTTTCTTCGAGAATATTTTCATTTTCTTTATTTATTCCTATAAAAAAATTAACCTCAATCCTAGGAATCATGATTTGAACAAACTTGAATATACACTTCCTGAGGATGATTCCGCACAAATTGTAGCTTTTTTGCCAAATGATTTTAAAGAAGATTTTCGATGCAACCTACAGTGATCAGTTTGTCTGTCCATTCATCTGTCCATCTAAGATCACTTTTCCGGCGTATATCTTCTCTTTGGTCAACTCTGGCTCATACTTTACCAACAGAGTGCCTTTGGTCAAAGGGTATGCAATGACCTTGAATGTTGTTCAAGGTCAAGGTCATATCAGACCACTCTAAAAATCATTTATCTAAGCATACACACCCATTCATTAGCCCTTTCTGGCTCATACTTCACATAAACAACTTTTTACGTAAAAGTGTGCTGTGACCTTGAACAACATTTCAAGGTAAAATGTTTAACATAGATTATTTCTTGTTTTTATTACCCCCTTGCCCTTGAAAGAAGTTTATTTTAACTTTACCTCGGAATGATTTGTGCTAAGTGTAGTTAGAATTGATTCAGTGGTTTTGGAGAAGAAGTTACAAATGTGAAAAGTTCACAGATGGATGGACAGAGACGGACGCCGGACAGAAAGCTTTTAGCCCAGGTGACCTAAAATCAAATTTTATTTAAAATGCTCTTTTATTTAACATTGGTAACCATTATATAATGAAATAAAATTCAAAGACATTAACTGGCTATCATACCTAGAATTGAACGAAATTGTTTTTTTGTTTCCATGGTAACAGTTGTCTATATTATTACCTAGATTTACTAAATTGTAAATCAATATTACAAACAATCTCAAAATATTGTTTACGTAGAATTTCAAATATGCTAAGAACATTTAAGCTCTTGGTACAATAAAGAAAAATAAAAACTTTTTTTGGCTAATTGTATCATTCAATAGTTAAGATGTAATGCTTTGATACTTTGATGATGATTTATCATAACAAATCTAACTGAAATAAATATTCAAAGAGATAAAGTGAATTTTCAGTAAAAATAATGGCCATTTTGTCCTAAGAATGATGAGTATGTGTATACATGGTAACGGAGTTGCCTAGCAACCAACTTTTGGTGTATTTATGATAGGTATATGATAGTATGCACCATATTAAAATTTGAGAAAAATCGGGGACTATGCGTGCCGAACCTCCTATACAAGTGTTTAAATGCTTACAGAGAATGGCTCTTAAATACATGTATAATGTAAGTAAGAAGTTGTATGATCAAAATAGTTATGAAAGTATTTTTATCATTTGAAACAAAAACAGTTTTTAAATTTTTCAAAATAAACAAGTTGACTTGTTAATAGTAAAGTAATCAATAGTTTACTAGCCACCTTGTATTAGTTTATCTTTCAAAACACATAAACATAAAACCTATTTTAAAAGTAAACATACCTAGAAAAAATACTTTGTATGGAAGCTGTACACCTTTTCAGTAGTAGGTCATACCCTCTGTTACGAGAGATAGGTCTTGTGCTAAATTATAGGATTCAGAGTCCTTTCAAAAGGGATTCAGACAGTGATGAAACTCAATTAAATTCGTTCATGAGACTCCTCCACAATTTTGTGTATAGGCAATGGTACTCAGGTGACCGTAAAGGCCTATAAAGCCTATCTTGTTTAAATTTCCAATGACAAGGTAAGCATTTTTACGACTTCCACTTTTATTGTAGAAACAACTGTCGATGATATCAAAAAGCCTACATTTTAATTTGTCATAGGGAAAGGTTGTATAAAGCGTTGAAAAATCGTACGTTTTTATGTTATTGATTTTGGTAAGATTTTGTAACCTTAAAGTGTCTAATAATTCTTTAGAGTTTTTTAGTATCCACATCTGATTCACACCGATTCTAAGGTATATATTACAGTACTTTTGATGTTTCTCCTTCACTACTGTAAGAATTTTAGTAAGGAGAAAAGAGAGAGGTTTGTTAGAACATTTACTGGAATCTGCTATATATCTCTGTTTGTAAGAGTTTTTGTGAAGCTTTGGATTCCAATACAAATAAGTTAAAACATATTTCATTTTGTTGATAGGAGATATTAAAGATATCCAAAACCGATTTATGATTTCAAGTATTTCCTGCTTGGAAAGGCTGTTATGGGTGTAAGTAGGGTTACCATGTGCAGCATTGAAACCTAGTTCTTTGAAAATGCAATTAATATGATGTGCCTTACAAACAAAGGCAATGTTGTTATCTGCCTTATCAACAGAGATGCAATGTACAATGCATAATTAATTTACACTGCATACCATGTACACTTTTAGTTCATGTTAAATATATACTAGTACCACAGTTATTATGTCTTATATTGAATTTTCTTCACTTTGCCTTCGAAATACTCAGCTACATAGAGATTATCGTTTGTGTCAACACACAAGCCATATGGCCAGTCCAAATGACAATTATTAATGAAACAAAGAAACTGTCCGCCCTGGTCGAGGATATGGATAGTGTGAGAGTCTGCTATGAGAATTCGACTCCAGCAGTCAGTCGCGATGCCGTATGGCTTGAATGACTTTTTTGAAGTAGAGGGAGGACCGGAGTAGGTAAACTTTAATTTTCCTCCTCGGTTTACCACCACTACTGCTTTAGCGTAGAAGTCAGATACACAAATATCAAGATTCTTATTCTCTCTGATAAATTTTTCACCATAAGGTGAATAAAGAGGCTGTTCTTTGTCATTGTATTGAATTCTTTGCTTTTCAGTGGAGCCTGAGTAACGCACAACTCTTGTTTGTTTATCACGATCACTGACCATGGCAATAAGAAGATCATCAGAGGAGGTAAGGCATACATTAGTAGGCATCCATCCCCGTAATCTGATTACTGTCTCTATATGTCTCTTCTTTACAATGTTTACAGTCCTATCGTTGTAATCAGAGTAAATGAGATCCCCTTTCCTTGTCATTGTTATGTCGTTCGGAAAATTTCCTGATTTAGTTTGGATTGACTTTATTAGTTCCCCTTGAAGGTTATAGAGTTTCATTTTGTTGTTATTACCACACGTCCAGATCTCTTCATCATTCATACATGAAACACTGCGTAATTCTTTATAGAGTGCATAGTCAGTGTTTATCTCAGCGATAACTTTTGAAACGGCTACAAGCGGTCTGTGTACCTCAGAGGAATGATCATCTGAGGAATCCATTGTATTGACCTCCTTTGTTGGAATAGAAAACTGCTGATATTTTTGTTCTTCCTTTTTAATAGAGAACGCTGAGAGAAAACCGAATTCCTGATAAATCTGTTCTTTCTTGATCTTCTTGGGGATAAAACTTGGCGAAGAAACTATTAATGTAGAAGGTAAAGTTCTGTATTCAGCATTTCTTGATTCGTAGGCAGAGACAAGGCTGTCATCATTTAAGGTTAGTAATTTCCTCAAATAAGCAATCATCTGCGTTATTTTAGACATTTTCCTGGTGATTTCATTTTCCTGACTCATCAATTTATCTAGACATTGCGATTCCATTTCATTAAGATTAGATGTAAATTTTTTGACAACAGAGTCTATTTCTCTGTGTAGCTCTTCTCCGTGATTATTGATAGCCGCTTTAATATCCTTGTAGCTTTTCTTCAGTTTGGCTATTTGATCTGAATTTTTATACGCAATTTCTTGATATTTTGTAAGTATTTGGTTCTCTAGTTCTTGTAAGTCTCTATGCAAGAAATCCTTTTTATCTAAAAATTCGTGCCTTCTGTGTTCTTTTGAAGAGGCACATTCCACACAGACATGGATAGCACATTGTATGCAGTACCGTTCACATATTTTTGAGGAATGTTTGGAGCATTTAATAGTCGATTCCCGGCCTCTAAAAGGCAGTACTTCGTGTTCTTTTGATAAATCTGATAAGTGTTCTCCCTTACAGGCTTCACACAGATATTCTGCACATATATCACAGTGCAAAGATGGGTGCGGGGTATCACAAAGATGACACCGTAACACATCCTGGACACAATGTTGCCGATCCATGGTCAAAGGGAATTTTTATAGAGAAAGCTATCTGAAAAACATTTTTCTATTTTTTAACAATAATATCAAAGTTGTTATGATAGGTTTTGCGTCGCGTTTTAATATCTTATATCGGAAAATTAATATAATTATATTTTACAAAAAGGCTCATAGGAATGCAACGGGGCAGTCCAATGATTTGTTTTTACTAGCGTTAGGCCCATGTAAACTAAACAAATCTTAAATATGCCATTTTAGTCGTTCTGCAAATACTTATCACTCTTTCATATATTTAAAATAGATATGTTATGGCATTAACAAAATGGAGAAACAATCCTGAATTTCATGACAAGTTTTATTTTAAAAAAAAAATAGTAATAAAAAATTCAATCTGTTTTTAAAATCTTAACTATGTGTAATACTTCTACGGCGTACACGATCCTTTAGGCCAAAAGTCTTGCATATAAGGAACGTGATTTAATCTTATTAATATTTTACGTTATTTATTTTACACTTTTTCTCTCACATTAAATTTTTTTAACATAGGAAGTGTTGACAATAGAAAATTATTGACAAACTACCAGATACCTCTTACAATTGTCGAAATATGTCATAGCTCAATGATCTCGCATAACCATCACATTGTAGCGATTAATAAGGTATGAAACAGTAAACCAAACCTGTAAATGTCTTGGAGGTAAAATTTTGTTGAGAAGGCATGATCATGAAAAACCATCAATTGTCTTTTATAGACCTTTCAGTGTAGAGTATTTTTCACTTTAAAAAAAAATAGGTTAATGATCTACTTACGAGCTATTGTGGAGGCATGTAGTGTCTTGTTTCCTGTTTGGATTTTTCTTCTTAACAACGTGCTGCATTTTAAGTTATTCATTGTTTAGAACAGAATAGACTAAATATCTGATAAGTAAGAAAAAATGAGATTCAAGTGTTATTGTCATTTTCTTGTATTAAAAGGTTATAGATATATTTCTTCTTAAACAATGTTTTTTTTTATAAAAAAAAAGCCCACCCAATAAATGTATAAAGAGTAAATATTAAATTAATACGCAGTTGTCAATTGACCGAAAGTTGCAGATTACACAGTCAAGACTGAACACTGAATAAGACAATAAACTATTGATTGTTTGTAAATATTTGTTAATTAAATAAATCATCTTGCGACAAACTATAAAATATCTTACCTGATTGCAACCATGGGATTTTGGTAAAGGTTCTAAGCACACCAAGACATAATGCTACGCATTTTATATCTGAATACCGTACACGCGGGGTTCAACAAGGGAGAAGAGTCGTTTTTCGTTTTGTTGTTTTGCTTTATTCAGTCACGTTTTGGAATGCCAGCATTAAGAATGCATTAAAAAAAGAAATAAATACAAAAGATTATAATGTTTTATTCTTTTATTTTATAGATTATGTTCCGTAGAAAATCGAAACACTGGGGTTTCCCTAAAATTTATGACCTAGTATTACTGTATGCATTTAAACTCTAACAACAATGCGTTCTTTTGTCATTTCATTCTGTGTTTGTTGAGTTCGAAATTGTTAGCAGTAACAAAACTGTTTTCATACTTTGAACTAGAAAATCTACATAGTTTTTTAATAGTTGCACGTTTATTCTAAAAATAAAGTAATTTTTATGAATTAAGTAAAATACTTATGTCTGTTGGATTGTGATAGTTTTTACACTTTTAAGTAAACTCCGGGATAGAAACTCTTTAAACGGCAGAATTGAAGGGTTTCTGATGGTAAATGAAAATCACAAGAAGGAAAGATGTTTTTAAAGATTTAAAAAAGGCTAGCTACATATTTGCAATATTTCTATTTTTTTTTAAAAACATTATAATTTAGTTAGAAAAAAAATTAAAAGCTTAGAAATCTCGGAGATAAGAATATATGCAAATATTAGGAAAGGCACTAATATTTTGTTTGAATTCATCGAACTAAGGGGTCATAGATAATCAGATTTATGTTTTATCTGAAAAAAGATGAAAGCACTTGTTTTATGAAATTGAAATTAAAAGAAAGTAATCCAAAATTTTTAAAACTAAGTTAAACTAATACTGTTGACCTGGACGGACATAGAACGGCCACAATGGTACACACAATTTACTTTTTTTTTAAATCTACAAAGAAACACATAATAAAAAGGAAAGTAGATACTGAGGACTAGAGTGTTCCCCTCAGATGTTTTTGATGTACATAGCATAACAGGTATGTAGTAATAACTTTTTGTCTGTCAAAGGTAGGTACATGTAATCATGAATATGCTTTGATACAGAAATACCAATTCTAAATTACTCCCTTTTTTATTTGAAAAGTTTTAGGTAAGAGGCACAGATATCGACTGACGTCTCATTTATTTGAGTCCAAACCATATTAGTGCTTCACTAAAAAATATTTTGCTTTTCTGTAGCCCCTAATTGTTCAAACGTTTAGATTATGGCTGAACTGTTGAGCATATTATTATTCATGTAGATGGGTGTCACAGTGCAAAATCTAAAGTAGTCTCCAAAATGAGTGACACCGTACCACGTCTTGGAGACGATCCAAGGGTCTATAGACAAACATTTGACGTTTTCGTGAAAATGATATCAAGTATTTTTTTAATCAGTATCACAGGGCATGTATAAACCACAATGTTCTTAGACATTTCATAGCATTACTGGATATTGAGTTACACTGTTATGTTATCGTATTAATAAAGGATTTTATTTCCATTTTGTAGGACTCCTAGGGTAATGTGATAAAGGCATGTTGACACGTCTGTGAAAGAATGCGGCAAAGAAAGAAAATCCTACAGGAGAGTATTTATTTCATTCTACTTTGATTCTCCAGTGTCATTTCCAGACCAGGATTGCTGCGATGTTTGTGATACTTCGAATTCTTGTTCACAAGTCTTAAAGTCTAGAGATGATGTGATAATACCATCATTGACCATAAGACAGCAACTGTTCGACATTTTAAATTCCTATAGGTTAAGAGATATGGCAGGGGATTGTCAAAATCATTTGAATGAGCATGTTATTCATATCATCACTGATACATTTAAATATTTTGAAAAAGTTGAACAAACAAAGTATTTCAAGCAACCAGAAAACATTGCTCAATCAATCCACGCTATTAAAAGTAACGTAATGTCTATGTTATAAAACATATCATCTAATCAAATGATTCGCATCTAATAAAAAGGATAAATAGTTTTGTCGTATATAAGTTTAGTCCAAACTGGAACAACATATAAATGTACTATATGTACGGTTAATATTGATCAAAGAAAAAAATAATTACAAGTGAAATATGCTAGTCCACCAAATTTAAACTAGATGCTGTCATTAGACAGTAATACCCGCCAGCACCAAGTGTTTGCCCCTAAATAACACTGTTTTGTACCTTTTTAATTAAAAATGAAGGCCACATGCAAGCTCTGGTAATACATTTAAAAATTATAATTTTTACAACTGAAGGATGAGATCCCTTCCCATATGATAATACACATAGACAGCACTTTATGTGCAATTTGGGGTTGAACTGTTTGCAGTGAATTTTCAGTTAATCAATATTCTTCACATTTCATGTCATAGAAAGTATAATGGTCTATATAATTATCACAAACAAAATTAAATTATGCCCCCTCCCTGTGGCGGTTGCCGGTTTTAGATTTGTTTCTGTGTGCCTACTTGTACATCATCGTGTGCACAGATTTAGAAAAGGGATGGGAGTGAGTGGTCCAGACACCCCCCCCCCCTCCCTATGAAAATTCATTTATAACAATACATGTTGTAAAATTACCAAAAATACACCTTGGACCCCAATGCTCTTACAGACATGTAAACGCTCTAACCCATTGCGCTTCAATGTTAGGTAACATTATTTGGGGGGTAAATATTTAATTAATATACTTTAATTAATATCTATACTTTTTTGTTTATCTCAATAGGAAGTATACATCACAATATGCAGGTGTCCTGTATCACCTTAAAGCTGTTATTTACCTAAAAAAATAGTGAAAGTGGATTTGAAAAATAGGTCATAAAAATACATGCATGATACAGATAACTGATCTTTGTCTGAAGTTACGTACACAACACAGGTTTGCAGTTCTCATTAGCGGGTACTAGTTTTAACCAGCTCTTCGATTAGATGGGTTCATGTGTATACATACATGTATGTGTTTCCATATGCAGAAAAGGATTAGTTCAGATCAGGTAAAGGAATTCATTATTGTGTTTTAATTGAATTATCATTATGATGTTGACCAATATAGGTAAGCATATCCATAATACATGTAGTAGCAGTAGCACAATATAATGCGATGCCAGCATACATAAGTTTTACTTTCACTTTTTAAATGTGATCTCCCTTTGACAGCATACTGTATCACATTCTTTTAATATTTAAATAAGCTTATCATCGTTAGCTATCATATATTTCTGTCATTTTAATTGCAAAAGTTATTTTTTTCATTTATTAACTTGCACTATTAAGTTGACCCCATATTGACCCTGTATCAACAATTTCGTATTAAATCTGTGTATAACATGTAAGTAAGACTAGTGTAATCACACTTATCATTTTTATATGAGTTATAAAAGGAAGTAAGGAGTATTTTTTTCTAAATGTATTATAATGCATCAAATACAATGTAGGTCATGACCTTATGGGACTGTTCTGATGCGACGAAACAGGAAAATACAAAATATCTTCCAATGTCATTATGATGCATCAAATGATTTAAAGTACATTAATGACCCCCAGATGATGATACTCTGCGCATGTATATTTTGTTAACTTATGAGATCTGAGATCCTCATCCCTAAACCATATAACTTATTCTTGCTCTTTGTGTCATTGCGCGTAAAATTGTATTATAGATTATGCCCCCTTGGAAACACTCTGACATTCTAGGACTAGAAATAATAAAGTATTTTATCTTATTCATATGTAGTGTTTGATCCATGTGGGTAATTCATAGCCTAATGAAGACACTGCTTTGTTTAGGAGACTTAACAATTGCCCAAAAAAAGGCACATAAATCTTACGAATTGAATTAAGCTATTTCCAAAAAGTTAATGTGCATCAGGAGAGAAAAAGCAATCGAGAAATAATTTAAGATTTGCTAATGTACACATGTAAGAATGTATTAAGAAGACTGAATCTTTAGAACCAGGTTAGATTGGGGGGGGGGGTGAATGTGGAGTATAAACATTTTTATAATTTGAATCAGTTATTGTTATTAATTTTAACTTGTCAATGAATACTAGTTATTGATCCCAAGGTAGAAATATGACCTCTGACCATATCTCAATAGATCACTTGTCAATTATGCAAGGTGTAATGTCATTTTTTTTTTAAAAAATAACATGTTTTACCAGTTTATAAATATTTTTGAACACCCAAATTATATTTTTATTTTAATACATCATTCGACAATTAAGGGAACAGTTTATATTTGAGTTTGTTTTGGGGTGGGGGTTCCAAGTCATATATTTGACATTTTTTTAATGTAATTTAAAATAAGACTAAGCCATACCACAGTCATGAACATGAATAGTATAGAACAAAACACAAACTAATACATGTATGTATATATACATAGGAAATATTACAAAACATAGATGATTGATCTATATCTGGGTTCTTAAATTGAATCATATATCATGTACATATTATATTATTGCTTCTTTGTTCAAGGCATTTCAGATGGTATGTAGGTCATGATCCCAAGTGCTCTTCCTGAAATTATCAAATATCATAAAAACCATTCAGATCCCCACCTTAATCAAAAGATATTATTCCTTCTTAGGTCATGGTGCATCAGAACATTATGGCATTTAAGTCATGACCCTAAGGTGTCATCCTGACCCCTTAAAATCAGAAATTGTCAATTATCTTTAAATTATTGATGTTTGATGATCCTATCTGTATTTAATCTTTATTATTAAGTCTCCCGAATGAAATTTGGAGACTTATTGTTTTTGTACGTTTCTTAATACATGTATTATTATTCTTCGTCTTCTTCTTTTTCTTCTTTCCCGCTCTGAACTTGTTTCTCAGAAATGGCTGAACAGAATTGTACAAAACTCTAGGATATGATAGGCCTTTAAATCTAGTTGTGCACCCTGGTTTAAGTTTTCTCATTTTGTGTTAGACAACCACTTTTCGGGGGGGGGGGGGTGGTCAAAACGGTGTGGGGTCTTACATTAAACCTTGTAGGAAGAAATGTAGACTCTATTGTAAATGGTAGCTTGAAAACGGACAAAGATAATAATATAGGGTTTTCATAATAATATATTAACTGTTACTGGCAATATATAGGGTTAATTAGATCTGACCCTTGGGGTCATCCCTACCCCCCAGGGATTTGAAATTACCATATATCTCAGAAACTGTTATAATCATGACTTCTAAACCATATATATTCATGTTTCTGATGTCAAGGGGCATCAAATGTTATGTAGGTCATAGGCCCTGTGGGTGGTCCTGACCCCCTCAAAGAGCAAGTCCCTTAATATTTTCAAAACAGTTGAGATCCCAACCCTTTAACCATATATATTCTTGTTCCTTGTGTCAAGGGGCATAAAACAGTATGTAGGTCATGGGCCCCGGGGGTGGTCATTACCCCCCCCCCTCGAACAAGAAGTGCACGAATAACTGTAAAAAGGTTGAGATCCCAACCCCTTAACCATATATATTCTTGATCCTTAAAGGGCATCAAAAGGTATGTAGGTAATGAGCCTCAGGGTTAAATTTAATTTTTCAAAACCGTAATGCACATCTATGATAGTTCCTATCATATCCCAAGATATGATGTGTCTATCTATTAAATCATAAAAGGAGTCTATGTTTCTTTGAAGTGATAAACGTCAATTTTCTGCAACGTTTTGACTCCCTGGATGAAATTTAAATTTTTAAAACCTTACTGCACATGTATAGAACAGTCCATATCATATTACAAGATATGATGTGTCTATCCATTAAATCACAAAAGGAGCTCTTAGATCTATGGTTTTTTTTAGTGATAAACGTCAATTTTCTGCTACTATTTGACTCCCTGGATGAAATTCAAATTTTTAAAACCTTATTGCACATCTATAGGACAGCCCCAATTATATCTAGCTACGTAGCTACTTTAAAAGTTGTAAGAGGAGTTCTGGGAACCATACTTTTTTTAGCAAAAAAACGTCATTGTTTGTTGCCCACTGATCACCTTAATAAAAAAAAATTCTGGAACCTGATCACACTTCAATATGACCCCCAATCATATTCTAGAAGATTATTTGGCTACTTCCCCCCAAAAATGACGTGTTTGAAACCAGTTTTTTGTTGTTAAAAAAAGTCATTTTCAGCCATTAAATGACCCCCAGGACAAAATTGAAAATTCTGAAACCTTATTGCGCATTTATAAGATACCCTAAAACATATTCCAAGAGATGATTTGTCTACTGTTGAAAATGTAGGAGGAGCTCGAGGAAGAAGATTTTTTGTGAAAAAACGTCTTTTTTTTTTACTAATTATTTGACCCCCAGGACTAACAGAGAATTTTTGAAACCTTTTTACAAAACAACATGATACCCCAAATCAAACTCCAAGAGTTCCGTTTGCTGGTTTATAAGATGTAAGAGTAGTTTGAGAAAGTAAAACGTGACAGACGGACGGACGGACGGAACAGGGTAACAACAATATACCCGAACTTTCTTTAGAAAGTGCAGGTATAACAAATTCTACTCAATATACAAAACTGTATAAACTTAGGAAAACAAAGAATTTAAAATAAAATCTTCAGAGATTGGGGCTCACCCATAAACAGAACTGAAAGTAAAAGAATGTAAATTAATTTCTTAACAATTATATGTTCCCTTAATCACAAAGAAAGTACATTTTTCTTTGACTTAATTGAGAGAAAATACAAACAAATTGCGTTGTTTGCTTGCTATTTAAATTTGAAATTAGTTAACATGAAAGTACATGCACATATAAATTTTAACTCATGTATGTAATCCAACACATACATGTTAAAGCATAAACTTAATTGCCAAAATTTCAACTTGAATTTATTTACCAGATTCAAACTGCATTTTCGTCTTGTGGTAATTAATCCTGGCTATGTAGCCCTCTTGATTTAATGTACTGTGTGTCGGTGCCATTATGGAGGAAAACTGATCATCTCCTGCCAATCTGTAGCCCTTTTCACAAAAAATCTTACGATTTATTTTTATCGTAAGTGAAGTTTTTATTCATTTTCACAAAACATCTTATGAGATTCTTACGTCTAAAATTTGTCGTAACTTTACGATAGCACATACCCTCTCGTAAGTATTTCAAAACTGTAAATAATAATGGTATTATGTAAAATATACAAGAAAAACAGCGAAATTGAATGTTTTATTGCGCATTATCCCGTTATTTCGCATTATATAGCAGTTATTGTTGAAAAATAATACACAAATATTGAAATAAATTCTCCAAAATTTTTTACGGCAAATCTTTCACGTAAGATTTTCCTACGTCACACTAAACACACATTGTGATTGTGACGTCATATTTTGATTTCTACTACATCACATCAATTTCACTCGATGTAAGTGGAATATAATATCAGTTTTGCATCTTTTTTTTATGAGAATGTTGGTTAATTTATATGTTTCTCCTGTTTTATAAGAATTATTAAGTGATTTCAAGTCGTTGCTAGGGAAAGGATAACTCGTAAGTAAATTTTTAAGTAAAACCTGTTACGAATGCGTTCGTGAAAAGCACTTAAGATTTCTTATAAGATATTCTTAAGTTGAAATCTTACGCAAAACCTTGAGATTTTTTGTGAAAATGGCTACTTGCTGGTAAAGGGGGCAGTTTCTTTCATTTCATCAATAAGTTTCAGTTCATCCTCATGAGCAGGCCTCCTTTTGTGCTTGCTTGCTCTGACAAAAACACCACAGCATTTATCCTACTGAGCAGCAAGTTGAGCTTGACCTGCCAAAGCTCGCGATTTTTTCATAACTGACCCTTCCAGGTTATTTGGCCCCGTTGCCTTAAAAAGCTTCTTAATTCTCGTGATGAGATGCTCCAAGTTTGCTGGTATATGGGAATCTTCTTTCCCAGCAGTATTTACAAATAACCTATACACTGCATAGTGTGCAGTTTGTAAGCTGTAGGATGAATGCTGGTGGCATAACAAATGCAACATCTCCAATGCATATATACAGCGGCTGTTGTGTGCTTTAAATACCTGCATCATGTACTTGAAAGTTGTCATCAATCTATCTATGTCAGGTATCTTGATAATTTAAAGAAATTCCAGGTAAAGTAAGCCTAATTGGAGAACTGTATGTTCACAGTGCTTCACTCTTTCAATTCATTTTCTGCACCACCTTCTTTTTTCTGTTTTTGCTGGACAAATATAACATCTGTTGATCCGTTGGACAATTTCAGTTGTAATTTGATTGAAACAATGTTTTCATGCTCCAGCGTAGTAACAGTGCTGGCATCAGGATACCTGGCCCACACATGCACATCAATAAATTTGTCCAGGGTGTCTTGTACCCATTTTTCTATTTCCTCAGCAGAAACACCATTTGGTATAATTTTTTTTGGCGATCCATCCAAAGTTTCTAGTCCGAAGAAATTGCACAAAGCCACTCCCATTAAAACTGAAAAGTCCTAGTCATGGTCATAGTGGTGTTGCACCTTCTTCTTAACAGTTTTCTTTTAAAGATTGATTCGGGCCGCATTCTTTGTGCCTTTGTTAAAAAGACTTTTCGTTATAGAATGTATTAATGATCAACATAAAAAAAAATCATTGCAGAGTTTCAAAGTTCAAAAGTGATGGGGTATAAGTGGCTGCAGCGACATTTATCTGTCAGACATCCAGCCCTCAATTTGTTGGCCCCTGAAAATCTTTCCCTAGTCAACAGGTCACCTCCTATTGGTATTTGAGCTATGGGTTCTCCAGCAGCTTCATAAATCTCACTGACTTTATCTTCATAATGGCCCAGTATTTGCACCACATCTGTATACTTCTGCATGCTCATTAAGTTGCAACACATGGAGTGGAACAACAAGGTTTTGTTTATTTATTTCTTGGCTGTATTCTCCGAGAATGTGGGATGGAAGATTGTCAAAGAGAAATTTCAAGTTAGGTAAAAAAATTCTTGCAACAGGAGAAATGAGAAATCTAATATTATTCTTAATTCTTCTCTCATCCTCAGCTTTTGGAAGAAAAACTGTCATTGGCAGACATTTAGGATCCCCTTGTGGGGTATCTGGCAGATCATCAAATGACTTAGCATGATATATAATGGCTGAAACAACCAATTAAATAGTGTGCCATATTGTTTACTTCGCTAGTCTTTTACTCCTACCTTTATATTACAGTTACCATCAATAATTCTGAAATATTGTTACTTTGGACCCCTTTAACAACTTCATTCATGTGGTTACCTTTATCTTCTATGACAGAAAGAGCTCCTGCATATGAAGTTTTAACTCTATGAACCTAAAGACGGTCAAATACCGGATATGAAATATAAGGGTAAATTAAATAAAACCCATGTAATGCATTTTCATTATTTCCTTGAAAGAATTAAAGATGATATACTAGTGATGACTAAATACTGCATGGTTTTTACACTATGACGCATATCTGCAAAGAGTGACTGTAGTGTTCTTAATTTGTTTAGTTATATTTAATTGATATACTAGTACCAAGTAGTATATGTTGAAATTATATTTGAATGGTCTTCGATATATTCATTTACTTTAAGGAAATTGATTTTTACTACCATTAGAACATGTCAGATAGATATTGAAAATTTACTACTCCTTTATGTATTTCCTTACCAACTCTTTAGTAGAGTTTGTTTAAAATAATCAAATTGATTTTGACTCCTTCATTGTACCAAATTACTTCGAAGTAAACAGTTGACAACATTACCATACCACTGAAATGCAGCAGTAAATACATCACACACCCCAAGAGAAATGGCATTATTGCGCAAAACCATACTTTCTCGTGTTCATCCATTAATACTACAAACAATGTATTTTACATTTTAAGATGCCTAACAGAATTTAGGCTGCTTTAAACCAAGTACTAGTCTAAATTTCGTTTGACAGTGAACCTAACTTAAGAAAGAACGCTGCACTGTTAAGGCTTACTATGAAAATTATCAAAGGATGTAAACGTTCATAAAACGATGCATCTTTTTTTTCAAAGTATTTATGTAAAGTTATTTTATCATTATATTAGTAAATGCTACTTTTTATGACACTTAGTGTGGTTCCCTGAATTGATAGTCACGTGACCTTTGTTGATGATTCTCCCTAATGGAGGTCATAAACAAATTTCAATATTACTAGGGCATACCCTTATCTGAATTAAAAATTTCAATGATAAAATAAATTCTACTTTTCTGGTAGATTCTGAAAAGTGCTGCTGCTTTGTATGTAGTTCATCTTTTATTAGAATAAATATCAAAGAAATGAGCTCCGTTTGGAATTTATATGATCTTCGCTTGATATTTTACGTATTTATTAATTCATTCTATAAATTTCATCAAAGCAACAGCACTTTTTAAAATAAATTAAACATTCCCTTAATTTATATCAAAAAGATTGTAATAATCTGTTTAGCGTATGCCCTTGTAAAATGCGGATTTAGATAGGCTTCCCAGTGTCAAACACCTAGAACTTTTACATTAAACACTCTAGAAAAGAAATAATGCACGTTCTAAAAAATAATCAAATGCCGAATCAAAACCAGCATAATAGATAGGATTTAATGGCGAAATAATTGTTAAAGATTATGCTCTGTTGATATATAAAAAACCCCAACATTTTTCCATGTTAAAAAATTGATTGATCCACATCTCTCTACACAAAATATATTTATCGTTGTTGAACTCATTTGTTTACAAAGTTGCACGCACAGGTAATTTTTAATGTAGTTTAATGTTTTCGTCCCCATAACAATCGGAAATTACTTTATTTACTAGCATTTTTGACGACTTGTTTTTTTGTATGATGTCATAGTTAACATTTCCCGTACTTTCAGAAACCACGCGACCACAAAGTTAACCTTAACAGTGCTGCGAAAGTCTAAAATAATGTTATCTATTGTCTATAAATATTTAATACACACATTTTCATGAACATGCTCACCCATTAAAACAATGGATAAAGTTTTCTGTAATCTAGTCGTGGAACCTTACTGCCATAAGCCTACTAAAAATAATTGAAAGCGTAGGAATTAAACCTTCCAGGTACTCTGTGGAACTGCATACTTTTATCTTAATGGTAGGGACTGAAACTGCTAGAAGACATTTCAGCAGGAAAGGCTGTTTCTCAATTGGTTCTGAAAACAAATCCTTAAAAGAAAAGTCTCGGAGACTATAGTAGTCTTTTGGAAACAAGTAATAGATTTTATCTCATTTAAGTGCAGCAGATTTCTCCATGCCAAATAGAATCCTATTGGAAGGCCAATTTCAGAGCTGGAATTTTGAATATACAATCTGATATAGTGGTAGCACCACAGTCTAGCACTGAAGTTAGTAACTCTGCACGGTCATCTGTACTTAAATTTTCTACTACAATCCTAGACATTAACATATTTTGGATGGTTTTCTCTCTAGGTCCTTAAATATGTTTTCTGGATTTAAGTTTGTCCAAAAACTGGTAGATATCCTATAATAATTTTAAAAAAGAAAAGAAAAAAAATTTAAAAACTAGGATTATATAGCTGAAATATTTCTACATGGTTATCTTCAGAAGTGAGGAATTTAGTAAATTTAATTTACTTTTTGTTCCTGATGGGTAATGCGGGTGGTGTTTATGTGGAAACACTAACACCTTGTGTCTGGGTATAGACTGATCTTGATGTCACCACACATGTACCTGTGCCTTCAAACAGGGATTTTACTTTCCTATACCTACTGCGGCACATTACCCCTAAAAATTGGCATTAATTCGGGTAGTAAAACACATTAAATATGTTTAAGAAATAATAAATGGCAAGCATATCAAATGAGAAGCTGCATTTCAAATAACTAAGAATTTTACTGGTCTTATTTATTTCACAATGTTTTTTTTAAACATTTGAGCACAATTTTTTCAAAATAAATTTGATCCCTCATTGGGAACTTCACAAGCTTGGTTAAGAAAACTTTTTAGAAACACCTTTTCCTCTAAGACCACGCTTTCCTTTTATTTTCAAGGGACTACAGAACAAAAACAAAATTTTTTAAATTCTATGCTTCACAAATAAATATCATGTTATATGTTTCGGTATATGTGTTAAATGTTCCCAATGTCGAATCACAATGATCACGATGCATCTAAAAATGCTAAAGTTTTAAAATACTACACAAACTTCCTGTTTCTTTGATGGTTGCAGAGAGGTATCTTTCGTCGGGGAACTCATATCCCTACCCCTCTTCTTTCTGGTAACGGCTGCATAGGAGTGAACAGAGGGTATTCTTTCATTTCGTTCCCTGAAAGATATTTTTTTCTTTTATAAATATGAAAATTACAAGTTTACCTTTGAATTCAACAAGATGTAGATACTCCTGATTCATATTTTTAATTATAATTAATAAAAATAAGAAAATTAATATTTTATGACAGGAGACTTCAAAAAATTCATATCATTTATTAATTTAAATGACTGCTACGAAAACTTAAAGTAGGAGGGAACTCAAAATTATTTAAATGAAATTTTTAAGTCGTATATAAGTTGCCTAATCAAAACGTTACGTTTTTTGAAAGAATATGATCTGAATTAACATTTCCACACATCTGCACATTTATTCCAAGCGAAATCTTATCAAATAATGTATTAAATGATTGACATAGAGGAAATTCGAGCTAGATCATATGTATTTCCAGTCATATAAGCGTGGTCCTGCCGATTTTTCTGTGATTTCTATAAGTGTATAACTCAGGTGAACTTGTCAGCTCATTTAAAAAGTTAAGCCATCCTTGGTTAAATAATTATAAACCGATAATTAATTCGGAGGGGGGGGGGCTATATAAACATTTTCAAAAAACGAAGATAAGTAAATAAAAAGGCTCTAGCATATTAAAAAACCTACTTTTTTTCTCTCGATATAACTGATTCTCATCTACATTCGGTATGGGTTGTTTGAATTGATTTTCATATTTATAAGAAGATATTCTCGATTTATTTCTTCGGTTTAAATTCCTATCTATTTTCAGTTCTGGAGGTCACCATTTTTAAATGGAGTCGGCCTTCCCTGAACCCAAAACGAAGTGAAAACGCTAACGCAGTGGCGGGACCATTTGCTTGCTAGAGTTATTGTTAATTATTTTAATATCTTGATATCAATTTTTGCAATATCTTAATAATTATCGTTTCTTTGCTATAGGTGATATGAAGACCATTTATGTAATACACGTCTTTCTGGAATAAACAGTGCTGCTATACTTAAAGATGAAAAACAATTCCTTCCTATTCTATCTAATGAAGCCTACATCCTGCTCTACGAATAGATTTATGGTTTTTTAGCTCACCTGAGCTGAAAGCTCAAGTGAGCTCTTCTGATCACATTTTGTCCGTCGTCCGTCTGTCCGGAATTTTTTGCATTTTGTAATTATCTACTTAAGAATTCTTTGGATCTTAATTTTTCATTGCAAAATGATGATATCTTTTGAAAATACAAATATTCAAGCTTGACATTTAAATAAAGACTTTCCCTTTCAAACAATTAGCATTCTAGTACGAGATAGTACTGCTTCACAGTTTACCAAACTTACGTAATTGTGAATTACGCATATTTGGATAAAAACAGAGTTGATTCAAAAGTACTGCCACATATACACGGGATGGTGTTCTTTTTTTAAATAAAGTAGTTTAATCTACAATTACGTTATTCTTTTAATTCTATATAGAAACGGGGAGAACTAACAGTATCCTAATTATTATATTCATGATTGGCAGGCAGGATATCGCTTGAGTTGTAATCAAACAATTTAAAGCAAAGGAATAGAGTAGTTCTCGCATTCAGCGCTTTTTTTCACCACGGTTGAAATGTTTATGCATACATGTACAGACGAACCTTTTTCCTCGGGGTTTCACACGTTTTTTGATTAAGCTCCCCTCCTCACCCGTAATATACCTGCAGTGTTACCAGCCGGTTGTAAACCTAGGTTGTTTTTTTTATTTTGACACAATTTATACCCGAGTAATCTAAATCAAATAATCGCTCTCAAATAAATTTAAGGCACCTTGATTTAAACTTAGTTAGCGATTTAAACATTTTTAATGAAATTCAATTACATGTAGTTTGCACGTACACAAAGCAAACGATGGTACTTATTTTATGCATCAAAGTGATAATGGGACCCGCTAAGTGTGATATGTGTATATACATGTATTCACATGACAATCTGCTCTAAATGTTAGTTGGCTAGTCTTCACCGACGAGCTAATTCGGGCTTAATTTTGTTCTCTCTGACAATATTTTTAAGCATGATATATGAAAAAGAAGTTTCTAGAAAATTTTGCAATATTTTGATAAGTATTAACGAGATAATAACCATAATTTGAAAATGAATAACGGCGATTTACCTATGCATACTAGTATTCATAAACGAATAACGTTTGAGATTGATTCGCGCATGTGCGCGGGACATTCAGAAAAGAAGCTTGTGTGCTTTAACAGAAAACATATCAGATATTGTTATCTGCATTTTATGAGGATGGTTGCGTTTCGTGACATTCAATGAGAGCTCTTTTGCAATTAAGCATTACTTTTTGTGAGTTGATGTTAATCAACTCTTCTATGCAGTTACTCAGGCAAACCAAAACTGAAACAGTGTTTGGACCCATGCACAAATCATCACCGCTGACAAGATTTAGTTCTTGAAAATAATCGACAAATTCGATGTTATGTATGCTGAAGCATTGTTTTTTCAAGGAAACTTATGTATAGATATCCTGAAAATAGCCATATTTTAAATAGTTCGAACAATTTATTATTTTGTAGTTATAGGTATTCCTACGCCAGAGTTCAATGTAGTCTCTTTCAACCAGACGCTCGGCTGTCTCCGTAAATCTTCGACAAACTCTCTCTCTTGCTTGTTGGAAATTAACAGAGACAGTCGAGCGTCTGGTTGAACGAGCCTAGAGTTCAATATTGCTTCGATTCTTACAATTTTTTTTTTTTAGAAATATTTCAATTATTGATACATAATTTGATGGAATAAATTCTATCTTTTGATATTACACAACATATGATTCGTATAGGGTTTTCTCGAAATTCTTGTCGAAAAAATCCGAAAATTCATATCATAAATATGTGCGTAATTCAAATACAGATAAGATGCATGTACTACTTGTCGTGCAAAATAACATATCGTTGATTTTTTAAAAAATAAATAACAATCGATAAAATCAACTCCCATCAGTACTTTGATTTTTTTTATACATTTGAAAACATGTATAATTATAAAGAAGAACATCCAAATAATCCCTCCTGGGGCCCCGTCGACTCAAAACATATGCACTCTATAGATTTTATGTTTTCGAGTGATAGCTATACAAGTTTTACGTATTCAGACAATGAGTATAAGCGTATACCATAATCATGAGCTTCAATTCCTTTATGAGTTTTAAAAGAATTTGAATGATTTTTTTAAACACTACATTTTCCACTTAATAAATCAACAAAAACAAATTCTGATTCTTTTTTCATGTTCTTGCTGTGATGGAAGTTAAAATGCTATTCTCCTTTAATGAGCAGAGCTATTTGGAGTCTTGTTGCTTTGGAAAATATGACGTGGATATTTCCATAGCAACAGCTTGAATTTTGCCGAATGTTGTTTAAGTGTAGCTCATATGACTGTAGTCTCTTGTAATAAAGAAAGGTTATATCAATTGGGTAACCATTATGATTCACTCTCTGGCTGGGTCTTAGTGAGACTAGTAATTAATATCTTATTGAACAACTAAAACACATCGCTGTTCTAAAATTAGCTTGTCACATCACATGCTGATGAATATTTCAAAGTTGTGCGTTTTTCGACCAACCCGGTCGGTAAATAAATTATTAAGAATTTATATTTAATACTTTAAATGTGTTTAATTTCAACTGTATAATTTGCCGAAAGTTTGTAACTTTTGTATCTTAATTGAAAACCGCAAACAATTCTTTCTCTTAAAAATTTCATTTCAAACAGCATATGTTTATACCTTTGAATGAACTCTATAAAAATTAATAAATTGTAAATCATACTTGTGTAAAAACTTTTCATTTAAGTTGATATTGACCATGGTTCGGAAATACATGTGGGTTGAAATCATACTAGAGCCAATTGTTTGACATAGAGATTTAATAATTTAGAGTTAATGTTCTTGTGTATTACTGGTTCCGGTTACAATTATCTATTTTAATATTATACCATAATAATTATATTATGCTACTGAAATATATTGTTTTGAAAATAAATCCACAATTGATTGCAAGTTACAAAATTTCAGATTTGATTGTTTTATTTTGATATTCTAAAAGCGTTCAAATACTGGAAATCATTTAGCTCATCAGAACTAAGGTGTCCCTGCAATGTCAGAGGCGGATCCAGCAACTTGGAAAGGGAGGGGGTCCATTTGATGAAAACCAATATGTGCAAAATTCATAATTTGTCAATAAACAATGACGTTTTGAACGTTTTCCGTGCGTATACAACTGTATTTAATAAACATTTATCTCATCACCATCTATATCACATCTATTTCAACAGCAGAGCGCACTGCATTATTGAGCGTTTTGCCGTTTTGGTTTAGGTAAGGAATATTTGCATAATATCTAGCCTAAAAAAACCCAAGTCTCCAACAATGAGAAAGTGTGTCTATGCTTGATACAAAAGAAACACCAAGAAACAAAAATAACTCAGACTGATTACGACAAACTATTACAAGAATGGATATTTTGGTAATTTTTTTATGTTTTTGATGTTTTTAAGTTCTGAACTATTTATCGATTTTGATTTCCATCGATTGCTTTCTTAAATAAAGGTCTAAATGATAGGATATGACAAAAGAAAGGGGATAATTTATTTGCTGAGTACATGTAGAGGGTACGTGTGTAATACAATGGTAAAAGCATTGTCGTCCCAGGGAAGTTGATGTGACCGCTGTAATGGGTGCGCCACATCATCCGGACTAGTACAGATGCGATCGATCATATTTAGAAAAGTTTTTAAAAGTTGGGCATTTTAATTTCATAACGGTTTACATATAAACCCTTTACACGGTATTTTTGTAACAGATTTCCGATTATTGGAAACAAAGCCAAAAAAGGCTTTCTTTTGTGTTTCATGTGAGTATGAAGTAGCTAGCATTCCAGAAAAATAGCATAACCCGCATTAGCGTAATTTTCTTTGTATTTTTCGTATGAAACAAAGTAAAACTCATCTATTATCATTACTTTAGTTAATTAACTAAACAATACATTTGAAAGCGGCTTTTTAAAGTAAAACGAATGCGTGTACTCGTACTTGAACGTCGTTTTACTCGATGGCTTGTCAGTTCAAAACTGTATGAACTATAATCATTTTTTAAAAAAAGAAATAGAGTAGCACAGGATATACATTGTAGATGATATTATAAATCTGTGTATTTAGCTATACTGCTCATATTTATGTATTTTTTCTTTAATTTTCCACATGTTTGCTCAGTGTAGTAGTTCAACGGACGGGAGTACGATGCACTTTATTTCGAAAAAAAATCGAAAGGGTTTTTTCATATAAGAATAAAATTACTAGTATGGGACGCAGAACGAAATTCTTTAAATAAGCAATTTTAAAAGCATTTATTTGAGATAATTACAGCATTTCTATTATAAATGGGGAAAATTGCCTTTAAATAGGAGTTGAACGTTTTAAAAAAAAATCATATGTCCCAGAGAAGGGGGGGGGGGTTCCGACCCCCGGAACCCCCCTGGATCCGCCAATGAATGTCCGCACTCAAAGTTCCTACTCAAAGTAGGTGATTTCATCCTCGGCAGCTTTCCCTCTCTGTAGGGCTGCCAGTTCTTTTGGGTTGCCTGAGC